>NC_133387.1:161536086-161849762 GCF_047511655.1 Castor canadensis
TTATTAGAACCTATGGGACAAAGCAAAAGCAGTCCTTAGAGGAAAGTTTATAACAATGAATGCATATATTAAAAACACAGAAAGATCTAAACAAAACAAAACAAAACAAAACTAATGCTGTATCACAAACTCCTAGAAAAACAAGAACAAGCTAAACCCAAAACAAGCAGAAGGAGAAAAATAAAAAAGGGACCAAAATCAATGAAACAGAGACCAAAAAATGCTACAAAGGATCAATGAAACAAAAAACTGATTCTTTGAAAAAATAAAGAAGATGACAAACCCCTGGCAAATCTGACTAAAATGAGGAGGGAAAAGACCCAAATTAATAAAATCAGAAACAAAATAGGGGAGGTAACAGCAGACACTAAGGAAATCCAGGTAATCAAAAGGGACTACTTTGAGAACCGATATTCAAATAAATTGAAAAATATAGAAGAAATGAAAAAACTTCTAGATGCATATGACCATCCAAAACTGATCCAAGATGATATTAATCACCTAAACACATCAATAACACACAATGAAATTGAAGCAGCAATAAAGGTCAGGTAGAGGTGAATCAACTTGGGTTGTAACACATTTGTACATGGAAGCAATGCTGGGAATCTCTCTGTATAGCTATCTTTATCTCAACTACCAAAAATGCTTTGTCTTCTTATTATTGCTTATGTCTTTTCTTCAAAAAAATTAGAGATAAGGGCAGAACAGATTCTGCCTGGAAGCAAGGGACATTGGGGGGGAGAGAAGGAGGGGGTTAGGGGACAGGGGAAAGAAATGGCCCAAACAATGTATGCACATGTGAATAAATGAATAAAAAATTTTAAAAAAGAGTATCCCAAAAAAGAAAAGTCCAGGTCCTGATTGATTCTCCACTGAATTCTACCAGACATTTAAATAAGTAATACACACACTCCTTAAACTTTTCCATGAAATAAAAGGGAATGAACATTTTATGAAGCTAGTACTTCACTTATTCCCAAACCAGACAAGGAGACATCCAAAAAAAGAGAACTACAGGCCAATCTCCTTTATGAACATTGATGCAAAACTCCTCAATAAAACAGTGGCAAACAGAATCTAATGACATATCAAAAAGATTTTACACCATGACCAAGTTGACTTCATTGCAGGGAAGCAGGGATGGTTCAAAATATACAAATCATTAAATGTAATATGGCACAATAACCAATGCAAATACAAAAACCACTTGATTATTTCATAGATGCAGAAAAAGCCTTAAGTAAACTCAACATCATTTCATGAAAAAACCTGTTATGAAACTAGGAATAGAAGGAATGTACCTCAATATAGTAAACACTATTCTTGACAAACCTATAGGCAGCATCATACTTAATGGGGAAAAACTGAAACCATTTCCCCTAAAAGCAGGAATGAGAAAATGGTGCCCACTCTCCCCACTCCTATTCAACATATTCTTGGAATTCCTAGCCAGATCAATAAGGCAGAAAGAAGAAATAAAATGAATACAAATAGGTAAAGAAGTCAAACTATCCTTCTTTGCAGAATACATGATCTTTTACCTAAAAGAATTGGAAAACTCTGCCAAAAAACTCATAGACACCATAAACAGCTTCAGCAAAGTAGCAGGATACAAAATCAACTTGTAAAAATCTGTATCCTTGACACCCCCAAAGATGGTGGCTAGAGGGAGGAAGCAGAAAGCACGCCTCCTAAAGTGAAATCTTGGAGAGACACTGGAGACACACCTTGTAGGCAAGCCCACGGAGAAGAGGCAAAACTTTGACCCTTCCACACCTCCAGACTGTGCAGAGCATCTCCACTTCATGTTGAATGGAGAAATCACGAGGGCCCCCTGGGCTGCTGCCAGACTCTGGCACCCAGACTGCTTGGGAAGACATGGACAAGGTAAGCTAAGTGGTACATGGTACTTCCACAGACAACCCTGGGTCAGATCAGCATAGCCCCCTGGAAAGACTGACCCCCACCCAGGAAAAAAGGAGAAACTGAGTAATAAGCAATAAGAAAAATACAGACACGTTGCAAAGAGGGTAGGGCACCCTGAGCACTGAAGAGCTGGGGAGGGGAATCCCTCCTGGAACTGAAAAATAAACAAGCTGGGCCTGGCCAGAGAGGGTGGGAGCAGTGGTGCATGCCCAGCACCTAGGAGCGGGAAAGCTTGTGAGAGTGGAGGAGGGAGGAAAACTCCACAGGAGAGGGGGGAAGACCCACTTCCCACATGAGCTGCAAACAAATATGCCAGCTGGCAGGAGCAGCAGCACACGTCCAGCAATCAGGAGTGGGAAAGCTGGTAAAAGCAGCAGTGGGAGGAAAACTCCACAGGAGAGGGGGGAAGACCCACTTCCCATGTGAGCTGTAAATAAACACTCAGGCCTGAGAAAGCAGGTGCAGTGTCAACTCCCTGTGTGTGCTTGGAAAGGGGAAAGCTTGTAGCAGCAGCTCATGCACAAGAGAACTCTGAGTAAACAAAGCCTGTGGGGCCAGGTGAGTGCTAAGCTCACCCCAGAGATCTGCATTAATAACGACACCAGCAACAGCAGGCTGACAGCAGTGGGCAGGCAAGCCACAGCCGATGATAGCCATTCACAGACCTGTCTCCAGACTCTTTTTTTTCTGTCTCCCTACCATTGATGAGAAAACTACTGAAGTACACCTGCATGCTGAAAAACTTACTGAAACTGTATTGCATTTAACTTGGGATACTTTGTAGGGTTTTTTTTTTTGGTGCAGTTTTGTTCTATTTTATGTTTCCCCTTTGATGAGACAACTACAGAAAACATCTGAGGCAGCATCTCCAGGATTGGAGGCTGAGCAACGAACACCAAAATTATTAAGACTGAAACTTCATTGCATTTGAACTTGGAGGTTTTTTTTTTTAATTTTTTATACTATTTTATTTTTTTATAAATATATTTTCTTTCATTTACTTAGCTTTTATTTTTATTCTTATCTTTATTCTTTTTATTTTTATTTTCAATCCTCTCTCTCTCTAATGCCTTTTCAGCTTACAGTTGATTTGTACACTGTCTCTCCCTGTTTATATCTTTGAAATTTTTTTTTCTACTTGATTATTTATTTTTCCCTTTTCCTTTAACTTCTTTGCTTTCCATCCCCTCTCACCTTTCCATTCTAAATATCACTAGTGCTATTACTACAAGCCAGAAAATACTTAATTGCACACAGTACAGGGACAATAACAACACAAATGGCAATAAAAAATTCCATGATAAGCAGAAACTAAAACAATACGTGACCACAAAGCCACTACTACAAAAGATTCTTCAAGGGATTCTGCACAGAGAAAATGAAACCCAACTTAACCATGAAAGGACAGGCAACACCAAAAACAGGAAAAGAAAAAGCAAGAAAGTAGAGAGTAACCTCAACTTAGGTACACACAATCAAACCTTCAAACAACTAAGACAACTAAGTGACAGGAATCACCACATACCTATAATTATTAACACTTAATGTTAAAGACGTAATTAACCCATCGAAAGGCACCATATGACAAACTGGATTAAAAAGAAGATCCAACAATTTGTTGCATACAAGAGACATCTCACCAACAGAAATAAGCATAGGCTTAGGATGAAAGGCTGGAAGAAGACTTACCAAGCCAATGGCCCCCCCAAAACAGGCAGGAGTAGCAATACTTATCTCTGACAAAGTAAACTTCAAACCTACACTGATTAAAGGAGACAAAGAAGGACATTCCATACTAATAAAAGGGGAAATAGACCAAAAGGAAATAACAATTATCAACCTATATGCACCTAATGTCAACACACCCAATTTCATCAAACATACCCTGAAAGACCTAAAAGCATATATTAACTCCAACACAGTGGTTGTGGGAGACTTTAACACCCCATTATCATGTATAAATAGCTCATCCAAACAAAAAATCCATAAAGAAATCCAAGATCTAAAATATACAATACATCAAATGGATCTAGTTGATGTCTACAGAACATTTCATCCAACTTCTACACAATATACATTCTTCTCAACAACCCATGAACCTTCTCCAAAATAGATCATATCCTAGGGCACAAAGCCAGCCTCAGCAAATATAAGAAAATAGAAATTATACCATGCATTCTTTCTGATCACAATTCAATAAAACTAGAACTCAACAACAAAAATAAAGACAAAAAACATGCAAACAGCTGGAAACTGAATAATTCATTACTTATTGAAAAATGGGTTATTGATGAAATAAAAGAGGAAATTTAAAAGTTCCTGGAAGTCAATGAAAATGAAAACACAACCTACTAGAACCTATGGGACACAGCAAAGGCAGTCCTGAGGGGAAAGTTTATAGCCATGAGTGCACATATTAAAAAGACTGAAAGATCCCAAATCAATGACCTAATGATACATCTCAAACTCCTAGAAAAATAAGAGTAAGCAAATCACAAAACAAAATGGAGAGAAATAATAAAAATGAGAGCTGAAATCAATGACATAGAAACCCCAAAAACCACACAATGAATTAATGAAACAAAAAGTTGGTTCTTTGAAAAAAATAAACAAGATGGATAGACCCCTGGCAAACCTGACTGAAATGAGGAGAGAAAAAACCCAAATTAGAATTAGGAATGCAAAAGGGGAGGTAAAACAAACACCATGGAAGTGCATGAAATCATCAGAGACTACTTTGAGAACCTATATTCAAATAAATTCAAAAATCTTAAAGAAATGGACAGATTTCTAGATACATATGATCATCCAAAACTGAACCAAGAGGAAATTAATCACCTGAATAGATCTATAACACAAAATGAAATTGAAGCAGCCATCAAGAGTCTCCCCAAAAAGAAAAGTCCAGGATCTGATGGATTCTTTGCTGATTTCTATCAAACCTTTAAAGAAGAACTGATACCAACCCTCCTTAAATTGTTCCACAAAATAGAAAGAGAAGGAAAACTGCATAACACATTTTATGAAGCCAGTATTACACTTATCCCAAAAATCAGGCAAAGACACCTCCAAAAAGGAGGCCAATCTCCTTAATGAACATTGGTGCAAAAATCCTCAACAAAATAATGGTGTACTCAATTCAACAACACATCAAAAAGATTATTCACCACGACCAAGTAGGCTTCATCCCAGGGATGCAAGGGTGGTTCAACAAACAAAAATCAATAAATGTAATAAACCACGTTAACAGAAGCAAAGACAAAAACCACTTGATCATCTCAATAGATGCAGAAAAAAGCCTTTGATAAGATTCAACACCATTTCATGATAAAAGCTCTAAGAAAACTAGGAATAGAAGGAAAGTACCTCCACATTATAAAAGCTATATATGACAAACCTGCAGCCAGCATTATACTAAATGGAGAAAAACTGAAACCATTCCCTCTAAAATCAGGAACTAGACAAGGATGCCCACTATCTCCACTCCTTTTCACCATAGTATTGGAATTCCTAGCCAGAGCAATTATGCAAGAAGAAGGAATAAAAGGAATACAAATAGGTAAAGAAACTGTAATTATATACCTATTTGCAGATAACATGATCCTATACCTTAAAGACCCAAGAAACTGTACTCAGAAGCTCCTAGACACCATCAATAGCTACAGCAAGGTAGCAGGATATAAAATCAACATAGAAAAATCATTAGCATTTCTATACACTAATTATGAACAATCTGAGAAAGAATATATGAAAACAATTCTATTTATAATAGCCTCAAAAAAATCAAATACCTAGGAGTAAACCTAACAAAAGTTGTGAATGACCTCTACAAGGAAAAATATAAACTTCTGAAAAAAGAGATTGAGGAAGACTATAGAAAGTGGAGAGATCTCCCATGCTCATGGATTGGTAGAGTCAACATAGTAAAAATGTCTATACTCCCAAAAGTAATCTACATGTTTAATGCAATTCTCATCAAAATTCCAATGACATTCATTAAAGAGATTGAAAAATCTACTGTGAAATTTATATGGAAACACAAGATGCCACAAGTAGCCAAGGCAATACTCAGTCAAAAAAACAATGCTGGAGGTATCACGATACCTTACTTCAAACTATATTACAAAGCAATAACAATAAAAACAGCACGGTACTGGCACCAAAACAGACATGAAGACGAGTGGAACAGAATAGAGGACCCAGATATGAAGCCACACAACTATAACCAACTTGGTTTTGACATGGTGCTAAAAATATACGATGGAGAAATAGCAGCCTATTCAACAAAACTGCTTGGAAAACTCGTTCACAGTCTGCAAAAAACTGAAAGTAGATCCAAGTATATCACCCTATACCAATGTTAACTCAAGATGGCTCAAGGATCTTAATATCAGACCCCAAACTCTAAAGTTGATACAGGAAAGAGTAGGAAACACTCTGGAGTTAGTAGGTATAGGTAAGAACTTTCTCAGTGCAACCCCAGCAGCACAGCAACTAAGAGATAGCATAGATAAATGGGACTTCATAAAACTAAAAAGCTTATTCTCAACTAAAGAAATGGTCTCTAAACTGAAAAGAACACCCACAGAGTGGGAGAAAATATTTGCCAGCTACACATCAGACAAAGGACTGATAACCAGAATATATAGGGAACTTAAAAAACTAAATTCTCCCAAAATTAATGAACCAATAAAGAAATGGGCAAGTGAACTAATCAGAATGTTCTCAAAAGAACAAATTCAAATGGCCAAAAAACACATGAAAAAATGCTCACCATCTCTAGCAATAAAGGAAATACAAATTAAAACCACACTAAGATTCCACCTCACCCCTGTTAGAATAGCCATCATTAGCAACACCACTAACAACAGGTGTTGGGGAGGATGCAGGGAAAAAGGAACCCTCTTATACTGTTGGTGGGAATGTAAACTAGTACAACCACTCTGGAAAAAAATTTGGAGGCTACTTAAAAATCTAAACATTGATCTCCCATTTGATCCAGCAATAACACTCTTGAGGATATACCCAAAAGACTGTGACCAAGTTACTCCAGAGGCACCTGTACACCCATGTTTATTGCAGCACTATTCACAATAGCCAAGTTATGGAAACAGCCAAGATGCCCCATTACTGACAAATGGAGCAAGAAAATGTGGTATCTATACACAATGGAATTTTATGCAGCCATGAAGAAGAACAAAATGTTATCATTTGCTGGTAAATGGATGGAATTGGAGAACATAGTTCTGAGTGAGGTTAGCCTGGCCCAAAATGCCAAAAATCATATATTCTCCCTCATATGTGGACATTAGATCAAGGGCAAGCACAACAAGGGGATTGAACTTTGATCACAAGATAAAAGCATTGTACCCAAGGTAGATATGAGGATAGGTAAGGCACCTAAAAAATTAGCTAGCATTTTTGCCCTCAACGCAGAGAAACTAAATCAGATACCTTAAAAGCAACTGAGGCCAATAGGAAAAGGGGACCAGGAACTAGAGAAAATGTTAGATCAAAATGAATTAACATAGAAGGTAACACACATGCACAGGAAATTAATGTGAGTCAACTCCCTGTATAGCTATCCTTATCTCAACTATCAAAAACCCTTGCTCCTTCCCATTATTGCTTATACTCTCTCTTCAACAAAATTAGAGATAAGGGCAAAATAGTTTTTACCAGGTATCGAGGGGGTTAGGGGGAGAGGGAGAGGGCAGAGTGGGTTGTAAGGGAGGGGTTGGGCGCAGGGGGTAGAAATAACCCAAGCATTGTATGCACATATGAATATTAAAGAAATAAACATTAAAATAATAATAACAATTAAAATGTAGAGATTTGGAAAAAAAATCTGTGTCCTTTCTATAGAGCAACAAGGAACAGATTGAGAAAGAATACAAGGAACCAATTCTATTTATAATAGCCACAAAAATCCAACGACTAAGAACAAACTTAACAAAAGATGTGAATGAGCTCCAGAAGAAAAACTACACACCACTGAGGAAACAAATGGAAGAAGGCTATAGAAGGTGAAAAGACTTCAAGATACTGGTGCAAAAACAGATATGAAGTCCAGAGGAACAGAATACAGTGTCTGGATATAAAACTATGCAGCTATGCCCACCTAATTTTTGACAAAGGTACCAAAAACATACTGTGGAGAAAAGACAGCCTCCTCATCAAATATTGCTAGGAAAACTGGATATCTGCCTGCAGAAAACTGAAACTAGATCCATGTCTGTTACCCTGTACAAGTATTGACTAAAAGTGGATTAAGGACCATAGGACCTGACACCTTGATGCTACTACAGGAAAGAGCAGGAAATACCTTGGAATCAATAGGCACAGGCAAGGTATTCCTCAGTACAACTCCAGTGGTTCAGCAACTAAGAGAAAGGATCAAAAAATGGGACTACATGAAATTATAATGCTTCTGCACAACAAAAGAAATGGTCTCTAAAATGAAAAGGTCATCCACAGAATGGAAGAAAATCTTTGCCAGCTATATATCAGACAAGGGACTGATAACCAGAAAACACAGGGTGCTCAAAATTCTAAACTCCCTCAAAATCAATGACCCAATAAAGAAATGGACTGCTGAACTGAACAGAACTTTTTCAAAGGATAAAGTCCAAAGGGCTAAAAAGTACCATGAAAAAATGCTCACAATGCCTGGCTAGGAAAGGAAATGCAAATCATAATCACACAAAGATTCTACCTCACTCCTGTTAGAATAGCTACCATCAAGACAACAAATGTTGGAGAGGATGCAGGAGAAAAAGGAACACTTATACTCTCCTTATGGGAAGGTAAGCTAATAGAACCACCATGGAAAACACCTTAAAAAAACTAAAAATAGATCTGGAATATTTTCCAACAATACCACTCTTGGGGATATAACCAATGAAATGCATGTCAGGTTAAAACAAAGGCACCTGTACACCCATGGTTATTGCAGCACTATTTACAATAGCTAAGTTATGGAAAAAGCCACAATGCCCACTACTGATGAATGTTGAAATTTTACTCAGCCACAAAGAAGAATGAAATTTTATCATTTCCAGGTAAATAGATGGAACTGGAGAACATTATCTTAAGTGAAGTTGGTCATGCTCAGAAAGGTAAAAGCTTCATGTTCTCCCTCACAGGCAGATTTTAGACCTAAAACCAATGCAGCAATATTATGGGACATGGGTCACAAGAAGGACAGGTCACTCAAAGGGGTGATAGGGCAAAGGAAAGAAGCTAAAAACTTGAATGTGTTGGATGTGCTCACTGTACAGGAAAGAAAATAGAAATCTTAAATATGTCAGAGGAAGAGGACTAGGTCATGGGAGGGGAATAGGGAAGAGTGAAGAGAACTGGAAGAGATGAACCAATTGGGGTGGTAACATATACATGCATGGAAATAACACAAGGAAACTAACTCCCTGCGTATCTCAAATTAGCAAAAACACCATGTTTCTTTTTCTCTTTTATGTTTTTTCTTCTACAAAATCAGTGAATAGGAGAGTGGAACAGGTTCTGCAGAGGATGGTGGCACTGCTGGGAGGGGAAAGGGTAGGAGGATGAACACTGTGCAAATAATGTGTACACATATATGTAAATGCAAAAATTATACCTGTTGAAACTGTTTCAGGATTGAGGGAGTGAGGGAAGGAGAACAGTGGAAGGGGTCAATTAAAGTATGATACATGTGATACATTGTAATAACCTTTGTAAATGCTACAATGTACCCCACACAGCACAATGGAAGCAAACAGAATTATTTTATCCTTTTTGAACTAGAATATATATTCCATCAGAAGGATTTCCCAACTATACTAGTAAAATATGGATTCAATTGTAGTTTTTAAAGTGTCTGCTAAAACTTAGCACATACTTGTGTTTCTGTTTGTTTTCAACTGTGAACTTAGCCACATTAAGAAAATCAAAATAAAAGCAAATAAAATAAGTTAATCCCAGAAGTAGTGTTGAATTCTAAGAGACCTTTAAGAAAGAACTAATACAAATTGTCCCTCAAACAATTAAATAAAAAAGAAAGAGAAAGAATGCTACCAAACTCATTCTATGAATTCAACATTAAATGAATACCAAAAGTGGTTAAGAACAGAACAAAACCAGAAAATTAACCTATTTTCTTGATCAACATAAATTTCTTTTAAAAGATATTCAACAGAGACATTACAAGATGGGAGGAAGCAGAAAGCGTGCTTCCTAAAGTAAAATCTTGGAGAGATGCTGGAGATACACCTTGCAGGAAAAACCAACAAGAAGAGGCAAAACTCCAACTCCTCTACAACACCAGTCTACTCATAGCATCCCCACTCCATGATAAACAGAGAAACCAAGAGAGCTACTGTGCTGCCAGAGGCTAGCTCCAAGACTGCTTGGGAAGACAGAGACCACCAGGTGAGCTAAGTGGCACACTAAATCAGCATAGCCCCTTGGAAAGACTGACTCCCATATGGGGAAAAAAGAGGAAAAACCAATCTGAATAATAAATAAGTAGCTGAAAAAAAACCAGACATTTAGCAAAGACGGTGGGGTGCCCTGAGCTCCGGAGAGAGGGGGAGGAGCAATTCCCACTTGAACTGTGAGTAAACAAGCCAGCAGGAGAAGGTAGGAGCAGCAGCACCTCCTCCACAGTGTGCTTGGAGAAGGGAAGGCTTGCAAAAGCGGCTAAAGCATAGCATGCCCCACCGGAGAGTAGGGGAGGGACACCTCCCCACATGAACTCTAAATAATAATAATAATAATAATAATAATAAAGACTGCAATTGTAGCAGGCGGATAGGGCTGCATACTGGAGGAAACAAAAGGGGCATGTGGCCAGGAGAACTCTAAGAAACAAAGCCTGTGGGACTAGGTGAGTGTAAAGCTCATTCCTCAGATCTGCATAAATAAAGCCTGCAATAGCATTAGGCTGACAGTAGGTGGCAAGTGAGTCGCTGCCCCAGATAGACATTCACAAAGCTGTCTCCAGACTCTTTTTTTTGTTGTTGTTGTTATTGTTCTTTTCATCCTTTGATGAGACAACGACAGAACTAGGACTGGATGCTGAAGGACTAACTGAAATTGTATTGCATTTAAATTTGGGACTTATTTGTCTCAATGTGTTCTGTTTTTTGAGTTATTTTATTGTTTTTTTGTTTGTTTTGTTTTTTTCCCCTTTGATGAGACAACGGCAGAACTTCTTTCCAGATACCAACACCAGGACTGGAGGATGAAGGACTAATGCCAAAATTATTAAGACTGAAATTTTATTGCATTTGAATTTGGGGATTTTCTTTTCTTTCTTTCTTTTTTTTGTTTTACTATCCTCTCTCTGTCTCTCTAATGTCTGTATAGCTCATGGTGTCTAGTACACTACCTCTCCCTGTTTATTTCATGGTTATATGTTTTTGTGTGTAAGTGTGTGTGTGTGTTTGTCTGTTTGTTTGTTTTGTTTTTTCCCTTTTTCTTTACCTTCTTTGCTTTCCCTCTTCTCTCACCCTTCCACTCTAGAAATCATCATTGTTATTATAACAAGCTAGACAATACGGAATTATACAGTACAGGGACAATAATAATAGCAAGGGCAATGATGGGAAGATGGAAAAATGAGGGAAACCACTTTCCCCCCATTAATAAATCAGTACAGGAGCCAGAGGGAAATGAAGAAAACAGATATCCAGATACAGATTCCAAAAAAATGAAGATAAACTATGCCAAAGAACCCATGAAGCCCACAAGAACAATCTGAAAGAAGAAATCCTGCAAGTAATCAATGAGAATTTTATAAAGATGATATTGGATATGGTCAACCAAAATGTACAGGAGATGCTCAGGAAATTCCAAACAAAAATAGAGAATTTGAGAAAGCACAAAAACAAATAAAAGAAACCATAGAAGCACTGTATAAACACCAAAGTGAAACAAAGAACATGATTAATAAAGAGATAAATGAACTCAGAATGAAAATAGACAATATCAAAGAGGAAGAAACTCAGGATATAGAAAACCTCAGAAAAAAATGAAACAGAAATGCAAAACAAAATGGAAGGCCAATCCAGTAGAATAGAACAAGCAGAAGACAGAATCTCAGAACTCAAAGATGAAATATTAATTAAAGGAAAAACCAAAGAACTATTAGTTAAACAACTCAAGACCTGTTAAAAGAAAATGCAAGAACTTACTGACTCCATCAAAAGACTAAACCTGAGAATCATGGGGATTGCAGAAGGAGAACAGGTGCAAGCAAAAGCAATGCACAATATATTCAACAAAATAATAACAGAAAATTTCACAAATCTAGAGAAATCTATGCCCATACAGGTGCAGGAAGCCTCCAAAACTCCAAACAGACCTGACCAAAATAGAACTACTCCATGGCATATTATCATTAAAACAACAAGTATAGAGACTAGAGAAAGAATATTGAAGGATGTAAGTCAGAAAAAACAAATAAAATACAAAATTACAAAGGTAAATCCATCAAAATCACAACAGACTTCTCAACAGAAACATTAAAAGCAAGAAGAGCTTGGGTTGAGGTCTTTGAGGCACTGAAAGAAAATAACTTCAACCTTAGTATACTCTACCTAGCAAAATTATCATTCAAAATAGATGGAGCAATAAAAGTCTTCCATGGTAAGCAGAAACTAAAACAATATGCGACCACAAAGACACCACTACAAAAGATACTTCAAGGGATTCTGCACACAGAAAGTGAAACCCAACACGACAATGAAAGGGCAAGCAGTACCAGGCCACAGGAAAAGAAAAAGCAAGAAAGTAGAGAGTAACACTGCTTTAGCTACACACAATCAAACCCACAAACAACTAAGACAACTAAATGACAGGAATCACCACATACCTGTCAGTACTAACACTTAATATTAATGGACTTATTTCCCCCTTCAAAGGCACCATTTGACAAACTGGATTAAAAAGGAAGATCCAACAATTTGTTGCTTACAAGAGACCCATCTCATTGACAGAAATGAGCATAGGCTTAGGATGAAGGGCTGGAAGAAAAGTTACCAAGGCAATGGCCCCCCAAAACAGGCAGGAGTAGCAATCCTTATCTCTGACAAAGTAGACTTTAAATGAGATAAAGAAGGACATTCCATACTAATAAAAAGGGAAATAGACCAAAAGGAAATAACAGTTATCGACCCATATGCACCCAATGTCAATGCACCCAATTTCATCAAACATACCCCGAAGGACCTAAAAGCATATATTAACTCCAACACAGTGGTTGTGGGAGACTTTAACACTCCATTATCATCAATAGATAGGTCATCCAAACAAAAAAAACCAATAAAGAAATCCAAGATCTAAAATATACCATAGATCAAATGGACCTAGTTGATGTCTACAGAACATTTCATCTAACTTCTACACAATACACATTCTTCTCAGCAGCTCATGGAACCTTCTCCAAAATAGATCATATCCTAGGGCACAAAGCAAGCCTCAGCAAATATAAGAAAACAGAAATAATACCATGCATTCTATCTGATCACAATGCAATAAAACTAGAACTCAACAACAAAAATAAAGACAAAAATCATGTAAACAGCTGGAAACTGAATAACTCATTGCTTAATGAACAATGGGTCATTGATGAAATAAAAGAGGAAATTAAAAGGTTCCCAGAAGTCAATGAAAATGAAAACACAACCTACCGGAATGTATGGGACACAGCAAAGGCATTCCTGAGTGGAAAGTTTATATCCATGCATGCATATATTAGAATGACTGAAAGATCTCAAATCAATGACCTAAGGATATATCTCAAACTTTAAGAAAACAATTATAAACAAATCCCAAAACATATAGAAGGAGAGAAATAATACAAATAAGAGCTGAAATCAATGAAATAGAAACTAAAAAATAAATGTAAAGAATTAATGAAAAAAAAGTTGGTTCTTTACAAAAATAAACAAGATCAACAGACCACTGGCCTACCTGACTAAAATGAGCAAAGAAAAAACCCAAATTAGTAAAATCAGGAATGCCAAAGGGGAAATAATAACAAACACCATGCAAGTCCTGGAAATCATCAGAGACTACTTTGAGAACCTATATTCAAATAAATTTGAAAATCTTGAAGAAATGGACAGACTTCTAGATACTTATGATCATCCAAAACTGAACCATGAGGACATTAAACTCCTGAATAGGTCTGTAACACAAAATGAAATTGAAGCAGCAATCAAGAGTCTCCCCAAAAAGAAAAGTCCAGGTCTGGGTAGAATCTCTGCTGAATTCTACTGGACCTTTAAAGAAGAACTGATACCAACCCTCCTTAAACTGTTCCACGAAATAGAAAGGGAAGGAAAACTGCCTAACACATTTTATGAAGCCAGTATTATACTTATCCCAAAACAAGCAAAGGCACCTCCAAAAAGGAGAACTATAGGCCAATCTCCTTAATGAACATTGATGCAGAAACCCTCAATAAAATAATGGCAAACCTAATTCAACAACACATCAAAAAGATCATTCACCATGGCCAAATAGACTTCATTAAAGGAATGCAGGGGTGGTTCAACAAACAAAAATCAATAAATGTAATGCTCCACATTAACTGGTGCAAAGACAAAAACCACTTGATCATCTCAATAGATGCAGAAAAAGCCTTTGATAAGATCCAATACCATTTGATGATAAAAGCTCGAAGAAAACTAGGAATAGAAGGAAAGTACCTCAACATTATAAAAGCTATCTATCACAAACCTATAGCCAGTATTATACTTAATGGTGAAAAAAAGAAAACATTCCCTCTAAAATCAGGAACTATACAAGGATGCCCACTATCGCCACTCCTATTCAACATAGTACTGGAATTCCTAGCCAGAGCAATTAGGCAAGAAGAAGGAATAAAAGGAACACAAATAGGTAAAGAAACTGTCAAACATCCCTATTTGCAGAAGATATGATCCTATACCTGAAGGACCCAAAAAACTCTTCTCAAAAGCTCTTAGACACCATCAATAGCTATAACAAGGTAGCAGGATATAAAATCAACATAAAAAATCATTAGCATTTCTTTACACTAATAATGACAATAATAACAAACTGAGAAAGAATGTATGAAACAATACCATTTACAATAGCGTCAAAAAAAATCAAATACCTAGGTGTAAACTTAACAAAGGATGTGAATGACCTCTACAAGGAAAACTATAAACTTCTGAAGAAAGAGATTGAGGAAGACTATAGAAAGTGGAGAGATCTCCCATGTTCATGGATTGGTTAAAATCAACATAGTAAAAGTGTCTATACTCCCAAAAGCAATCTACATGTTTAATGCAATTCCCATCAAAATCCCAATGATATTCATCAAAGAGATTGAAAAATCTACCGTTAAATTTATATGGAAACACAAGAGGCCTCAAGTAGCCCAGGCAAAACTCAGTAAAAAAGAACAATGCTGGAGGTATCACAATACCTGACTTCAAACTATATCACAAAGCAATAGCAATAAAAACAGCATGGTACTGGCACAAAAACAGAGATGAAGACCAGTGGAACAGAATAGAGGACCCGGATATGAAGCCATATAACTATAACCAACTTGTCATTGACAAAAGTGCTAAAAATATACGATGGAGAAAAGACAGCCTCTTCAACAAAAACTGCTGGGAAAACTTGTTAGTAGTCTGCAAAAAACTGAAACTAGATCCATGTTTATCACCTTATACCAATATTAACTCAAAATGGATCAAGAATCTTAATATCAGACCCCAAACTCTAAAGTTGGTACAATAATGAATAGGAAATACTTTGGAACTAATAGGTATAGGCAAAGACTTTCTCAATGGAACCCCAGCAGCTCAGCAACTAAGAGTTAGCATAGATAAATGGGACTTCATAAAACTAAAAAGCTTCTGCTCAACAAAAGAAATGGTCTCTAAACTGAAGAGAACACCCATAGAGTGGGAGAAAATATTTGCCAGCTACACATCAGACAAAGGACTGATAACCAGAATATATAGGGATCTTAAAAAATTAAATCCTCCCAAAATTAATGAACCAATAAAGAAATTGGCAAGTGAACTAAACAGAACTTTCTCAAAAGAACAAATTCAAATGGCCAAAAAAACACATGAAAAAATGCTCACCATCTCTAGCAATAAAGGAAATGCAAATTATAACCACACTAAGTCTACCTCACCTCTGTAGAGTGGCCATCATTAGCAACACCACTAACAACAGGTGTTGATGAGGATGGAGGGAAAAAGGAACACTTTCACACTGCTGGTGGGAATGTAAACTAGTACAACTACTCTGGAAAACAATTTGGATGCTTCTTAAAAATCTAAACATAGATCTGCCATTTGATCCAGCAATACCACTCTTGGGGATATACCCAAAGACTGTGATACAGGTTACTCCAGAGGCACTTGCACATCCATGTTTATTGCAGCACTATTCACAGTAGACAAGTTATGGAAACAGCCAAGATGCCCCACTACTGACTAATGGATTAAGTAAATGTGATATTTATATACATTGGAATTTTATGCAGCCATGAAGAAGAATGAAATTTTATCATTCACAGGTAAATGGATGGAACTGCAGAACATCATTCTGAATGAGGTTAGGCTGACCCAAAAGACCAAAAATTGTATGTTCTCCCTCATATGCGGACATTAGATCAAGGGCAAACACAATAAGGGGATTGAACTTCGATCACATGATAAACGAGAGCACACTTGGGGTGTATGTGGATAGGTAAGACACCCAAAAAAACTAGATAGCATTTGTTGCCCTCAATGCAGAGAAACTAAAACAGATATTTTAAAGCAACTGAGGCCAATAGGAGATGGGGCCCAGGAACTAGAGAAAAGGTTAGTTTGAGAAGAATTAATTTAGAAGGCAAACACATGCACAGGAAAGCAATGCAAGTCAACTCCCTTTATAGCTATATTTATCTCAACTAGCAAAAACCCTTGGTCCTTCCTATTATTGCTTATTCTCTCTCTTCAAGAAAACTATAGAGAAGGGCAAAATAGTTTCTGCTTGGTAGTGGGGGAGAGTGAGGGGACAGAGGGGTAATGGAGGGGCGGCGGCGGTAATGGAAGGGGCAGGGGGAAGGGGGCAGAAATGACCCAAACATTGTCTGCACATATAAATAAAAGAAAAAAAAGATATTCAACAATGCATTAAAAGATCATGACTAATTCAGTCGCATTCAAGAATGCAAGGGTTCAACATATACAAATCAATAAACATAATATTGTATTAAAATAGAATAAGAGAAAAATCACAGGATGCTCTCAATAGATGCAGAAAAGGACTTTGACAAAATTCAATAACCCTTCATGATAAAGGCTAGGAACATAACCTCAATGTTATTAAGGATATATATATATATATATATATATATAAATATATATATATATATTTATATATATATATATATATAAACAAATCATGTGTCCAATGATTATGAGAAAATAGCTAAAATCATTTCTTCTAAAATTAAGCATATGATAAGGGTGTTCATTTTCTCCACTCTTAATCAATATATTGCTTGAATTCCTAGCCAGATCATTAAAGAAACCGAGAGAAATAAAAGTATTACAAATAGGAAAGTATGAAGTTAAATTATCCTATTTTCAGATGGTATGATCTTATACTGAAATGACCCTAAGATTTTATCTAATAAATATATCAATATGATGAAAAATTTTGGCAAAATAGCAGGATACCAAAACAGCATAGAAAAGTCAGTACTTTTTCTATATGCCAGCAAAAACAGGCTAAGAAAGAAAATAGGAAAATAATCAAATTCACAACATTCACCAAAAATGAATACAAGTAAAGTTTTTAAATGGATGTTAAAATCCTTTACAATGAAAACTATAAAACCTTAAAGACATTAGAAGTTGGACAGAACTCCAAAGTTTAGATATTAACAGAGTTAATATCGTGAAAATGAGTACAACTCCCAAATACAATACAATTCCTTCAAAATACAATTCCTATTTTAAATATCGTGAAAATGAGTACAACTCCCAAATACAATACAATTCCTTCAAAATTCTAATGCTATTTTCATAGAAATAGAAAAATTGATTCCAAATTTCATGTGGAAGTATAACAAGCCTTTACTAGTGAAAAGGAATCCTGAGTAAAAAGAACAATTGTGTCAGTATCACATTAACTGACTGAAATTTTATTAACAGTAGCAGAGTTACAAAAACAAGAAGTTAGTGGCACAAAAAACAACATGTAGACCAATGAGATTAAATAGAAGTCTAAAAAATACACAAGCAGAGAAATCTGATTTTTGACAAAGGTTAAGGGAAAGAAAATCTCTTCAAAAGTGGTGGCACGAAACTTTACAGTTGTAAAAACCATTTTATTATGATGTAGTCATTATAAAGAGGGGATTCATAGTGACAATTTCCCTCCAAACCTCCTCTCTGCCCCACTTAAAGCAATTGCAAGAGGTTTCTTTGTTCTGTTTTAGGTAAGTGTATGAAGTTCATCAACCATAAACTCTCACCTTAATCTCCTTCACTCATCCTCCCACCTCTCATTAGTACCCCACACATATTCGGTACATATTTTAGTCTTGTTTTTAATTACTAATATTTAAATTGATGCTCAAAAGTGTTCCTCTAAGTATCCCCACTGTGGGTATACTTTATTTTGGTCTGTTCAACCTTTTCCATTACTCTCCCTTAACCCTTTACCTCCCATCCTTCCTTTCTCAACAGCTTTCAATACACATCCTTGTATCCTCTACCGTCACAGATGTTATGTTTTATGATATTAATGATTCTTTATCATTCTCTTTTCCTTTCCCTCTTTCCCCCAAGTTCCATAGAGTAGTTTCACTATTACTACCATGTACTACATATGAGTTTGTATATGATGATGCTTGTTTTTCATGTATATGATTATCTTTTGGATCTACCTTCCACATATGAGAAAAAAACATTCATCCTTTGTCTTTCTGAGCCGGGCTTACTTCAATTAACATGAATGTCCTCCAATTGCATCTATTTACCTTCAAGCTACATGTCATTCCTTATGGCTGAATAAAACTCCATTATGTATATATACCACAATTTCTTGATCCACATTGAGAAGAATAAACTGGATGTCTATCTCTGACCCTATAAAATATTTTAAATGGATCTTAATAGAAGACCTGAAACCTTGAAACTCCTAGAGGTAGACTTAAGGAAAATACTTGAAGGTATACTGGTAAGCAATGACTTTTGGAATAGAACTTCAGTAGCTCAGGATACAAGACCAGGAAATGAAAAATGAGATTGTATCAAAATAAAAAGGCCCTGCACATCAAGGAAAACAATTATCAGAGTGAAGAGAAAAAATTTTCAAGGTATTTGTTGGAGACAAGATTTATAGCCAGAATATATAAAGAATTGAAAAACATAAATGAGAAAGGAATAAAATAATCTAATTAGTAGTGGTCAAATTTATTGAATATATAGTTCTCAAAAGAAACAAAAAAAGGTCCAATAAATATAAGAAGCAATGTTCATATTATTGGCCATTTTTAAATGCAAAACAAGAAAATATTTAGCTTAGTATCTCACCGTAGTCAGAGTGGCTATCATAATGAAAACAAACAAAATGCTGGCAAGAATTGGGTGGAGGAAGTAATACTAATAATATGTTGATGGAGGTGTAATATAATATTTTCAATCACATGTGGAACCTAATCTACAGTGACAATAACAATAAAAATAATTTGACAAGGTTGTGAAGCTACTGTTTCATTGGATGAAGAAGTAGGGAATGGCGGACAAAATAATACATTATATGTATATGAAAATAGTAAAATGAAACCTGCTATTTTTTGCTACACATTCTGGAATTTCATTGCCTTTAAATTGATTTTGGAATTTTGAAAGTTCTAGGAGCATATATCAAGTTTTAGTCATAGTTTTGCCTACATGATTATCTTGGTATGTGAATGGTAATTATTCAATATTAGTCTTGTAGTATTTTTGAGAGTTTTAGAATAATTTTTGAATATTTTTCATGACTTTTATGTACTAGTCTTAGCATTTTATTCTTAGATTAAAATTAATGGTTTTCTACTTCTTTTACCACGTAATTTATAACTTAATATCTGAAAGTATTATTTTCTTTGATATTTGTGTTACAAATATCACTGGTAGGATATTACATTCCTACCAGCACGTGAGTGAATATATAAAGTTCCAGACATGTCCATTCTGACACTTGGAGCATGCCTTAAAATTCTTAGGAGATTTATTTGATTCCTGTGAGTTGCTCAAATCCTAAATGCAAATGAGGACTGTAATAAAAGGCACATTACAACTACTTGATATTTCACCTTCTTCACTCAAGTTTTGTGGTTGGAGAGGCTGAATGAATTTTAACCAGATGCTTCTTTAAATTTTGACAATATTATATGTTGGCATTGGCTACTTTCTTTTAAATTTTCTCCTTTTTTTCTGGAGTTAAGAGTAATATTATCTTTTCCCACATCACTGATAGCTACTTTTCTACCATTATGACTTTTTTAAATTAGTCATTACTTGCCAATTTCATACCAGTATAGTTTCAACTGTAATGCCTGAGTGGTTATATTCTTTCTCTTTTATGTATTTGTATCTGTCTGAAAATGTTTTATTTGCCCATCTTGGCCTCCTCTTTCTTTTTTTTTTCATTTTTCTTTTATTATTCATATGTGCATACAAGGCTTGGTTCATTTCTCCCCACTGCCCCCAACCCCTCCCTTACCACCCACTCCGCCCCCTCCCCCTCCCCCCCCAATACCCAGCAGAAACTATTTTGCCCTTATTTCTAATTTTGTTGTAGAGAGAGTATAAGCAATAATAGGAAGGAACAAGGGTTTTTGCTGGTTGAGATAAGGATAGCTATACAGGGCATTGACTCACATTGATTTCCTGTGCGTGGGTGTTACCTTCTAGGTTAATTCTTTTTGATCTAACCTTTTCTCTCGTACCTGTTCCCCTTTTCCTATTGGCCTCAGTTGCTTTAAGGTATCTGCTTTAGTTTCTCTGCGTTAAGGGCAACAAATGCTAGCTAGTTTTTTAGGTGTCTTACCTATCCTCACCCCTCCCTTGTGTGCTCTCACTTTTATCATGTGCTCATAGTCCAATCCCCTTGTTGTGTTTGCCCTTGATCTAATGTCCACATATGAGGGAGAACATACGATTTTTGGTTTTTTGAGCCAGGCTAACCTCACTCAGAATGATGTTCTCCAATTCCATCCATTTACCAGCGAATGATAACTTTTCGTTCTTCTTCATGGCTGCATAAAATTCCATTGTGTATAGATACCACATTTTCTTAATCCATTCATCAGTGGTGGGGCATCTTGGCTGTTTCCATAACTTGGCTATTGTGAATAGTTTGGCCTCCTCTTTCAAATGGAAATACAGATCTTCTTTTCTGGAATTTTCATCTTAAAGTCAAAACCTTTGCTCCTATTTTATAATTTCTTATAAAATTGTTGTAAATAGTTTTGAAATCCAGCTTATTACAGTGTGATTTTGTACCCTCTTAGGTAAAATGTGGATTTGTACTGTGAATAATATTTTTCATATATTTTAAACGATATAATCTAGTCTATACATGCTATTGCATGTTTATCTCATGATTTATTGTACATGTGGCAATATTGATTAATTTCTATGATCTGGATTTTTATCCTTTTCCCCCAAAAAATGC
This sequence comes from Castor canadensis, assembly GCF_047511655.1. Classification (NCBI taxonomy): domain Eukaryota; kingdom Metazoa; phylum Chordata; class Mammalia; order Rodentia; family Castoridae; genus Castor; species Castor canadensis. Next base: position 161,557,717 of record NC_133387.1, read on the forward strand.
AATGGTTTATTTTCTCAGTTTAGTGTCACAGGTATACATAACTTTATCTTTCTGCAACTTCAAAATTTTTGTTTTTTTCATTGCTTAATATATTTTTCAATATATTTCTCTTGGTTATGTTCTTATACATAGTTGCTAGCAGCTGTAAAAAACACTCAAATATTTTACAGTTTCCTGATAATATATTTTTGTTATAAATTTGTAGATTTCCATAACATTTTGAGTTCTTCATGGACTCTTGAAATTCTAGGTGTGAACATCTAAAATAATTGTTCTTTCATGATTATTCTGACATGTGAGGGGAGTTTTTTTATTTTTTTGATGTCTCTGGGATTTTATCATATGGCCGCATGTTTAGTAGACAGTTACTCTATCTACTGATACATGCCCAAATATCTTTATGTTGTAGCTATTGTTTAGATATTGTCTTACTTTTCCCAAGGGGATAACCTCGAACCATGATCTTCAAAAATGGGTACCTCCTGATTGGCATAGATTTCAGGTATTTGTCTTCACATGCAGTATATTTGTTGAAGTGGGGTGTCAGTAAGATTTTAGCCAAGCTATTCTTGAACTTCAATCCTTCTGTATTCTAATTTTTCAGTATCTGGGAATGTAGTTAAAAGACACAAGACCCAGGTTCAGCAGGAAATAATTTTTCAATATATTTCTCCTGATATTTTTCAGCGTTTTTGGAAATTAGTCATTTCTTTCTATTCATGTACAAATATATTTACTACAATGATATCTGACTGCCCATTTTCTTGGTGTGTTCTATGAGTTTCTATCTTCTACCTATATTTTGTATCCCAGACTAGTCCCATTCAGACACATGGACATGTGGCCTTCCTTTTTTAGCCTTTGCCTTCTGCCTTCTGAAGTTTGAACCTCTTTCTGCATTCTAAATTACCTTTTAATTTATATAGCAAACTGTGTTAGTCATTACTAAGACAATGTCCATTCCTAGCAAAAGAAATATGGATTTTCTTTGTAAATCTAATGTCAAAACCTTCCTCAAAATTTTATGTTGTCCTTATCACGTGCATGTGGTTAACAGCCAGCTGAAACCCCTTTAATGATTTCCCATTTCCATTTAATATATGTTAGTAAACTTTCTAGACTTCAATTTTTAGGAAAGATATGTTGACATTAAAGAAAAAGAAAATAAAATTTTGAAAACGCAAAAATTAAAATTATGTATTGGAGATTAAACTGTAAAATTGATCATTACATTTTTAAGGAAAAAGAAATTTGCTCATATAAATTAGCCAGCATTGCACCCTAGACTAAAATAAAAAAATAAAGATACAACAGCTTAAATAGATGCTATTGACAATTTCACGTGAAATGAAAACAATTAAGCCCAGAACCAATTCAGAAAAGCAAACAGTCATTTCCACACAAGGCAAAATCTGAGTGAGATATGGTAGCATTCAGTCTTGAATACACAATGGCTCTCAACCTATCAAGAGGAAGTTGCAGAACTCAGTATGCAAGGTCTAAAATGGAGGGCCATTATTACATTAAAATGACAAAATCAAAGTGCCTATGGGTTACCTCAATCAGGATTCCTAAGTCCATCTAAGTAGGTATTTCCATAGAAAGAAATAGAAATTTAAAAGGATAACTCTTTTTAAAAAAATCTTCATTTTAGAAAATATAAGGTTAAACAGCTAAAAAAACTTTTTCAGGAGGCAAAAGAATACAATGAAAACTATAAACCATTGAATGAAGAAACCAAGAAGATATCAGAATATAGAAAGATCTCCCATGTTCATGTATGGTACTGGCACAAAAACAGACAAGACTAATGGAACATTATAATAAATACAGATATAAAACCACACAGCTACTCCCACCTGATTTTTAACAAAATCATGTAAAACACACAATGAAGAAAAAACATCCTTTTCAACAAACATTGCTGGGAAAACTGTATATATGCAGGAAGAAAATTAACACTAGGTACAAGTCTTTCACCCTGTAAAAATATCAATTTATAGTTGATCAAAGACCTTAGTACAGGACCTGAAACTTTGAAACTAGTGCAACAAAGAATAGATGGTTCACAGGGAGATACAAGGATATGCAATAGTACTCCAATGGCTCAATAACTAAGAGAAAAGATAGACAATGGGACCACATGAAACGAAAAAGCTCTACAGAACAAAGGAAATGGTCATAAGATTGGAGAGACAGCCCACAGAGCAGAAGAATATCTTTGCCAGGTATATATCTGACAATGGATTAATAACCACAAAATACAGGTAACTCAAGAAACTAAACTGCCAAAGAATCAATGATTCAATGAAGAAATGGTCAAATGAACTGAGATTTTTCAGAGGATAAAGTACAAATAGACAGAAAACACATGAAGTGCTCAATATCCCTCGCCATAAAGTAAATATAAATCAAAACCACATTAAGATCCAACAATTCTATTAGAATGGTTATCATCAAGAACATAAACAGCGAGGAATTCCAAGATGGCGGCTAGAGGGAGGAAGCAGAAAGCGAGCCTCCTATAGTGAAATCTTGGAGAAACGCTGGAGACACACTTTGCAGGCATAATCAAGGAGAAAAGACATAACTTTGACCCCTCCACATCTCCAGCCGGCGCAGAGAATCTCCACTTCACGTTAAACGGAGAACCGAGGAGGCCCCCGGGCCGCCAGTGGCCGGCGCCCATGCGGCTTGGGAAGACGCGGACCAGGTGAGCTTCACGGTACCGCGGTTCCCCCACAGACAAGCCTGGGCCAGAGCAGCATAGCCCCCTGGACAGACTGACCTCCACCCGGGAAAAAAAGAGAAACTGAGTACTAAGCAATAAGAACAGTTAAGACACGCTGGAAAGAGGGTGGGGCGCCCTGAGCACTGAAGATTGGGGGAAGGGAAGCCTTCCCGGGACTGTAAATAAACGAGCCGGGCGGGCCGGAGAGGCTCTGGTGGGAGCGGGGCGCGCCAGCAACCAGGAGCGGGGACGCTTGTGAGAGGAGGGAAGACCCACTTCCCACGTGAACTGTAAATAAACACGCAGGCCTGACAACGCGGGGCAGTGTCGCCTTTCCCAGTGCTTGGAAAGGGAAAAGCCTGTGGCAGAGGCCCCCCCCCCCACAGGAGAACTCTGAGCAAACAAAGCCTGTGGGACCAGGTGAGTGCTAAGCTCACCCCAGAGATCTGCATAAATAACGCCGCCAGCTACAGGCTGAGAGCAGCAGGCAGGCAAGCCACAGTTGCAGATACCACTCTCAGAACTGCCTCCAGACGCTTTTTTTTTCTTTTTCTCCCTACCTTTGATGAGAGAACAACCGAATTGCACCTGCAAGCTGAAAAACTTACTGAAACTGTATTGCATTTGAACTGGGGACACTTGGTGGGGCTTTTTTTTTTCTTCTGTGTGTGTGTGAGTGTAGTTTTGTTCTACTTTATGCATCCCCTTTGATGAGACAACTACAGAACAACATCTGAGGCACCAACTCCAGGACTGGAGATTGAGACGGACATCCAAATTATTAAGACTGAAATTGCATTGCATATAAACTTGGAAGTTTTTTGGTTTTTTGTTTTTTTTTGTTTTTTTTTTAATTTTCTATTTTCCATTTTATTTTAATTCATTTTATAAATAGATATTACTTTCATATACTTATTTTTTATTTTTTTTATCTTTGATTTTCAATCCTCTCTCTGTCACTCTATTGTCTGTTCAGCTTACTGTCGATTAGTACACTAACACTCCCTGTTTATACCTTTGAAACTCTATTGTCTGATACCTTGTTCTGCTTTCTCCCTCTTGTCTGTATATTTGTTTTCCCCTTTTCTTTAACTTCTTGCTTTCCATCTCAGCTCACTCTTCCATTCTCAATATTACCATTGTTATTATTACAAGCTAGAAAATACTTAATTGCACACAGTACAGGGACAGTAACAACACCAAGGACAATGACAGGAAGACAGAAAAAACAAGGAAACCAGTTTCCCCACAGCAAAAAATTAGTACAGGAACCAGAGGGGAATGAAGAGAACAGAAACTCAGAGCCAGACTCCAACAGAATGAAGATAAACTATGCCAAAGGACCCAATGAAGCCTACAAGAATAATTTAAAAGAAGACATACTACAAGTACTCAATGAGAATTTTATAGAGATGATACTGGATAGGGTCAACCAAAATGTACAGGAGACACTCAAGAAATTCCAAGACAATAAAAATAGAGAATTTGAAAAAGCAAAAGAAGAAATAAAGGAAACCATAGAAGCACTGTATAAACACCAAAGTGAAAGAGAGAACACAATGAATAAATGGATAAATGAACTCAGGACAAAAATAGACAACAATAAAGAAGAAAACAGCCAGGATATGGAAAACCTCAGAAAAAAGAACGAAACAGAACTGCAAAACAAAACGGAAGGCCAATCCAGCAGAATAGAACAAACAGAAGACAGAATCTCAGAACTTGAAGATGAAATGGTAATTAAAGGAAAAACTGAAGAACTACTAATTAAACAACTCAAGACCTGTGAAAAGAAAATGCAAGAACTCACTGACTCCATCAAAAGACCAAACTTGAGAATCATGGGCATCGAAGAAGGAGAAGAGGTGCAAGCGAAGGGAATGCGTAATATATTCAACAAAATAATAACGGAAAATTTCCCAAATCTAGAGAAAGATATTCCCATACACATGCAAGAGGCCTCCAGGACACCAAACAGACCAGATCAAAATAGAACTACTCCACGACATATCATCATTAAAACAACAAGTTCAGAAACTAAGGAAAGAATATTGAAGGCTGCAAGAGAGAAAAAACAAGTAACATACAAAGGTAAACCCATCAAAATCACAGCAGACTTCTCAACAGAAACATTAAAAGCAAGAAGAGCGTGGGGTGAGATCTTCCGGGCACTGAATGAAAATAACTTCAACCCCAGGATACTCTACCCAGCAAAGCTATCATTCAAAATAGATGGAGCAATAAAAGTCTTCCATGATAAGCAGAAACTAAAACAATATGTGACCACAAAGCCACCATTACAAAAGATTCTGCAAGGGATCCTGCACACAGAAAGTGACACCCAACTTAACCATGAAAAGGCAGGCAGCACCAAACCACAGGATAAGAAAAAGCAAGACAGTAGAGAGTAACATCAAGTTAGGTACACACAATCAAACCTTCAAACAACTAAGATAACTAAATGGCAGGAATCACCACATACCTATCAGTACTAACACTTAATGTTAATGGACTTAATTCACCCATCAAAAGACACCGTTTGACAAAATGGATTAAAAAAGAAGATCCAACAATTTGTTGCTTACAGGAGACTCATCTCACCGACAGAAATAAGCATATGCTTAGGATGAAAGGCTGGAAGAAGATTTACCAAGCCAATGGCCCCCGAAAACAAGCAGGAGTAGCAATACTTATCTCTGACAAAGTAGACTTCAAACCTACATTGATCAAACGAGATAAAGAAGGACATTCCATACTAATAAAAGGGGAAATAGACCAAAAGGAAATAATAATCATCAATCTGTATGCACCCAATGTCAACGCACCCAATTTCATCAAACATACCCTGAAAGACCTAAAAGCATATATAAACGCCAACACAGTGGTTGTGGGAGACTTTAACACTCCATTATCATCAATAGATAGGTCATCCAAACAAAAACTCAATAAAGAAATCCAAGATCTAAAATATGCAATAGATCAAGTGGACCTAGTAGATGTCTACAGAACATTTCATCCAACCTCTACACAATATACATTCTTCTCAGAAGCCCATGGAACCTTCTCCAAAATAGATCATATCCTAGGGCACAAAGCAAGCCTCAGCAAATATAAGAAAATAGAAATAATACCATGCATACTATCTGACCACAATGCAGTAAAAGTAGAACTCAACAACAAAAGTAAAGACAAAAAACATGCAAACAGCTGGAAACTAAATAACTCATTACTTAATGAAGAATGGATCATCGATGCAATAAAAGAGGAAATTAAAAAGTTCCTAGAAGTCAATGAAAATGAAAACACAACCTACCGGAACCTATGGGACACAGCTAAGGCAGTCTTGAGAGGAAAGTTTATAGCCATGAGTGCATATATTAAAAAGATTGAAAGATCCCAAATCAATGACCTAATGATACATCTCAAACTCCTAGAAAAACAAGAACAAGCAAATCCCAAAACAAATAGAAGGAGAGAAATAATAAAAATAAGAGCTGAAATCAACGAAATAGAAACCAAAAAAACCATACAAAGAATTAATGAAACAAAAAGTTGGTTCTTTGAAAAAATAAACAAGATCGATAGACCCCTGGCAAACCTGACTAAAATGAGGAGAGAAAAAACCCAGATTAGTAGAATCAGGAATGCAAAAGGGGAGATAACAACAAACACCATGGAAGTCCAGGAAATCATCAGAGAGTACTTCAAGAACCTATATTCAAATAAATTTGAAAATCTAAAAGAAATGGACAGATTTCTAGATACATATGATCATCCAAAACTGAACCAAGAGGAAATTAATCACCTGAATAGACCTATAACACAAAATGAAATTGAAGCAGCAATCAAGAGTCTCCCCAAAAAGAAAAGTCCAGGACCTGATGGATTCTCTGCTGAATTCTATCAGACCTTTAAAGAAGAACTGATACCAACCCTCCTTAAACTGTTCCATGAAATAGAAAGGGAAGGAAAACTGCCAAACACATTTTATGAAGCCACTATTACACTTATCCCAAAACCAGGCAAAGACACCTCCAAAAAGGAGAACTATAGGCCAATCTCCTTAATGAACATTGATGCAAAAATCCTCAACAAAATAATGGCAAATCGAATTCAGCAACACATCAAAAAGATTATTCACCACGACCAGGTAGGCTTCATCCCAGGGATGCAGGGGTGGTTCAACATACGAAAATCAATAAACGTAATAAACCACATTAACAGAAGCAAAGACAAAAACCACTTGATCATCTCAATAGATGCAGAAAAAGCCTTTGATAAGATCCAACATCATTTCATGATAAAAGCTCTAAGAAAACTAGGAATAGAAGGAAAGTTCCTCAACATTATAAAAGCTATATATGACAAACCTACAGCCAGCATTATACTTAACGGAGAAAAATTAAAACCATTCCCTCTAAAATCAGGAACCAGACAAGGATGCCCACTATCTCCACTCCTATTCAACATAGTACTGGAATTCCTAGCCAGAGCAATTAGGCAAGAAGAAGGAATAAAAGGAATACAAATAGGTAAAGAAACTGTCAAAATATCCCTATTTGCAGACGACATGATCCTATACCTTAAAGACCCAAAAAACTCTACTCAGAAGCTTCTAGACATCATCAATAGCTATAGCAAGGTAGCAGGATATAAAATCAACATAGAAAAATCATTAGCATTTCTATACACTAACAATGAGCAAACGGAAAAAGAATGTATGAAAACAGTTCCATTTACAATAGCCTCAAAAAAAATCAAATACCTAGGTGTAAACCTAACAAAAGATGTGAAAGACCTCTACAAGGAAAACTATACACTTCTGAAGAAAGAGATTGAGGAAGACTATAGAAAGTGGAGAGATCTCCCATGCTCATGGATTGGTAGAATCAACATAGTAAAAATGTCTATACTCCCAAAAGTAATCTACATGTTTAATGCAATTCCCATCAAAATTCCAATGACATTCATCAAAGAGATTGAAAAATTTACTGTTAAATTTATATGGAAACACAAGAGGCCACGAATAGCCAAGGCAATACTCAGTCAAAAGAACAATGCAGGAGGTATCACAATACCTGACTTCAAACTATATTACAAAGCAATAATAATAAAAACAGCATGGTACTGGCACAAAAACAGACATGAAGACCAGTGGAACAGAATAGAGGATCCAGATATGAAGCCACACAACTATAAGCAACTTATCTTTGACAAAGGAGCTAAAAATATACGATGGAGAAATAGCAGCCTCTTCAACAAAAACTGCTGGGAAAACTGGTTAGCAGTCTGCAAAAAACTGAAACTAGATCCATGTATATCACCCTATACCAAGATTAACTCAAAATGGATCAAGGATCTTAATATCAGACCCCAAACTCTTAAGTTGATACAAGAAAGAGTAGGAAATACTCTGGAGTTAGTAGGTATAGGTAAGAACTTTCTCAATGAAACCCCAGCAGCACAGCAACTAAGAGATAGCATAGATAAATGGGACCTCATAAAACTAAAAAGCTTCTGTTCATCAAAAGAAATGGTCTCTAAACTGAAGAGAACACCCACAGAGTGGGAGAAAATATTTGCCAATTATACATCAGACAAAGGACTGATAACCAGAATATACAGGGAACTTAAAAAACTAAATTCTCCCAAAACTAATGAACCAATAAAGAAATGGGCATGTGAACTAAACAGAACTTTCTCAAAAGAAGAAATTCAAATGGCCAGAAAACACATGAAAAAATGCTCACCATCTCTAGCAATAAAGGAAATGCAAATTAAAACCACACTAAGATTCCACCTCACCCCTGTTAGAATAGCCATCATCAGCAACACCACCAACAACAGGTGTTGGCGAGGATGCGGGGAAAAAGGAACCCTCTTACACTGTTGGTGGGAATGTAGACTAGTACAACCACTCTGGAAAAAAATTTGGAGGCTACTTAAAAAGCTGGACATCGATCTACCATTTGATCCAGCAATACCACTCTTGGGGATATACCCAAAAGACTGTTACTGCAGAGGCACCTGCACATCCATGTTTATTGCGGCACTATTCACAATAGCCAAGTTATGGAAACAGCCAAGATGCCCCAGCACTGACGAATGGATTAAGAAAATGTGGTATGTATACACAACGGAATTTTATGCAGGCATGAAGAAGAACGAAATGTTATCATTCGCTGGTAAATGGATGGAATTGGAGAACATCATTCTGAGTGAGGTTAGCCTGGCTCAAAAGACCAAAAATCGTATGTTCTCCCTCATATGTGGACATTAGATCAAGGGCAAACACAACAAGGGGATTGGACTATGAGCACATGATAAAAGCGAGAGCACACAAGGGAGGGGTGAGGATAGGTAAGACACCTAAAAAACTAGCTAGCATTTGTTGCCCTTAATGCAGAGAAACTAATGCAGATACCTTAAAGCAACTGAGGCCAATAGGAAAAGGGGACCAGGAACTAGAGAAAAGGTTAGATTAAAAAGAATTAACCTAGAAGGTAACACCCATGCACAGGAAATCAATGTGAGTCAATGCCCTGTATAGCTATCCTTATCTCAGCCAGCAAAACCCCTTGTTCCTTACTATTATTGCTTATACTCTCTCTACAACAAAATTAGAGATAAGGGCAAAATAGTTTCTGCTGGGTATTGAGGGGGGTTGCGGGAGGGGGTGGAGTGGGTGGTAAGGGAGGGGGTGGGGGCAGGGGGGAGAAATAAACCAAGCCTTGTATGCACATATGAATAATAAAAGAAAAATGGAAAAAAAAAAAAAAAAAGAACATAAGCAGCAAATGTTGGGAGTATGTGAGGAAAAAGGAACCCTCTTCCACTGTGGGTGAGAATATAAATTAGTACAACCTCTATGAAAAGCAGTGTGGAGGCTCCTCCATAAATTAAAAATGGAACTATGGTATGATTCTGCAATACCAGTCCTAGGAATATACTTGAAGAAATAGAAGTCTGGTTGCAATAAGGACACTTGCATACCCTTGCTTATTGCAGCATTATTCACAATAGTCAAGCTATAGAAATAGCCATGATGCCCTGCAACTGATGAATGAAGAAAATGTGGTACTTAATTGCAAAGGAATTTTATCAGCAATAAAGAGGAATGAAATTTTGTCTTTCACAGATAAGTGGATGGAAGTTAGGACACCATCTTACATGAAGTTAGTAAGGTTTAGAAAGACAAATATTATGTTTTCTCTCAAATGTGGAAGATAAATTCAACAAAACAAGCATTATCATATGTACATATGAATATTTACAGAAGGTCTTTCCAAAAGTGGAGCTGTTAGAAGAGACTAAGGGAAGAAGAAAAGAAGAAAAGAATTATGGAGAGTGAAAAATAATGAAATACATCACATCCTTGTAGAAAAAGACACAAACAAACTGAAAAACTGCTGAACAATACAAAGTAGGAAGAAAAGGATGAGAAAGAGTAGTAGACGTGGTTAGACTGATTTAAGCACATCATATTTACAGTGAAAATACCAAGGAAAGATTCACACTGAAAAATAATAGACAATTTCTGGGTGCTGGTGACTCATGCCTGTAATCGTAGCTACTCAGGAGGCAGAGATCAAGAGGATCATGCTTTGAAGTCAGCCCCTGGCAAATAGTTTGCAAGACTCTGCCTCAAAAAAACCTGATAACAAAAAAGGGCTGGTTGAGTGGCTCAAGCAGTAGCAGCACCTGCCTAGGTGAGTCCCTGAGTTCAAGCCCCAGAGTAACCAAAAAACAACCCCCCAAAACAGATAATAGAAACAGACATTTGAACAATGAAAGACAGGAATATAAAACAGGTTGGGGGAGGACACTTGTGAGAGGACTAGGGTAAATGAAGAAATAAAGTGGGTGAATATGGCTGAGCTACTTTTTATACAAGTATGAATATGGGACATTGAATCTTCTTGAAGTTACCCTAAGAAGGGGAATGGGGTAGGAGGAAGAAAAATGTAGGGACAAACCAATTTGTGGTATAATACATGTATATATGGAACTCAGAGGAGTTTGGATGTCCTATTGGTGTCTCAGGTCTGATGACTGTAGCTTATAAAGGACAGATGAAAGGATGGAAGAATGGTTTAAGTGGTAGAATGCCTGCCTAGCAAGCTTGAAGCCTTGAGTTCAAACCCCAGTGTCCACTCCCTACAAAAAAAGGACGAGTGATCCTATTTAGACCCTGGTCCCACTGCTCCTTCTGCCTTCAGCTCAGGGACCCCCTTTACTCCTATAAGCTGGAAGGAAATTCAGGTCACTTCTGTGGAATTGGCAACCCAGTGCCAAGGTGGGGATAGGGGACTGAGTGAGCCTTCCTACCCCTCCTTTTCCTGTTGTCCTCTTCCTATATGAAATGTTTTTGTCATGATATAATAAAGAGCAACAGTGTGTGCAAGGTGTAATTATAAAAAAGAGTGTATATTGGTCTCACTCTCAGCTTAAGGGATGTGATCTTTCATAATGAAGCTCATTTTACCAGGTGCCAGTGGCTCATGCCTGTCATCCTAGCTACTCAGGAGGCTGAGATCCGGAGGAGCCTGGAACGATGCCTAAGGACCAACTCCTATGGAAGAACAGCCCTGGTCACATGACCCTGGCCTAGCACAGTAAGTCTCTGACTCCTGGTTGCCTCCACTTGCTGTCCCTGCCAGCCCCTTCCAGGGAAGTTTATTTTGTGGGACAAGCAAAGGAGAGCATCAGGTTTTATTATAAATGTTCACCTCTCAGGCTCCGCCAGGGCCAGCCCTGGCCTCCTCCCTGTTTGTCTGCCTTCCTGTCTCATTCCATAAGGTTGTAAACCAATCAGATCTCCCACCAGATGGGATGGGGCAGGGCTCTGCCAATAATGAGTTACACATGGCAAATAGTAAGTTATTAATTGTAGATAAGACCTCAGTCTGTACACAATGTTGTTTCTATAGTTGAGCTCAGTGGCAAAGTCATATTCTTTTAATCTCCCAACCAGAGTTGGGTGCACTTTATAGGACAATTTTTATGATCACTGTTCATGAGGAAAAACAAAAATTAAGTTGTTCTATTATTCTTATTCTGGAAGAGAGAAAAGGGTCTTATTTGCTGTATGACTTCTAAAAAATCACTTACCCACTATGAGCTTTATTCCTGGTAAATGGGCTGAGCAATCATGGCTACACTGCAGTGCCTATGGAGCTACACTAGACTTCATGATTTGTAGGGAATAGGAATTTGTGGACCCTGAACCTGTGGGTGCATAGATAATATTTATTTAACACTTATTACTGGCCAGGTGCTCTACTAAGCTATGTTTTCTTATTTAAACCTGCTGGAGATGCTATTATTCTCTCCCCTTTCCAGACAAAGAAACTGAGTCACAAAGGGCAAGTACCTTCCCAAGGTTAGATAGCTAGTCAAGTAAGAGAGCTGGTGCAAGGCATGCATGCTCAGCCCCAGTGTCCCGTTTGTGAAGACTGAGGAATGAACAAATGAAGAGTACTTCTGAGTTGTCACCTGAATGTGGCTGTGATTCTTTCCTTTCTTTTTTTTTGTGTGGTGGGACTGGGGTTTGAACTCAGGGCTTCACACTTGCAAAGCAGGCAGTCTACCACTTGAGCCACACCCCCAGTCCATTTTGCTCTGGTTAATTTTGAGATTGGGTACTTGAAAACCATTTGCCTGGGCTGGCCTTGAACCCGATTCTCCTGAACTCAGCATCCCAAGTAGCTAGGATTACAGGTGTGAGCCACCAGTGCCTGGGAGTGCAGCCCTGTTTCCTGGTGGATATAAGACCATCACTACTGCTCCTCTCCACAGACCTGTTTGCCTGTGGAGGCAAACAGTAAGCACTGGTAAGGCTGCTGTGGACAACACACAGACCTGGGGATGTTGGGACACTCACATTCACTACACATGGCTTGCATTCCTAGCATTGCATAGGTTTGAGGACTTTCTTAGCTTTTCTTCCTAAGCCAGTAGGGACAAGGTGAAGTGGGCTGCAGGGGTGTTGTTTTGTCTGTCCTGGTTTGTCGAATTTCACTGTCCTGAACCCTTGTTGGCTCCAGCTGAGCAGTTGAGCAGTGGGAGTCAATGTTGGTTGATGTCCTGTTCCCCATGGGAGTCAGGGGCTCCTAGACCAGGGGGTAAGAATGGGGTTACTATAGCCCATACCTGGGAGGCACAGTGTACCCAACCCAGCTTAGCTCATGGAGAAAACTCACAGTTTGTAGTCACACCACACTCTCAGCACTTCTGGTCTGCCTCAAAAAATGATGGCAAAGGCCCTGGGCAGGGAAAGTGGGGGGTGAAGCAAGGAGGGACTCACACAGTGAGATGGGACCACTTCCTAGCGCCTCCTGGGCCAGGCTTTGCACTGTAGTAATGATATTCCTGTGACAGATGCTCCTTTGGAATGTGTGTTGATGTTAACTGTTCAACAAGGCTGATTTGCTGCAGGTTAACTGTACTCACCAGGTGGCCTGCCATATTCAGGGTTGCGCCCCAGCAGGCCATAGAATCTATGTGGCACCTGCTGTCACACCTGCAGGATGAAGTGCCTCAAGGCATCAACCAAACCTGGCCTTCCCCTGGTACAGGAGAATGCTTCCAACTGAGCAATCTCTCTACTTCCTTTCTTCTTGCTTTCTCTTTCTCCTGTGATATTGTCAGACATATTCCCAGAGAATATGTCCATGTAGTTACTCATGATGTGAGACTATTATAATTATTAGCCCATTTTATGGATAAGGAGCCTTAAGATAGACTGAGGGCTCTTTTGTGGCCTGGACCTTGGTGGCTGTAAGTGTGATGACAACACCCTGTCCTCAAAGTCATATAATTGTCCCCTAAACCTCTAGTGCATGCCTGGAACTGCAGATGGTACTAAACCATGCATATATTTTTTTCCTCATATAACCATACCTACATTAAAGTTCACAAAGTATACACAGGAACAATGAATAACAATGACTAATAAGTGGAACAATTATAAAGACAATATGCTAAAATAAAAGTTATGGAATGGAGCTGGGCACCGGTGACTCATGCCTGTAATCCTAGCTACTCAGGAGGCAGAGATCAGCAGTTCGAAGCCAGACTGGGCAAACAGTTTCCAAGACCCTATCTCAAAAAACACCCTCTACAAAAAAAGGGCTGGTGCAGTTACTCAAGGTGTAGGCCTTGAGTTCAAAACCCATACAGCAACAAAAAAAAAAGAAAAAGAAAAAGTTATGAAAAAATTTTTGGAATGGGATCTCTCTCTTTCTCTCTTTTAAATGCACTATACAAGCACTAACATGCATACATGTTATACTGCCATAGTCAATTTAACAATTGAGACATCTAGCAAGTGTGTCATGGGTGGGTAGTGTATACAGCATGGATATACAGAACAAAGAATTGACTCACATCCTAGGTGGGATGGTGAAGCATGGTGTGGGATTTCATTATGCTATGCAGAATGCAGTTGAAAACTAATGAATTATTTGTATGTGGAATGTTGCAGTTAATATTTTTAGAGCACATTCATCTGTAGGCAGCAAAACCATGGTGAAGAGGGGGACCACAGCACAGATATCTGTCAGTTAGCTGACATCACATTCTGTATTTTACAGTAAGCTTTTCACGATGTGATACTGGTGGACTGTTTGAGTGAGCACAGCTATAGGATACCTTGGCTGCTGACCCATGCTGTGGATTTTGGCCTCCTCAAACTGTTGATAGAGCATTTTGTGTCCTGTGGGGCAGGGAGCACAGGACTGTTGGATCGCTTCTTGCCCAGTGTTCCCTGATACTGTATTATGTCTCCAATGTCTACAACAGCATCTAGCCATGGTTAGCATTATGTAAATATTTGCTAAAATCTTTGTAAGGCAAAGACAAATATAGTATGATCTCATTTGTATACAGACTCTAGAAATGTTGAACTCATAGAAATACAGTAGAATTATGTTTACCAAGGACATTGTGGCATTTACAAAAGTACTTATAATGTATCAAATATATCACACTTGGATTCACCTCAAACCTGAAATGCCATTGTTTTCCTTGCCTGTAGAAAGTTCTGGTCACTCTTCTCTTTGAGTTTGATGTCTTTCCTCATTGACAAATGTATGTTTGACATGAAGTAAAAACAATAGCATTTCAAATTGTAGACATCTTTATTCAAAATCCACTTCTGCTATTATGCACAAAATGTGCATAAAAGGTCCTTCCCCACCCAGCAAAACAATAAAAATGGAAAAAAACCCAAAATACCTTATATCTATGTTTATTATAGTATTACCCACAATACTAACATACAGTATCAGGCTAGAGATCAATCAGCAGATGAGTGGATAAAGAAAATATGTTATACATACACAATGGATTAGTATTCATCCATAAAGAAAAATTAAATCCTGTCTTTTGCAGCAAAACAGATGAAACTGTAGTATATCATGTTAAGCAAAATTAGCCAGACACGGTAAGGGAAGTATTTCATGTTCTTTCTCCTATTTGGAACTAAAGGAAAAATTAAGAATGAAACAAAAGAATGGAAAGAAAAAAGTAGACTAGTGGAGTTGATGTGAGCACTGCATCTTGTGCTGCTCCCTAAGTGTGTCATCCCTGGTTCCTCTTTTTTTCTTTCTTTCTTTCTTTTTTCTTTCTTCCTTCCTTCCTTCCTTCCTTCCTTCCTTCCTTCCTTCCTTCCTTCCTTCCTTCTTTCTTTCTTTCTTTCTTTCTTTCTTTCTTTCTTTCTTTCTTTCTTTCTTTCTTTCTTTCTTTCTTTCTTTCTTTCTTTCTTTCTTCCTTCCTTCCTTCCTTCCTTTTTTCTTTCTTTCTTTCTTCCTCCTTTCCTCCCTGTATCCATCCCTCCCTCTCACTTTCCTTTCTAATGATTAGTACATGCCAGGGCAGTGTGGATGGTTATGATTAATACACAAATAGAAATATCAACGTGCAGACATATAAATATATATAACAGCAAATCCCATTAAGATGCACATTTAATATGTGTTGACAAAACTAAATTTGAAAAGTAATCTTTCCTTCTCATTCATAAATTGACTAAGTGGCACAATAGGCCAGCTTTCAACATACCTTTTTCATTAATCTACATCATTTCTAACTTTGTATTTTAAATGAGAGATACTTAACTCTCCCTTTCACTTCAACACTCAGGGGCCATTTTAGCATTATAAACCAGGCAAATTTCTATATTATTGTGTCTCAGGGAATAGAGGCCTAAGGAGAGATAAGGGAAGAGTCAGAATAAATACATTTACGTAGTTGGCTGTCATATGGCTGCAGACACTGGTACCCCAAAACATTTATAATATAACATTAAAGATCCTTGATCATATATCATCATAATTGTTAAAATAGTATGAAAAGTGCAAGAATTATCAAAATATACTAAAAAGACCCAACACAAGCACATACCATTGTTAAAATGATGCTGACAGTCTTGCCTGATGTAAGGTTGCCACAAATCTTCAATTTGTAAAGTACAATTATCTATGCAGTGCAAAAAATGGTATATGCCTATATATTTGCATACACTGGCATATATATGCATATACAGTAGATTTCAATTACTCCTGCACAATTTATTGATCAAATAATCCACACATAGTAGACTCAAAAATTTGTTGAAGATTAATATACCATACATGAGTGGGGTTATTTATGTAGACTCAGCTCTCTTCCAGTTATCTCTCATTATAGTTTCCCTGTTGGTGCATCATCTTACTGTTTCTCTAGCTTTAGAGTATTTTCTGCAATTGAATGCTATCCATTTCTAACTCCCCTTTTCATTTTTAAACTGTTTTAACTATTCTATTTCCTTCACTTTTTGCATATTTTGAATAGTTTTTTTTTTGGTCGCTAGAAAATATTTCTACAAAATACCTTCTTAAGGTCTTGACAGGGATGGTGTTGAATTTTTAAATAATATGGACAGAATACACCTCTTAAAATGCTTATGAAACATGAATATAACGTTTTGATCCATTAATATGTATCTTTATTTGATTTCTCACATATAACTTTCCAGCTTGTAGTGTTGCTATTGACTATGTGTGTTAAAATTACACCTGACTTTTAAACAATTTTAGTGCTTAATAAATCATATTAGTTTCAATTTAAATTCTAATTATTCATTATTAGTTTTGACAAGTATAATTAGTTTTTTAAACAGCAAATATAATTATTTTAATGTTGAATCTTTTTTGAATTTTACATTTTAATTTGCATTGTATGATTTTAAAACTCAACTTGGGAATAAAAATGCATAATGTGCATTAAAAATAACATTTTTGACCTATGTGTTTGTTTTCATTTTGTAAGCTAGTTTAAAAATTAGTCCAAAAATGAAGAGGAAAAAGGAGGGTGAATATGGTTGATATACTTTTCATACATGTAAGAATATGGAACATAGAAACCTGTTGAAATTATTTTAAGAATGGGGAACAGGGTAGGAGAGAGAATAATGGAATGGATGAACCAAACCAGGATACAATATGTGTATATATGGAAATGTCACCATGAAACCCCCTGTATAACTATCATATAAATAATAAAAATGCTTTAAAACATCAGCCCTAGTTTGATTTCTGAATGTTCTTAAACAGGCCATTTTCGCTCCTCCATTGAATGTTGGCTGTTGTACAGGTCACCCAAAGCTTAGTGAGCTCTGCTGCAACTCATTAAAGAGCAAACTCCTTTCTAGACATTTGAATTTATGAAACTTGATATTTTCAAACTGCATGATTCCCTGCAATCATAGCAGCAAAACACAAGTCCCATTAGGTATAAAAAAATTACTCAAATGTTACACAGTCATTCTGTTTTTTAAAAATTATTCATTTATTCACATATGCATACATTGTTTGGGTCATTTCTCCCCCTTGCCCACCTTCCCCACCCTCTTCCCCCCATCCCTCTTCAGTTCCAGGCAGGTCCCATTCTGCCTTTATTACTAATTTTGTTGAAGAAAAGACACAAGCATAATAAGGAACAAAAGTAATTTTGTTAGTTGAGTTAAGGATAGCTATACAGAAATATTCCCAGCATTGCTTTCATGTACACATGTGTTATGACCCATGTTGATTCAACTCTAACTGATCTTTACACTGGTTATTGATTGCCTTCTTATGATAACCTCTGTCACTTTAAGGTTTTTGTATTAGCCCTCTTGAGTGGGGACATCAAATGCTTTCATGTTTTGGGTTTTCTACCTATTCCTATATCTCCCATATGTGCTTGCCCCTTGTTATGTGATCTAAGTCCAACCACATTGCTGCATTTGTTCTAGATCTTAAGTCCATATACGAGGGAGAACTTATGATTTTTGGTCATTTGAGCTTGGCTGACCTTGCTCCAAATGATGTTCTCCAGCTCCATCCATTTACCTGCAAATGATAAGATTTCATTCTTCTTCATGGCTGAGTAAAATTCCATTGTGTACAAGTACCACATTTTCTTGATCCATTCATCAATAGTGGGGCATATTGGTTGTTTCCATAATTTGGCTATTGTGAATACTGCTGCAATAACCATGGGTGTGCAGGTGCCTCTGTGGTAACCTGTGTTGCATTCCTTTGGGTATAAGCCAGGCGTGGCATTGCTGGATCATATGGCAGGTCTATGTTTAGATTTTCAAGAAGTTTCCATATTGGTTTCCAGAGTGGTTGCACCAGCTTGCATTCCCACCAGCAGTGTACCAGGGTTCCTTTTTCCCTACATCCTTGCCAACACATGTTGTTGGTGGTGTTTTTGATGATGGCTATTCTAACAGGAGTGAGGTGGAATCTTAGTGTGGTTTTGATTTGCATTTCCTTTATGGCCAGAGATAGTGAGCATATTTTCATGTGCTTTTTTACCATTTGAATTTCTTCTTTTGAGAAAGTTCTGTTTAGTTCAGTTGCCTGTTTCTTAATTGGTTCATTGATTTTAGGAGAGTTTAGTTTCTTAAGTTCCCTGTATATTCTGATGTCTGATGTATAGCTGGCAAATATTTTCTCTCACTGTGTGGGTGGCCTCTTCAGTTTAGAGACCATTTCTTTTGTTGTGCAGAAGCTTTTTAATTTTATGAAGTCCCATTTGTCCATTCTTTCTCTTAGTTGCTGGGCTGCTGAGGTTCTATTGAGGAAGTCCTTGCCTATAGTTATTACTTCCAGAGTATTTCCTTCTCCTTCCTATAGTAACTTCAGAGTTTCAGGTCTGATATTTAGGTCCTTCATCCATTTTGAGTTGATACAAGGTGATAGACATGGATCTAGTTTCAGTTTCTTGTAGACGCGTAACCACTTTTCCCAGTATCATTTGTTGAAGAGGTTGTCTTTTCTCCATCATATATTTTTGGCACCTTTGTCAAAAATGAGGTGGGTATATTCGTATGGATTCATATATGGGTCCTCTATTCTGTTCCATTGGTCTTATGTCTGTTTTTGTGCCAGTACCATGCTGTTTTTATTGCTATTGTTTGTAATATAGTTTGAAGTCAGGTATTGAGATACCTTCAGCATTGCTATTTTTGCTGAGTATTGCCTTGGCTATTTGCAGTCTCTTATGTTTACAAATGAACTTTAGGGTAGATTTTTCAACCTCTGTGATAAATGTTATTGGTATTTTGATGGGAATTGCATTGAACATGTAGATTGCTTTTGGTAATAAAGTCATTTTTACTATGTGGATTCTACCAATCCATGAGCACGGGAGAGCTTTCCATCTTCTGTAGTCTTCCTCGATCTCTTTCTTCAGGGGTTTGTAATTCTCCTTGTAGATGTCATTCACATCCTTTGTTAAGTTTACTCCTGGGTATTTGATTTTTTTTGAGGCTACTGTGAATGCAATTGTTTCCATAATTCCTTCTCAGTTTGTTCATTGTTGGTGTATAGAAAAGCTAATGATTTTTTAAAGTTGATTTTGTACCCTGCCACCTTACTGTAGCTGTTAATAGTGTCTAAGAGTTTTTGGGTAGAGTTTTTTGGGTCTTTAAAGTATGGGATCATATCTTCTGCAAATGAAGATATTTTGACAGTTTCTTTACCTATTTGTGTTCCTTTTATTTCTTCTTGCCTAGTTGTTCTGGCTAGAAATTCCAGTACTATGTTGAATAGGAGTGGGGATAGTGGGCACCCTTGTCTCATTCCTGATTTTAGGGGGAATGGTTTCAGTTTTTCACCATTAAGTATGATGCTCACTGTACGTTTGTCATATATAGCCTTTATAATGTTGAGGTACATTCCTTCTATTCCTACTTTTCTTAGAGCTTTTATTATGAAGTGGTGTCAATCTTGTCAAAGTATTTTTCTGCATCTATTGAGATGATCAAGTGGTTTTTATCTCTGCTTCCATTGATGTGCTGTATTACATGTACAGATTTGTGTATGTTGAATCACCCCTGCATCCCTAGGATGAAGCCAACTTGCTCATGGTGTATGATCTTTTTTTCTTCTTTTATTATTCATATGTGCATACAAGGTTTGGGTCATTTCTCCCCCCTGCCCCCACCCCCTCCCTTACCACCCACTCCGCCCCCTCCCTCTCCCCCCACCCCCTCAATACCCAGCAGAATCTATTTTGCCCTTATTTCTAATTTTGTTGTAGAGAGAGTATAAGCAATAATAGGAAGGAACAAGGGTTTTTGCTGGTTGAGATAAGGATAGCTATACAGGGAGTTGAGGTTAATTCTTTTTGATCCAACCTTTTCTCTAGCTCCTGGTCTGCTTTTCCTATTGGCCTCAGTTGCTTTTAAGGTATCTGCTTTAGTTTCTCTGCATTAAGGGCAACAAATGCTGGCTAATTTTTTAGGTGTCTTACCTATCTTCATCCCTCCCTTGTGTGCTCTCGCTTTTATCATGTGCTCAAAGTCCAATCCCATTGTTGTGTTTGCCCTTGATCTAATGTCCACATATGAGGGAGAACATATGATGTTTGGTCTTTTGGGCCAGGCTAACCTCACTCAGAATGATGTTCTCCAATTCCATCTATTTACCAGCGAATGATAACATTTCGTTCTTCTTCATGGCTGCATAAAATTCTATTGCGTATAGATACCACATTTTCTTAATCCATTCGTCAGTGCTGGGGCATCTTGGCTGTTTCCATAACTTGGCTAGTGTGAATAGTGCTGCAATAAATGTGGGTGTGCAGGTGCCTCTGGAGTAACCTGTGTCACAGTATTTTGTGTATATCCCCAAGAGTGGTATTGCTGGATCAAATGGTAGATCAATGTCTAGCTTTTTAAGTAGCCTCCAAATTTTTTTCTAGAGTGGTTGTACTAGTTTACATTCCCACCAACAGTGTAAGAGGGTTCCTTTTTCCCCCACATCCTCGCCTACACCTGTTGGTGGTGGTGTTGCTAATGATGGCTATTCTTATATAATCTTTTTGATGTGTTGTTGGATTTGGTTTGCCATTATTTTGTTAAGGATTTTTGCATTGATATTCATGGATTCTGTTTGCCATTGTTTTATTAAGGATTTTTGGATCAATATTAATTAAAGAAATTGGCCTGTAGTTCTCCTTTTTTGGAGGTGTCTTTTTCTGGTTTTGGGATGAGAGTAATATTGAGGATAAAAAAATGGGAGAGATGGTGGGTGATCAAACAGCAAACCAGGCATCCAAACCCTTAAAGAAGGGAGAAAAGAAAAAAAAAAGATAAATCACCAGTTCTGGAACAGTAGAATTGCAGTCTTAGTTGTTCTGATGTTACTCCTTTAGCATCCAGTCCTGTCTGTGTGTGTCTCTCAGGCAGGTTTGGAGCCCTCTAGTGGTGGCCAAACTGAAAGCCTGGTGGAGCAGTTATCTGGAAAGCCTGTAGAGCTGGGTCCCAGCTCTGCCTGAGGGTTGGGGATCCCCCGGACTGGTGGATGTGGCTGTCTCACACCGAGTTGATGTCCAGCCGAGGGGTGGGGATCCTGGCAGAGCATGGCTCTGGTCATTCCACACTGAACTGGGGCCTGGCAGGGCCTGAGGGACAGGGATCCCGAGGGGCAGGGATCCTGGCTGTCTGTGGATCCAGCTTGAGGTTGGGGTCCAGCATGGCAAGGGGCCAGGATCCCGGTGATATGTTGATCCGGCGTGGCCCAGGAGGCTGGGATCCTGGTGGGGTGTGGATCTGGTGTGGGGCTGTGGCCTGGTGCATCTGAGGGGCGGAGAGCCTGGCAGAGTGGAACAGTGGCTCTGCAGGCCTATGGAGAGGGACTTGGCAGTCCGGCTGTTCTTTTATTAGATCATGGCATGGAGAAGCCTTCCACAATCTAAGGGTTTAGAGTGCTGCAATTTTGGCTCTCTCTGGTGCTTTATCTCAGCCAAGCGTGTCTCCAGGGTCTCAGCAGGGTACCTGGTTCAGGAACTCAAAAGGTCTGCAACTCTGTCCCAGTCGCCATCTTGGATCCTACAATTAATTTTTATGTATTGAATTTATATCATGTTAAATTTGCTTACTAATTCTACAGCTAGCACTATACCATATATGTATACAGCCATTGCTATTTCCATTGTTACAGTTTATCTAGAATGAATATAAGTTCTACCTTTGCCCTGATGAGGCTCTGGGGAAGTTTCGTGGATATCTGCCATGAGCACTTTATGAATTACTTCTTTATTTTCGTGGGCAGAAAAAGGTCTAAGGTTCTGACTTGATTACATGTTCCTTTCCTATGAAAATTGTTTGAATTGGCAGACATCATTGTAGATCTTGTCTGACCTGTGTCCAGTTTATTTTTACCCAAGCAGCCATTCTACTAGTAGAGCTTTGATCAGGTAGAAAGTTTCAGGTGTGTTGTTTTGGGAGCACACAGAAAGAGCAATACAAGAAAACCCAGGTGTCATATTTTAAGCCTTCCTATTAAAATGTGGAATGGCTAGTTTGAAAAAAAATGCACAAGAAGCAGAGAATATATTATTGAGATGGCTTTGGTGATGGCTACTAGATTTTAGAGTGGTCAGCAGCTGAGGGCTAAGTTGGGAATCTTGTCAGTGAGATGAGGAATAGTAGTCTATATTGTAAACTGTGGCACATGGAGGGAAAGGTTAGGATGAAAGTGGCAGAGTACAATTAGGTTTCAAATAACTTTTATCACAACTTAAAATGAATGCTGAGGCAGCAATAGAATAAACAAATTTATGACAAAATCTACATTTCTTCTGTTGAGACTCTGTTCCTTTCCAAATTTTGTTTTCTTTCTTCAATAGAAATATGTACATATACATAGATGAAGCTGGCCACCAGTGGTTTATACCCATTACCCTATCTGCTTGAGAGGCTGACATCAGGAAGATATTGGTTCCAGGCCAGCCCAGGAAAAAAGTTTGCAAGATTCATCTCAGTGTAAAAAAATTGGGCATGGTGGTGCACACCTTTCATTCCAGTAACTGTGGGTAGCATAAAATAGGTGCATCTGGTGTTCAGGCCAGCCTGGGCAAATGCTAGACCCTATCTCCAGAATAAATGGAGAAAAGGCGGAGGTGTGGATCAAGAGGTAGAGCACCTGCCTAGCAAACATGAAGTCCTAAGTTCTATCCTAGTACTGCCAAAATATACACACATATGTATCTCTACATGTGTGAGAATATTT
This sequence comes from Castor canadensis, assembly GCF_047511655.1. Lineage (NCBI taxonomy): Eukaryota > Metazoa > Chordata > Mammalia > Rodentia > Castoridae > Castor > Castor canadensis. Next base: position 161,580,997 of record NC_133387.1, read on the forward strand.
TTTACTTTATCTCACTTATGAAGATCTAGAGTTATTTGAATTTGAGGCATGGGAGTGGACATTCCTGCTTTGCTCATAATAATAGGGATAAATAATAAGTGTTTTGAAATTAATTATGTTATTTGTAGAAATATTTTGTTTATAAATGCCTATTATTCTGTTAAAACACAATGCATTTAATACTGAAATTTAAAAATTTTATTAATAATTCTTGAATTTTGGAAGTACATTTTTATGTGTGTGTTTGTGCCTTACATACCTCACATTCTTTCCCAATTTGATTCAATTGAAAGTACTTTAACTTATCACATTGCATTTGATCCATTGGTTTTATAGAAGTATGGTAATTAATTTCCAAATATTTGAATTTATAAAGCTATCATTTCAGTCTGCTTTTCCAGTTTAATCGTATTTGGGCAAGAATATCATTTTTAGAATTTTAAAACTTATAATTGCTTGAGATTACTGTGTGTCACAGAATATGACCTATCTTGGTGAATAATAGACACTTGAAAAAATGTGTTTCTGCTGGTCAGTGGTGTCCTATACATATTGATGAGATTTTTAATGCATTCTTTATTTTTATTGCCCCATTTTACCTTCTATCAAGACAATTTCTACTGGATTCTTTCTCATAACTTCTATTTCTTGGCTTCAAATGACTCTCTAGGGTTTGAGCTGAGAACCTTGTGCTTGCTATCCTTTCAGTCTATTACCTGAACCATGCCTCTCACTCAATTGACTCTCTGTTAGTGAATGTGGCTTACTGTTTTCACTAGAATATTTAGTTAGTATATTACCATAGTCATGTTAAATTCTTTGTCAATAATATTAATATGTATGATGTCTCTGAACTTGGGTAAGGAGCTAAGTCTATTTATTCTTATGAGTCAATATTAGGTTGTTGTGCCCATGCTGTGGAAGTGATTACTTTTCCCACTCTTGTTAATCTCCAGCTAATGTTGGTGTTTTCTTTTACTGCCAACACTTTTCAGCCTGTGGAGGGGCAGAGGCAGTTCTCTTCATTCCTGTTCCAAACTTGTGTCCAGAACTCAAGAGAACCATGCTCATTGTCACTGCTTATTTTTGCCCTGACAGATAAAATCTTCCTAGGTAGACCTGATAGGAGAAAATATTTCCTGCCAATCTAATGCTATTTTTATGGTGCTCTTTGCCAGTCCAATTCAATGAGTAATCCTTCCTTCCCTCAGCTGTTGGTCTCCCTGCTGCACTGGAAGTGACAGATTTCTCCTCTTTACCTCATTGGCTTTAGATTTGTAATAAATAAGGGTCTGTGTTGGGCTCTGTGTATTTCTTGTGGCCATCTGCTCCTGTCCTTTAAGATTATACAACCTAGTGATCCTTCCTCCATCGAGGTCAGACTCACTCTTTTTTTATGGGCAGCACATACAGTTTCACAGATAAAATGGGTAACTTTGTGTCTCTAGTTCCAAAGGCCCTTATATTCTTATGTCGAACCTTATGGTCTTCAAGCAATTGATAAATGTGCTAGCTGCAATAATTTTTCAAGTATTAACTTCATGGAACATCTCTTTCCTGAGTGTTTTGCCATAGGTAAATAACTGCAAGTGTCATATCTACCATAGAGGACATAAATACTGTTCCATAGATCTCATACAAGTTAGTTTCCATGTGACCGTGGTGGATTCAAGAAAAAGCATGATTTATTTTATTGATAGTTTTCTTTTTTTCTGTCCTTTTTCCATGGAGGTACTGGAATTTGAACTCAAGGACTCATACTTCTTAGACAGGCACTCTAACACTTTAGCCAACCCCAGTCCATTTTTGTTTCAGTTATATTTTTCAGGTAGTATCTCAGGTCATTTTTCTCAGACAAGTTTAGGATCACAATCCTTCTATCTATGTTTCCCACATAGCTGAGATTACATGAGCAAAATACTATGCCTGGCTTATTGATTGAGGCAGCATCTCACTAAGTATTTTTCCTGGCTGACCTGGAAACGCGATTGTCCCATTTTCTGCGTCCTGGGTATCTGGGATTATAGGCAGGAACCATCAGGCTGAGACATCATATTTTTCTTATTATTACTGTGAGAGTACCACGTTTTTCAAGCTTCATCTATTCTAAGCAATAGAACAAAGTTTAGCAGATTTTGAGATTTTTCTCTTTACTGTTAAATTTCTGTGGATTACTGGATTACTATTGTGGACCTCTGAATAGAATTCTTTGTATTTACTCAGATTAGTAGTAATTAGACTAGTGATGTTTAACCTTCCTGCAATTGTTAATTCACTTTCTTCCTCATTTTTTGGAACATTTACTGCCATAAAGTCTTTATGTTATGGTTCTGTCCCATATTCACACATTCTCTTAAATGCTCTAATTAAATATAGGTTAGATCAAGTCTTACATGTTCTTTTCAATTTTTTATTTGTACTTTCTTTCCTTTCTCTTTAACTCTGTTAATTTTCTTCCATATTCATTTATTCACATATGCATACATTGTTTGGGTCATTTCTCCCCCCCCGCCTCCCGCCCCCTCCCTATCTCACCAACCCTACCTCTCTTTCAGGCAGAACCTGTTCTGACCTTTTCTCCAACTTTGTTAAAGAATAGATAAGATAAATAATAATAAAGATAATAAGAAAGATAAAGCGTTTTTGCTAGTTGAGATAAGGATAGCTATACAAAGAGATTCCTAGCATTGCTTCCATGAACAAGTGTATTACAACCTGACCTGATTCATCTCTACCTGACCTCTTAAGCAATTCCCGGTCACCTTCCCATATTGACCTCTATTGTTTTAAGGTTACTGTATTAGCTTCTCTGCAGTGAGGACATCCAACACTTTCAAGTTTTGGTTTCCTCACCTATTAACATTCCTCCCGTATGTGCTCTCCCCTTAGCATGTGACCCTAGTCCAACAACATTACTGCATTTGCCCTAGATCTAAAGTCTGCATATGAGGGAGAATATACAATTTTTGGTCTTCTGAGCCTGGCTAACTTCACTCAGAATTATATTCTCCAGTTCCATGCATGTACTTGCAAATGATAAGATTTCATTCTTCTTCATGGCTGAGTAAAATTCCATTGTGTATAAATACCACATTTTCTCAATCCATTTGTCAGTAGTGGAGCATTTTGGCTGTTTCCTTACCTTGGCTATTATGAAAAGTGCTGTAAAAACATGGGTGTGCAGGTGCCTCTGGAGTAAGTTGTCTCGCATTCTTTTGAGTATAACCATAGGAGTGGGATTGCTGAATCATATGGCAGATCTATGTTTAATTTTCTAAGAAGCCTCTGTAATGTTATCCAGAGTGATTTCACTAGCTTGCATTCCCACCAACAGTGTATGAGAGTTCCTTTTTCCCCACATCCTCACCAACACCTGTTGTTGGTGGTGTTTTTGATGATAGCTATTCTAACAGGGGTGAGATGGAATCTTAATGTGGTCTTGATTTGCATTTCCTTTATGGCCAGAGTTGGTGAGCACTTTCTCATGTGTTTTTTGGCCATTTTAATTTCTTCTTTTGAGAAAATTCTGTTTAGTTCAGTTGCGCATTTCTTTATTGGTTCATTGGCTTTGGGGGAGTTTAGTTTTTTGAGCTCCCTGTATATTCTGGTTATCAGTCCCTTGTCTGATGTGTAGCTGGCAAATATTTTCTCCCACTCTGTGGCTGGTATCTTCAACCATTTCTTTTGTTGTGCAGAAGCTTTTTAATTTTATGAAGTCGCATTTGTCCATCCTTTCTCTTAGTGGCTGAGCTGCCGAGGTTCTACTGAGGAAGTGCTTGCCTATACCTATTACTTCCAGAGTATTCCCTGCTTTTTCCTGTACTAACTTCAGTTTTGGGTCTGATATTAAGGTCCTCGATCCATTTTGAGTTGATACTACCACAGGGTGATAAACATGGATCTAGTTTGAGTTTTTTGCAGGTAGATAACCACTTTGCCCAGCAACATTTGTTGAAGAGGCTGTCTTTTTTCCATTGTATGTTTTTGGCTACTGTGTCAAAAATAAAGTGAGCATAGCTGTGTGGATTCATATCGAGGTCCTCTATTCTGTTCCACTGGTCTTCATGTCTGTATTTGTGCCAGCACCATGCTGTTCTTAATGTGATTACTTTGTAATGCAGTTTGAAGTCAAGTATTGTGATAATGCCAGCATAGCCCTTTTTGCTGAGTATTGCCTTGGCTATGTGTGGTCTCTTGTGTTTCCAAATGAACTTTAGGAAAGAATTCAATCTGTGTGATAAATGTCATTGGGATTTTGATGGGAACTGCATTGAACATATAGATTTTGGTAATAAAGCCATTTTGACTATGTTGATTCTACCAATCCATGAGCATGGGAGATCTTTCCACCTTCTGTAGTCTTCCTCAATCTCTTTCTTCAGGGGTTTGTAGTTCTCCTTGTAGAGGTCATTTACATCCTTTGTTAAAAGTTTACTCCTAGTTATTTTATTTTTTGAGGCTATTGTAAATGGAATTTTTCCCATATATTCTTTCTCAACTTCTTCATTACTGGTGTATGGAAAAGCTAATGAGTTTTGTAAGTTGATTTTGTATCCTGACACCTTGCTGTAGCTGTTTATGATATCAAGGAGTTTTAGGGTAGAGTTTTTTGGTTCTGTAAGGTATTTGTCATCTGCAAATAGGGATATTTTGACAGTTTCTTTTCCTATTTGTATTTCTTTTATTTCTTCTTCTTGCCTAATTGCTCTAGCTATGAATTCCAGGACTATGTTGATAAGAGTGGGGATAGTGGGCACCCTTGTCTCATTCCTGATTTTAGGGGAAATGGTTTCAGTTTTTCTTCATTAAGTATGATATTGGCTATAGGTTTGTCATATATAGCCTTTACAATGTTGAGGTACATTCCTTCTATTCCTAGTTTTCTTAGAGCTTTTATCATGAAGTGGTGTTGGGTCTTAATCAAAGGGTTTTTCTGCATCTATTAAGATGTTCAAGTGGTTTTTGTGTTTGCTTCTATTAATGTGATGAATTACATTTATAGATTTGCATATGTTGAACCCCCCCGCTGCATCCCTGGGATGAAGCTGACTTGGCTTGGTGAATGATCTTTCTGATATGTTGTTGGATTCAGTTTGCCATTATTTTATTGAGTATTTTTGTATCAATGTTCCATAAGGAGATTGGCCTGTAGTTCTCTTTTTGGAGGTGTCTTTGTCTAGTTTGTGGATGAATGTAATACTGGCTTCATAAAATGAGTTAGGCAGTGTTCCTTCCCTTTCTATTTTGTGAAACAGTTTAAGTAGGGTTAGTATTAGTTATTCTTTAAATGTCTGATAAAATTCTGCAGTGAATCCATCAGGTCCTGGACTTTTCTTATTTGGGAGAGTCTTTGTTGCTGCTCCAATTTCTTTTTGTGTTATACATCTGTTTGGGTGATTAATATCTCCTGGATTTTAATCCATTCAATTTTGGATGGTTATAAGTATCTAGAAATTTGTCCATTTCTTCAAGATTTTCAAATTTATTATAATATATGTTCTCAAAGTTGTCTCTGATGATTCCCTGGGTTTCCATGGTGTTTGTTGTTATCTCCCTATTTCCTTTTCTGATTTTACTGATTTGGGTTTTTTCACTCCTCATTTTAGTCAGGTTTGCCAGGGGTCTGTCAATCTTGTTTAGTTTTTCAAAGAACCAGCTTTTTGTTTCATTGATTTTTTTGTTGTTTCTATTTTATTAATTTCATCTCTTATTTTTATTAAGTCTCTCCTGCTTGTTTTGGATTTTGATTGTTCTTGTTTTTCTAGGAATTTGAGATGTAGCATAAGGTCATTGATTTGAGATCTTTTTGTCCTTTTAATATATGCACTCATGGCTATAAACTTTCCTCTTAGGACTTCCTTTTCTGTGTCCTGTAGGTTCTGGTTTGTCCTGTTTTCATTTTTATTAACTTCCAGGAACCTTTTAATTTCCTCTTTTATTTCATCAGTGATCCACTGATCATTAAGCAATGTGTGTTCAGCTTCCAATTGTTTGCACATTTTCTGCTGTTGTTTTTGTTGTTGAGTTCTAGTTTTAATGCATTGTGATTAGATAGAATGGGATTATTGCTATTTTCTTATATTTTCTGAGGCTTGATTTGTGCCCTAGGATATGATCAATTTTGGAGAAAGTTCCATGAGCTGCTGAGAAGAATGTATTTTTTGTAGAAGTTGGATGAAATATTCTGTAGACATAAGCTAGGTCCATTTGATCTATGGTGTTATTTAGTTCTAGAATTTCTTTATTGATTTTTTGTTTGGATGACCTATCTGTTGGTGATAGGGGAATATTAAGGTCTCCCACTGCCACTGTGTTGGAGTCTATATATACTTTTAGGTCCTTCAGAGTATGTCTGATGAAATTGGTGCACAATGTTGGGTGTTGATAATTGTTATTTACTTTTGATGTATTTCTCCTTTTATTAGTATGCAATGTCCTTCTTTATCTTGTTTGATCAATGTAAGTTTGAAGTCTACTTTGTTAAGATAAGTATTGCTACTCCTGCTTGTTTTGGGGAGCCATTAGCTTCATAAATCTTCTAGCCTTTCACCCTAAGCCAGTGCTTGTTTCTGTCAATGAGATGGGTCTCCTGTAAACAACACATTTTTGTATCTTCCTTTTTAATCCAGTTTGCCAAACAGTGTCTTTGATGGGGGAGTTAAATCCACTAACATTCAGTGTTAATATTGATAGGTATGTGGTGATTCTTGTCATTAGGTTGTTTTTGTTGTTTATGGTTTGATTGTGTGCAGCTGAATTGATGTTACTCTCCATTTCCTGCCTGCCCTTTCATGGTTTTGTTTGCTTTCATTTTCTATGTGCAGAATTCCTTGGAGAATCTTTTGTAGTGGTGGCTTGGTGGTCATATATTGCTTTAGTTTCTGCTTATCATGGAAGACTTTTATTGCTCCATCTATTTTGAATGATAGGTTTGCTGTATAGATTATCCTAGGGTTGAAGTTATTTTCATTCAGTGCCTGGAATACCTCACTGCATACCCTTCTTGCTTGTAAGGTTTCCTTTGAAAAATATGCTTTGATTTTGATGGTTTACCTTTGTATGCTATTCATTTTTTCTCTCTCACACCCTTCAATATTCTTTCTCATTTTCTATGCTTTTTGTTTTAATGATAATATGTCATGGAGTATTTCTATTTTGGTCAATTCTGTTTGGTGTCCTGGAGTCTTCCTATACCTGAATGGGTATAACTTCCTCTAGATTTGGGAAATTTTCTGTTATTATTTTGTTGAATATATTACAAATCCCTTTTGCTTGTACCTCTTCTCCTTCTTCATCTCCCATGATTCTCAGGTTTGGTCTTTTGATGGATTCGGTGAGTTTTTGCATATTCCTTTTGCAGGTCTTGAGCTTTTGACTATTAGCTTTTCAGTTTTTACTACAATTTCCATTTTATCTTCAATTTCTGAGGTTCTTTCTTCTGCTTTTTCTAGTCTGCTGGATTGGCCTTCCATTGTGTTTTGTGTTTCTGTTTCGTTCTTTTTTCTGAGGTTTTCCATATCGAGGGTCACTTCCTCTTTAATTTTGTCTATTTTCACCTTTACTTCATTTGTCTCTCTACTTATACTGTTCTCTGTTTCACTTTGGTGTTTATTTAGGGCTCCTATGAGTTCATTTATTGGTCTTTTTGTCTTCTCATATTCATTATTTTTGGTTCTTGAAATTTCTTGATTGCCTCTTGTACATTTGGTTAACCATGTCTACTAACATCACATGAACTTCTCAGTAATTACTTGTAGGATGTCTTCTTTGAGGGTGTTCTGTGGGCATCATTGTGTTCCTTCGCATCATTTATCTTTGTTTTCTTGGAGTCCAGAACTGGGTATCTGTTTTCTTCATTTCCCTCTGAATACTGTATTAAATTATTTTGGAGGGGAGAATGGTTTCCATCCCTTTTTCTTCTTCCCACCACTCCACTTGCTACTGTGTAACTATGTTCTTGATAGGCTAGTTGGTGGTTTCAGTCACCTGTTTTCTTTCCCTTGGTTTAATTTTTTTTGTGTGTGGCTGTATTGGGTTTCTAGCTAAGTGAGTGTGTGCTATTTCTGTCCCTGGTCTGGGTGTAATTTAGTATTAACTAATTCACAGTAATAAAAAAAATAACAACAAAAGCCAAAGAAATCAATGGAGAGAGAGAGATGAACAAACAAACACAATCAAGGAACAAATGAAACAAACAAAGAAAAAACTCCAGGTTCAGGAACAATGAAATTTCAGTCTTAGTTTAAGTTCTGTTGTTACTCCTCCAGCATCCAGTCCTGTTGTTGGTATTTAAGCAGAAGCTCTCTTGTAGTCTTGCTAGTTGGTTGGGTAGTGTATTTTTTCTTCTGTCTTTCAGCAGCAGCTATTTGGTCAGCTCCTTCCTCAGTGAGGTGTGGCAGTTTAAGTTTGCATTTTGTCCTCAGGTCAGAAGATTAGCTCTGTAGTCCACCAGCTGTCCTGCTTTGGAGTAGGGTTTTCACTGTGCTTGTTTACTGGAGTCTTATTTCTTTATCTCAACCCCTTTCTCTGTGGCAAGGTCAGTGATCCATTAGCCAGCCCCCTGTTGTCAGTGTGTTGTGATGGTTTGCTGTTTGTTTTTCAATTTTTCTGAGCTGTTTGACTTTGTGTGTTGCTTACTGGCTCAGGAGAAGAGCTTTGTGGTCCACTACCTGTTTTACTTCAGGCAGAAGCTTATCACAAGCCCACTGTTGGCCTTTCTGCCTTTCCAGCCATTTGTTTCCTGATAGTTTGTGTGGAGAATATCTCCTTGTCCCTACCCCTTCTCTGGTATGCGTTCAGCATCCTACCCCCTCTGCTGTGCAACAATTTTCAGTTCATTGTTTATTCAGTTTTTTTTTTATGCAGGGGGGTTAGTCTGACCAGGGTGCTATGCTAGTTTATCCCAGGAGTGGCTGGGAGAATACTGCATGACACTTGACTCTCACCTGTTTGGTCTGCCAAATATCTCCCAAGCAGGTTTGGAGCTGGTGGCTTCTGGCATGGAAGCCCTCTTGTTTTCTCAGTGTAATGTGGCATGGAGAAGCTTTCTACAGGCTAGAGGTTCATGATGTTGAAGTTTTGATTCTCCTTGGAATCAAGTGTGGCTCCTGCATCTCAGCAAGGTTTTTGATTCACAGAGCTCATGGAGCTGTCTACTGCTGTACCCTAGATGCCATCTTGGATCCTCTCCTTGCTAGACCTTTTGAGCAAGCTCTAATAAGTTAAAGTCAGGTAATCTCCCATATGTTATTTGAGATCACACAGGAAAATGGTGTCAGCCACTGCTTCCTTCAACTGAAAGGATCCTAGTCCACAAACACCTTTTCTGGGCTGGGGTTTGCCAAGAATTAGTGGGTGGAGCTGTTCCAAGTCCTTGAGTGCTCTACTTGTGTGAAGCAGATGCAGCATGGTCCTGGCATCATCCCTGCTAGCCTCAGCTGCCACCATGTAGCCTGCCTCCCCTCTGGAGCAGACAGCAAGCCACCACTGACTGACTCTGTTTCAATAAAAACAGTACATCTTTTACCCAGCATACTATTAATAACATTTCAATATTAATTTCATATTTCTTCAACTTCAATGCATGAATTTCCATCTTATCCTTTCTTATTTCTGAAAACATTATTCCTAATTATATTTTTATAATACCAGTTCACTCTATTTTTCTGCATAAGTTACATGTGCTTTTTTCAATTTAAATTCTTTTTTTATTGTGTGATTCTGTTTTCCTACATGCTTTAAAAATATTCCATAAATGCTACATTTTGTAATTTACACTAATATTTAGCATAAGTAATTGGTATTCTTTTCTCCTGATAACTGCACAATGTATTTTTCTGACATATTGAATTTGAAATTAATAAATATGTTCAGTGAAGATTAGTAAATATCTTATGAGAGATAATTTCAATTATCATTGTGATGTGGGTGATTACCATTTCCTTGAATTATCATGAATAAGCCTTAAAGGCACCCAATTGTAAAATAATATGGAGCAGACTTGAATTCAGCCATGTTCAGGAACCAAGCAGGGCAGAGCCAGACCTACATTGGGGAAAAGTGCAGACTGTAGAACCCTGACTAGAATAGGTGAACTTGCCTTAAGCAGTTGAGTTTTGTTCCCTTTGTAACACATCATCACTCTAGCAATTACTGAATGTAGTCTTAAAAAAGATAACTATAAATTTGTATCTTCCTTTGGAGATTATCATTTCCATTTGGAAGGCTGATACAGAATGTATATATTGTCTTATTCAAGCAAAATATACCCTCACATTTGAGGTGCACTTTTTCAGACTCTCAACTAAAAGCTAAAAATATTTGTTAATGCCTGTTACTATGTTTTTCTTAAGACTACTAAAATTATTCATAATATTTTTATTATGGACTTATAAATGCTTGTTTATGCTGATTTTCTTATTTAAAACTGTTATCTCATGACACTCATAGTTACAGCTTTGGATGTGAAAAATGCCCCCCCAAAAATGTGTTCTAAATGGTGGGTCCATTTGCCATCTAGATAGTAGAATTTGATTATCTAGCCCATACATATTTTGATTGCCCACAACATTATATTTCCTGAAACCGTTGTAACTACCTAAAATTTTTGGGATGTTTTCCTATCTACTCACTATAATTATACCACTAATCAATCAATAGTTCAAAGAAAAAATTAACAAATATTGTACTCCTCATTTGGTTTTACTTGTCAAGCTCAGTCAATATCTTACTACAGTTATTTTTAAAATAATATTTATTATTATTATCTAGTTTTCATGGTATTCTCAGATGAAAGATTTGTTTGCTATGAACTGCTATTGCTGGAAGAAAAAATACATTCTTCCTTTTTAGGAATTTTTCATTTCTTTCCTTGTGGCCAGTATGCTTTGGCACTTTTTTTCTAGATATTCTGCAGTTATACTACATTGTATGCAGCTGAGTTTTTATATTCATTTATCTTGCTAGGAAATTAGGATACAATGTCTCTGAAGAATATGTCTTTTTTCACTATGGGAAATTTGTTAGTATTTATTAATTGCAATATATCTTATGTGCTTTGCAGTGCATTTTCTTTCATTAGAACTGCATCTGGATTATTATAATTTATCTTTCCTTTTATGCTTTTTAATTTATTTTATTATCTATAATCCTTTTAGAAATCATTATTGCCAACATTTGGAGTAAGAGTTTTTAAGAAAATAGTACTTTTCTGTTTGGAAAAATTCCCTACTCTGATTTAATACCTAAAATATTAAAATATGCAATTGTAAGTATGTATGTTTTTGAACATGGAGTATAAAATATTTAGTAGGAGGATAAAACATATTTAGCAAAAGAATGCAACTGATGGAAGTGCTTGCCATGTTTGACACTACAGAAGAGACAAAGGTGGCATCTAAGTAAAAACAACAGAATAGTTTGGCAAAAAACACAGATGGTTGTAGGTGGCAGTTTCTTTAGCAGTAGAAACAGATTTTCCTGAGGAAATGTTTCATGAAAATGTTGCTTTGAATCAGTCTGTTCTGCCATATTGAGAACATCATTTGGAAAATAAAAAAAAAACTTTTTTTAACATATAGACAGAAAATTTGAAAAGTAATTATTTGGCAGTTAAACTGTAAAGAGGTGGATAGGGCAAGTGTATTGTACAAATCTCATGTTGTTATTGGGTCTGGGGAAAACAAAGGAATACAGTAGGCAATGCACCTTCTGCATTCTCAGCCAGCCTATCTTCCAACAGTTCACCACCACTTCACTGATTCTCACTTGTTCTAACCTCTGAGGAACTCAGTGTTTTCATACCTCCATGAAAGAGGTTTACTAAAGTGAACTTCCATGTGTCATTTTGCTTGAAATTTAAATGTGGAAGATTTGGTTGTAGAAATTAGAATTCCACCAAGCCAGGTTCCTCAACTTCCTATTTTTAACAGCTCACTGTATAATACTATTTCTTGACCAAACAGAGGAAAATTCCCCTTCATTGTTTATGTCAAACACAACTAAGAAATTAAGAAATATATTGTTGAGATAGGAACTAAAATTGTGTAGTACATGTAATCCTGATAAAGAAGAAAACAAAAAGTAAGAAAGGAAGGGAATGAGAAAGGAGAAGAGGACAGAAAGAATAATGAAGGCAAACCAAAAAAAAAAAAAAAGGAAACTGGAGAATTATTAGCCTGGTAAAATGAATTAAAATAGAATGCTACTTTTGTGAAAAAATGTTTCCAAAAATATGTAGAAAAAGTGAATCGCTTGTTTTATATGAAGCAGAACAAGAAGTTCATGTCTTGTGATTTCCATTGAAGATTGCCTTGTCTAATCATTGATGGGAAAGCCACAGTAATGAAAATGAAGTAACAGACGTTATAGCCAGCCTGAGTGGAACATCTTACAGAGAATAATTAGGGGAAAGAAATGATGGTCCACCAAATGGAGGGAATTAAAAATATCAGAAAAGGATAACAAACTATATAATTTAAAATGTATTTGTCCCATTCCAGTAATTTCATATAATTATTGGGGAAGTTGTATAACAATGCTATGTTATAATGTAGAAATGGCAGTTCAGAAGCTTAAAGTTATGTATTAAATCTAAATTACTTCTAAGTTAATTTTAAATCTGGGATTGTTTTTTGTTGCCAATTACACATCCCTCTAGTATTCATACTGAAATTTCTATTACAACTAATAAACATTTTATTTATTTTGCATTGTTCACATGGAGAAGTTACCTCTACTCTATAAAATGTCTGGATTGTCTGTCTAGTTTAATTCAGCATTTTCTTAAGGTTCTCCTTTCCTTAAAAATGTTTTCGAATGATGACTCCCTATAAAGACCACTCCTATATTCAATGTCTTTCTGAACTGTGACCTATAACCTACTTTCATAGTCTCTAATGGGATCACCATAATTTAACATACTTAAACATACTGTCACTTTCAGAATTGTTTAGAATATTTTTGTAAAATTCATATGTAAAATTAAACTGCACAAATAGGTAATAATTAGGTAATAGCTCCATAAATAGATAAAAACATAGTACAAGGAACAAATATGTTTATTTCAATTTAAGTTCCATGAGGAACACAGAAACAGAAGCCATTCTAAAATTTAAGTATGTTGGATTACTGTATGATTTAGCACAGAAATTTGAATCTTCAAAATTATTTATTGGATCAAGAATCAAAATCAGACATGGAAGTACTAACTTCCAGTTTTATTTATAGATTTCAGAGAATCAGGAAGGTGTTACTATCATTTAGGTCAGGAATTTAAAGATATACCTGTGGATATGAACCCCATCCTGCCATTTTCAGGTAAGGGTTCAGTAGAAGGTGCTTGTAAAGCATTATTGTAATTCAGTCTGCTAAACTTAACTATCTCTGCTGCTGCTGGAAGAAGAATATTTCTTTGATTTTCCTTCCCTCTTCCAAGGAGACCTTATCTTATTGATTGAATAAAAATGAGGTGACCTATAGGCAAGCAAGTCTAATAAACATAGTACCTAGACTTCCAACATCAGCAAGAGCAAGAAATATAAAATATGAGAGAAGACATTTAACAAAATCTTCAAAATTGCATTTAGCTTTTCTGAGGCTTTCTTTTTTAAATTGTGGTGGGTTGGGGTACATTGTGGCATTTACAAAATTTCTTATAATATATCAAATATATCATACTTGAATTCACCCCTTCCACCATTCTCCTTTATCCACCTCTCCCCCATTCCTAAAATAGTCCCAGCAGGTATCATTTTTATATTTATATATATGTATACACAGTATTTGCACTACATCCAGACTCCAATACCATTTCTCCACCTGTTACTCCTTCCCACAGGTACCAACCATCTCAGGTAGGACCTGTTCCACCCTCCAGTTTTCTGATTTTGCAAATGCAAAAAGTGACATTTTTTGGTTTTTGTTTAAGATTGCTACACAGGGAATTCCTTGTGACATTCAGATTTTGACTACATATTTGAAATAGAGTATGACTTAGGTATTCAGTCACATTTTTCTCTAAAACCATCATTTCAATAAATTCAAAATTAGTGATGAAACTGTCATTTATCTGCATCAATTATTACTAGTTTAATATATAAATTAATAATGAAATATATTTAAGGGAAAATTCTGAAGAATAACTTATCTAACGTCTATGAAAATCATATATACTAAAATATACTTTGTATTTATAGAAATAAAAGCCTAACAAGATACAGGTATAAATAGTTATTCAATGCATATACTAAAGTAACTCCTATTATTGATATTGTAATTTTGATGGAATATGGTTTGGCACACATAAAACTTTATATAGTTTGATCTCAATGAAGATGAAAAATCAGCTGTTATAATGATTGTGGGTTAAATGTACAGACTACAAAGCTCAATTTGTATAAAATTTCTTGCTATGAATGTGAACCATAAAGTACAGTACATACAGAATTTTCTGTGTATAACTCAGTGGTAGAGCACTTGACTAGCATGCATAGGCCCTGATTTTGATTCCCTGCTAAGCCCCCAAAATGCCTTTTGTTTTGTTGACATTCTTTTCTCATAAAAAAGAATAGGCTCTTATATTTCATATCACTTTAATCAGCATTAATATTGCAAGCTGTTACTTATTTAACATGTTGCAAGCTCACTTTTGGGAAATTCAGAAATGCTAGGTTTTTTCCCATAAAATATAAAATGTCATGTGTACAATTGAGAACAGTTTATATTATACTTCAACCTTCTACTAAATGTTTTCATCTTACTACCTTTGAGAATATGATAAAAATGGTGTTAATAATGGGTGTACGATGTCACTTTGGGAAACAAATTACTTATTATATTTAAATAAAGAGTAATAAAAGACATTTGCTATAGTTTCCTAATTGACAATAGACGTTTATAATTAATTTCTTGTGATAATAAACAACAGGCAATAAAAGACACTGTGCACATTCATACTGAAATATGTTTTATTAGTGGAGTTGGTGATCAGTAGGGATGCCATACTATTCAGGAGCTCTTGATTGATTGTAGTTGTAATGAATGTGTACCTTTCCTATGGAAGCAAAACTTCTCAACTGTTGCAAAATCATAATTACTATAGTTTGGGTGTGGCTTGTTCCCTGAGATTTATATATTTGGAATCTTGATCCTCAATATGGCAATGACTGGAATTTGATGAGGACACTTTAAGATGGTGGTTCCACTCTTCCATGAAATAGAAAGGGAAGGAACACTGCTTACTTAACACATTTTATGAAGCCAACATTACTCTCATCCCAAAACCAGACAGACACCTCAAAAAAGGAGAACTATAGGCCAATCTCCTTAATGAACATTGGAGCAAAAATCCTCCATGAAATAAGGGCAAACCAAACCCAACAACACATCAGAAAGATCATTCACCAGGACCAAGGTGGCTTCATCCCAGGGATGCAGGGGTGGTTCAACATATACAAATCTA
The DNA here is from genome assembly GCF_047511655.1 of Castor canadensis. Taxonomy (NCBI): domain Eukaryota; kingdom Metazoa; phylum Chordata; class Mammalia; order Rodentia; family Castoridae; genus Castor; species Castor canadensis. Next base: position 161,596,457 of record NC_133387.1, read on the forward strand.
TAAATGTAATACAGCACATTAATGGAAGCAAAGACAAAAATCACTTGTTCTTCTCAATAGATGCAGAAAAAGCCTTCAAGAAGATCCAAAACCACTTCATGATAAAAGCTCTAAGAAAACTAGGAATAGAAGGAAAGTACCTCAATATTGTAAAGGCTATATATAACAAACCTACAGCCAACATCATACTTAATGGTGCAATACCATTTCCCCTAAAATCTAGAATGAGACAAGGGTGCCCACTATCTCCACTACTATTCAACATAGTACTGGAATTCCTAGCCAGAGCAATTAGGCAAAAAGAAGAAATAAAAGGAATACATATAGGGAAAGAAACTGTCAAAATATCCCAATTTACACACGATATGATCCTATACCTTAAAGACCCAAAAAACTCTACCCCAAAAGTCCTAGACACCATTAATAGCTACAGCAAGGTGGCAAGATACAAAATCAACTTAGCCTCAAAAAAATTAAATACCTAGGAGTAAACTTAACAAAGAATGTGAGCGACTTCTACATGGATAACTACAAATCCCTAAAGAAAGAGATCGAGGAAGACTACAGAATATGGAAACATCTTCCGTGCTCATGGATTGGTAGAATCAACATAGTAAAAATGGCTATACTACTAAAAGCAATCTACATGTTCAATGCAATTCTCATCAAAATCCCAATGGCATTCAGCACATACATTGAAAAATCTACCCCAAAATTCATTTGGAAACACAAGAGACCATGAATAGCCAAGAAACTACTCAGAAAAAAGCAATGCTGGAGGTCTCACAACACCTGGCCTCAAATTATATTACAAAGTGATAGCAATAAAAACAACATGGTATTGACACAAAAACAGACATGAAAACCAGTGGAACAGAATAGAGGACCCAGATATAAATCCACACAACTATGCCTACCTTATTTTTGACAAAGGCACTAAAAGTATACGATGGAGAAAAGACAGTCTCTTCAACAAATGTTGTTGGGAAAAGTGTTTATCCATCTGCAAAAAATTGAAACTGGATGCATGTTTATCATCCTGTACTAGTATCAACTCAAAATGGATCAAGGACCTTAATATCAGACCCAAAATCTAAAGTTGGTACAGCATAGAGCAGGAAATACTCTGGAAGTAATAAGTATAGGCAAGGACTTCCTCACTTGAACCCCAGCAGCTCAGCAACTAAGAGAAAGTATAGACAAATGAGACTACATAAAATTAAAAAGCCGCTACACAACAAAAGAAATGGTTTCTAAACTGAAGAGTCCACCCACAGAGTGGCAGAAAATATTTGCCAGCTACATATCAAACAAAGGACTGATAACCACAATATACAGGGAACTCAAAAAACTAAACTACCCCAAAATCAATGAACCAATGAAGAAATGGGCAACTGAACTAAACAGAACTTTTTCAAAAGAAGAAATTCAAATGGCCAAAAAACACATGAAAAAATGCTCACCATCTCTAGCAATAAAGGAAATGCAAATCAAAACCACACTAAGATTCCACCTCACCCCTGTTAGAATAGCCATCATCAGCAACACCACTAACAACAATGTTGGTGAGGATATGGGAAAAAAGGAACCCTTGTACACTGCTGGTGAGAATGCAAACTCGTGCAACCACTCTGGAAAAAAATTTTGGAGGCTTCTTAAAAATCTAAACATAGATCTGCCATATGATCCAGCAATGCCACTCCTGGGGATATACACAAAGGAATGTGACACAAGTTACTCCAGAGGCACTTGCACACCCATGTTTTTTGCAGTACTAATCACAATAGCCAAGTTATGGAAACAGTCAATATCCTCCACTACTGACGAATGGATTAAGAAAATGTGTTATTTATGCACAATGGAATTTTACTCAGCTATGAAGAAGAATGAAATCTTATCATTCACAAGTAAATGGATGGAACTGGAGAACATAATTCTGAGTGAAGTTAGCCAGGCTCAGGAGACCAAAAATCATATGTTCTCCCTCATATGTGGAGTTTAGATCTAGGGCAAATACAGCAATGTGGTTGGAGTGGGTCACATGATAAGGGGAGAGCACACACTTGGGAGGTATGGGAATAGGTAAGGAACCCAAAACATGACAGTATTTGATGTCCCCAATGCAGAGGAACTAATACAGAAATCTTAAAGCAACAGAGGTCAATAAGAGAAGGGGATCAGCAACTAGAGAAAAGGTCAGTTAGAGATGATTCAACTTGGGATCTAACACATTTGTACTTGGAAGCAATGCTAGGAATCTCTTTGTATAGCTATCCTTATCTCAACTCGCAAAATAGCTTTGTCTTTTTAATTATTGCTTATGTTTTCTCTTCAACAAAATTAGAGATAAAGGCAGAACAGATTCTGCTTGTAAGCAAGGGTGTGTGTGTGTGGGGGAGAAGGAAATGGTGGGGGATGGGGGGAGAAGTGGTCCAAACAATGTATGCACATACTAATAAATGAATAAAAAAAATAAGATAGTGGTCCCTGTGGAAAGTGAATGGGTCATTGTGAGTGCTATTTTTTGAAGGCAGTGCTGGTCTCATGGCATCAGTTCCTAATAGTCTGCTCAGCTTCTGCTATTTTGTTATAATTATGAAAAATGGGCCAATGTAGTAACTACTGTATGTTGTTATTTGGGACTATATTTGATGATATTGTATAGCTTTCAGAAAGTTTATTTTTATGCATTGAAATTCATTTTTACTACAACATGAAAACAAAAGTTATACACATTTATGTAGTACCATATGATGTTTTCATATGTGTATAAATCATGCAATATTAAAATCATGGTATATTTATCTAGCTCCTAAGTTACAATTAGAAGAAGTTCTGGTGTGCTGTTGTACAATAGGACGGCCACAGATAATGGTAGTGCACTGTGTATCACAAAGTTAGAGAAGAAAGGATTTTGAATGTTTTCACAACAAGAAAATGAAAAATGTTCAGGGAGATGTTGATAGTTTTAACATATGATGAAATACAATCCATTTTCTGCAAAATTATGTAAAGTTTTAATAGTCTGCATTTAATTATTTAAAAACTCATGGTATGGGTTCATGGAATCAACATACTAAAAATGGCTACACTACCAAATGTAATCTACATGTTTAATGCAATTCCCATCAAAATTCCAATGTCGTTCATCACACAGATTGAAAAATCTATCCCAAAATTCATTTGGAAACACAAGAGACCATAAGTAGCCAAGGCAATACTCAGCAAAAAGAACAATGCTGGAGGTATCACAATACCCAACTTCAAACTATATTACAAAGCAATAACAATAAAAACAACATGGCACTGGCAAAAAATAGACATGAAGACCAGTGGAACAGAATAGAGGACCTGGATATGAATCCACACAGCTATGCCCTCCTTATTGTTGACAAAGGCACTAAAAAATATACAATAGAGAAAAGACAGCCTCTTCAACAAGTGTTGCTAGGAAAAGTGGTTATCTACCTGCAAAAAACTGAAACTGGATCCATGTTTATACCATGTACTAATATCTACTCAAAATGGATCAAAGACCTTAATATCAGACCTGAAATTCTGACGTTAGTACAGGAAAGAGCAAGAAATACTCTGGAAGTAATAGGTATAGGTAAGAACTTTCTCAATAGAACATCAGCAGCTCAGCAACTAAGAGAAAGAATGGATGAATTGGACTTCATAAAATTGAAAAGCTTCTGAACAACAAAAGATATGGTCTCTAAACTGAAGAGACCACCCACAGACTGGGAGAAAATACTTGCCAGCTGTATATTGGACAAAGGACTGATAACCAGAATATACAGGGAACTCAAAAAACTAAACTACCCAAAATCGATGAACCAATAAAGAAATGGGCAACTGAACTAAATAGAACTTTCTCAAAAGAAGAAATTCAAATGGCCAAAAAGCACAGGAAAAAATGCTCACCATCTCTAGCCATAAAAGAAATGCAAATCAAAACCACACTATGATTCCACCTGACCTCTGTTAGAATAGCTACCATCAAAAATACCACCAACAACATGTGTTGGCGGGGAGGTGGTGAAAAAGGAACCCTCATACACTGCTGGTGGGAATGCAAGCTAGTACAACCATGCTGGAAAACAGTATGGAGGTTTCTTAAAAAGCTAAACATAGATCTGCTATATGACCCAGCAATCCCACTCCTAGGGATATACCCAAAGGAATGGACACAGGTTACTCCAGAGGCACTTGCACACCCATGTTTATTGCAGCACTATTCACAATAGCCAAGTTATGGAAATAGCCAAGATGCACCACTACTGACGAATGGATTAAGAAAAAGTGTTATTTATACACAGTGGAATTTTACTCAGCTATGAAGAAGAATGAAATCTTATCATTCACAAGTAAATGGATGGAACTGGAGAGCATCATTCTGAGTGAGGTTAGCCAGGCTCAGAAGACCAAAAATCATATGTTCTCCCTCGTATGCAGACTTTAGATCTAGGGCAAATGCAGTAATGTTGTCGCACTTGGGTCACACGCTAAGGGGACAGCACATACTGGAGGAATATGGATAGATAGGAAACCACAAACTTGAAAGTGTTTGATGTCCCCACTGCAGAGGAGCTAATACAGTAACCTTAAAACGACAGAGGTCACTATGGGAAGGTGACCGGGAAGTAGTGAAGAGGTCAGGTAGAGATTAATCAATTCATTTGTAATACACTTGTGCATGGAAGCAATGCTAGGAATCTCTCTGTATAGCTATCCTTATCTCAACTAGCAAAAATGCTTTGTCTTTCTTATTATTGCTTATGTCTACCATTCAACAAAATTGGAGAAAAGGGCAGAACAGGTTCTGCCTGAAAGTGAAGTGGGTGGAGGGGAGAAGGAGGGTGCAGGGGGCAGGGGGAAGAAATGGCCCTAACAATGTATGCACATATAAATAAATGAATAAAGAAAAAAATTAAAACAAATAAAAACAAAGTATGAATTGAATAAATTTTAAAAAAAGAAAAAAGGAAAAAAGTGAGGAAACACTGTTCCATTTGGCTGAGTGCAAAGACAATGAACAAAGAGCAAAGATATATCATCAAACATGGAAATAATGAGGAGTTGATTATGAGATTCTGTTTCTTCCAATAAAGAAAGGCATGTGTATATCACTATAAAAGTACCTTCCAGAAAACATGTTTGAAAGGAAATATCCCATATTTTCTACCACATATTAAGGTAGAACAATATCAACCATTTAGAAACCTTGTTACATTTAGTAGAAGCATTAATAGTGTTACTTTATGATAGAAGTAAAATTGTAATATCTTACTCAGTTTAGTTATCATCAAAATATTGAGATCACATGGATGGTGTCACCATGTACTCTGTAGAGTACACACCAAAGAAGCAGGAAGTCTGCCCAGCCACCTATCCCTCTCTTCCAGGTTATATATTTGAAAATACAAATTCCTGAGGTCATAAATTGTTTTGCAAGATCACTCCTGCTGTTAAGACCTTCTAATCATCAACTCATAGTTAAAAGGAAGCTTACAAGATACTGGTTTTCCAAAGGAAACCAGTTTTTATAGTGAAAATGAATTTATGAGAGGTATAACAAACAAATCTTTTTTTAATTTTTCAAACAAAGTTGGAAAATGTATTACAGAAAATCAGAATATGTTCCAACCAAGATTGTTCTTTAACATGCGTTTCTGAAGTTTAACTTCTGTACATTCTCATCAGAACTGTTCAGTGCCCTGCATACTGTTTGATGGTATGTCCTTGATCTATTATAACTTCTACTTTTGTTTATAAAGATAACAATTATATGGTGAGTCACATACCAGTTGGCATTTATCAAGTACTTTGAGACTCTAGAATAACATTGAAAAGGATACATGGATTCCTCTTTCAAGAAAATAGGGCTCATTTTCCTCAGATTTCAAGACACCAACCTGGTGTTCACCAAGTCAAGTTTTGGTTGGTGGTACTGAGACTGCTGTACCTCACCCTGTCCAAGTTAACAAGAGGTGCTGTGATAATGCAAAGGAAAACCTCCAGGGGCTAGAATTGGAAGACTTGATATCAAGTTCTAATACCATTAGTTTCAATGTGTGCCACCTCAGACAAGTGACTTATGTCTCTAGGCTTCTGTATCTTAATTTTTAAAAGGGTGTGCCTTCTGCCCACCTCACAGAGAGCTTGGTTGGAGAATCTGCACATATAATGCATGTTAATCCATGAAGTGAAAGTGCACATGTAGGGATTTTAATAAATCTCTCAATGACAGTTTGTACCTGTGCTTGCCTTTCCAAATTGGCATAATTACCAAGTCAGAACTCATTTCCTGGCCTGCAGCAAGGATCGCAAAACAAGCTAATTGCCTTGATCTTATGAGCCATATACATTTGTACTGTATAGCTTTGAATATTGAGAATGGAGAGCGGGGATTGAATAGAAAATCTTGAAAGGAAAAAATACCTGCTAGGGTGGCTTTAGGAGGATTTAAAACCCTAAAGAAACTTCAGGATAACCTTAGGTAGTTATTTATTTAATGGCCATGTCCAGACTCATGAGTGATTCCCATGAGCAGTAGAACCAGGACAGTCTGGGATGTAGTCACCTTCTTACCACCTCATGTGATACAAGTGTTAAGAAAGAAAGACAGGGATCAGGAATGATAAAAGTGAGCATTTATAAATGCTGAAAAGTTCCTAACGAACTAGAGTTGGGTGTTACAATCAACAATTGAACTCTGGAAGGGTATGATTTATTTTAGCATAAAGTGAATTTTGGTATTTTAAATTCATAATATTTGGTGAAAATATTTCTAATAATTGAGAAATAATTTGTTCTTATGTTAGCATTTATTAGTAAAAATTCCAGTTCTGAAGTGTTATGTCTATGCAGCATTAATAAAACATTAATAAAAGAAATTGATTTTCACAAAATTACTACTGTACCCAACATTCTTTGGAATGGAACATTTTTATTCCTCCTCATGCATACCAAAGGTTGTATTCTTACCCTGACTGTATAGAAAGAGGAGGGAAAGGAAACCTACCCTGTGTGTACCTCAGCCTAAAAAAGATAAGGGGAAAAGAGAAAAAAACAGCATTTTAATAAATTCCTATCTGTTAGCCAATGCTTAAGTAGATATTCTTATTTTTAAAATAGAAAGTAGTTTTATAGAATCAAAATTAAAATTTGGGTAATGCTACAGTGCACTCTCACCCTGACAATATTGCATATTCAAATTTCTTTGTAATTTGATGGGGCTGGTCCCTTCATTGGACAGAGATCAACCTTAATAAGACATGTACTGCAGTTTCATGAGGCAATTTGATGTAGGTGAGGACACTGATAAATAATTTTGTTTGTTTTCCAGAATTCTAACGCTCACTATATTAGTAGGTGTGAAAATAAAGATTTGAGCCCAGTACAGCATACCACACTTAGTCTGGGGTTTTAGGGAAGTCTTTCTTGAGGAGATGAGCACTGAACTGAATCTCAAAAAAAGAGTAGGAACTAGCCAGATCAAGAGAAGTCAGAAGAACCAGTGCAAACCCAGGTACAGTGGAATCTGGAGCAGCCATGGAAGTATGCAACCCTGTCCTCTTCCTCTTGGGTCTCCTTGAAATACTGCATAAGGACACATACATTCATGCATTTTAATGGTACTGGAAACTAGTAATTGCAATCTCCCAGAGTCTAGGAGTTTCCACTAAGTTAAGCTTGAAAGAATCTGATGAAGAATACTCAGAGAGAAAAGTTCATAGGTAATATTCACCACTATCTCCTATATTTTACTTCCACCCTCTCTCCTTGGATACCTTTATGAGGAAAATAAGACCACAGGCTCAGAAATTAGCAATGATGGCTTTATGGTTTAATTTTTAAATGGCACAGACAACACAAAGAGTAAGCCCTAATATCAGTTCTGGAGTAAGGATGATGATATTGATGGAGGTTTTTTTAATCATAATAAAAATGCCACTGTGGTGGAGGGTATTGATAACAAGGGAACTGTGCATCAGTGGGTTTAAGTGCTTACTTTCCACTGAGTTTTACTGTCAACCTTGGAGAGTGAATATTATGCAAATACTGTGTACAGATGTATGTAAATTGAAAAATGAGACCTGTTGAAACTATGGGGGAAGGGGGATAAAGGAGAATGATGGAGGGGGTGAATTCCAGTATGATATATTTGACATATTGTAAGAACTTTTGTAAACACCACAATGTACCCCCAGCACAATAAAAATTAAAAAAAATAAAAATGCAATATAATTAAAATATTTTAAAAACAAAACAAAACCTTCCATGCAGGAAGAATAGGGAAGTGGTGGTGGGGGAGAATGTTCACCATTTAAAGGCATGTAATACCACACCCCTGCTTTTTTTTTTCTTTTTATCTTCTTTTCCTCTTTATTGTTATTATTATTATTTTTATTGCCAGTCTTTTTTTTCTTTTATTATTCATATGTGCATACAAGGCTTGGGTCATTTCTCCCCCCTGCCCCCATCCCCTCCCTTACCACCCACTCTGCCCCCTCCCTCTTCCCCCCACCCCCTCAATACCCAGCAGAAACTATTTTGCCTTTATTTCTAATTTTGTTGTAGAGATAGTATAAGCTATAATAGGAAGGAACAGGGTTTTTGCTGGTTGAGATAAGGATAGCTATACAGGGCATTGACTCACATTGATTTCCTGTGCATGGGTGTTACCTTCTAGGTTAATTCTTTTTGATCTAACCTTTTCTCTAGTTCCTGGTCCCCTTTTCCTATTGGCCTCAGCTGCTTTTAAGGTATCTGCTTTAGTTTCTCTGCATTAAGGGCAACAAATGCTAGCTAGTTTTTTAGGTGTCTTACCTATCCTCACCCCTCCCTTGTGTGCTCTCGCTTTTATCATGTGCTCAAAGTCCAATCCAATTGTTGTGTTTGCCCTTGATCTAATGTCCACATATGAGGGAGAACATACGATGTTTGGTCTTTTGGGCCAGGCTAACCTCACTCAGAATGATGTTCTCCAATTCCATCTATTTACCAGTGAATGATAACATTTTGTTCTTCTTCATGGCTGCATAAAATTCCATTGGGTATAGATACCGTATTTTCTTAATCCATTCGTCAGTGTTGGGGCATCTTGGCTGTTTCCATAACTTGGCTATTGTGAATAGTGCTGCAATAAACATGGTACACCCCTGCTTTTAATACATTAAGTTTATAGGGTTTCTTCCATGTAAAGCTACACCCTAAGGCTCTGTAAGAATCACGCATATGTGATAAGAACACATGAACAGACAGGAGACCACTTAAAATCAAACAGAGAAGGGGAGAGTGAACCTAGAAACTGTTTTAGCAAATTTAAAAGTGTGCTGATACTTTTGAAAGTATAATAAACCATCAGGATTCTGTCATTTTGTTACTGCTTTAGTTTTTCTCTGTTCACTGAGTATTCCTCTACATGGAAGGGCAGATTTTCACCCTGTATTTTAGACAGAAATTTCATCACTGTCACCCTTCCACAATGTACCCATAAACACCACATGTGTTTTGATAGCTGCTTTCTAGGGCAGCTACATATATTTCACCATTCTCTCCACTGTCCCCATTACACACTTCTTTATTTGTGCCACTATGGGACTATTAGGATTAACAAACAAATGTGGCTAGGAGGTGCTCACACACATGCAAACAAAACAAATCATAGAAACTGTGACCAAAATGATAGGCAGGTTGGATGTCAATGTACTAGAACAGAGTTCCACAAAAAGATGAAGTTACTGTCTCTGTTCTGGAGATTAGCAAGGTTGGTCCTTCTGAGGGCCATGAAGACAATGCTGTTCCTTTCCTTTCTCCTGGCTTCAAAGGATATTCTGTTAGTTTTTGTTTTGAGTCCTTGATTTGTAGAGTCCTTCATTCTTCATCCTCACACGGCATGAAGTCTCCCTGCGTGTACAACTCCTGACCCCAGGGACACCAGTCAGATTAGATTAGTACGCACTCTAATGACTGCGCTTCCAATAGAGTCATGGGTACTAGGGACTGAAAATTCCTCCTCTGGGAGGACACTATTTGACTCATAAAAGATGGCATCAAAAGATGCTCTGCTCAGCATCATCAACCAATAGGGAAGCTGAGATTACCCCTAAGTTACCAGAGCACACCTAAGAAATGGCCAAGAAAAAGCACATGAACACACCACCTGACAGAACCAACAATTGAGAAGGACACAGAACAACTGGAACACTCACACTGATGGGGGGAATGGAAAATGGTACAGCCACAACTGGGAAAAGAGCTTGTCAGATTTTTTGTGAAGCTAAACGTGTAAACCACATTCCCCAACAAAGCCACTTCTAGGTGGCTTTTAAGGCATGATGGTTCATGCCTTCCAATTCCAGCTACTTGGGAGGCAGAGGTAGAAGGATCATGCTTTAAGGCTAGCCTGGGCAAAGTTAAAGTTAGCATGAGACCTATCTGAAAAACAAACTAAAAGGAACAAGGACTGGGAGACATGGCTCAAGTAGTCACTTGCCTAGCAAGAATGAGGCCCTGAATTCAATCCCAAGTACAGAGTGATAGAGGAATGAAAACAGGTTCACACACACAAAGCATCCTATTTGTGACTTCTTATATAACACTGTTCATAATCATCTTGAACTGGAGACCACCCAGATGTATTTCAGCTGGTAAAACAATAAACATCTATCCACATAAAGCCAATTCAAGGAACAAACTATTGAGTCACTCAACTGCATGCATAAAATGGAAACATGTTTGGCAAGTGAAAGGCCACATGTTGTATGATTCCATCTGTGTGAGTCTATGCATAAGGCAAGGTTATAGGGAAAGGAAATAGATGAATTATTGCCAGGGGGTGGGAAGCAGGGAAGCAACTGACTATAAAGAAGCAGAACAAGGGAATTTTGTGGGTAGTGATGATTATGTAACGTATTGATGATAGACACACAACTCTAAATTTGTCAAAACCATTAAAACACCATAGTGAACTTCACTGTATATACATTATTTTTAAAGAATCACCTAGAATGAGGGGGAAAATCCAAGAATGAGTGTAGAATGTGATAAATGGGTATAACTGTGTGACAAATTAATCACATAGCCACACTGACATGACTGGGAGGAAAAGAAGTTGATTGCCCAAGAACATGGAAAGCAGTGTTCAGACTGGACACTATAAAGCTATAGACAAAAAGAATTGTATTCAAATATTGTATGCTAGTTGGTGAAAATTTTATTGTTTCTCCCAGGGAGATCTGCTTGCAATTCAAAACTACTTTATGTGTATACTGAGATTGAATTGGAGAAAATATTTTGTAGCTACTGAGAGTTAGGATTCTCACTGTCAAAGAAAGAAGTTAAAAATAAGAGAAAGATGAAGGCTATAACGAGGCAGATGGGAGGACACTATTTGACTCATAAAAGATGGCATCAAGGTTTAGTATGAATTCATAGGTACAGAAATGAAATAGATGCATATTTGCATTCACAGGTTGTTATATATATATACACTCAAACTAAAAAACGTTCCTAATGGCAAAAGCTGGGACAATTTGAGCAAGAAATTAATGATAGTGTTGAAATTTTGTCCACTTTTTTTACTGTGGTAAAATATAACATATAATTTAGCATCTTAACAATTTTAAATGTAGAGTTCACTGGTATTAAATGTGTCAATAATATGTAACTATTGCTGTTATCCATTTGCACAACTCTTCATTCTCTAAAATTGAAGCTCTATGTTCATCAAACAATTCTTTTTCCTCTCTCCCCCAACTGCTGGCAACCACCATAATATTTTCTGCCTCAATGGTTTGACTACTCTTATGAGTACATCATAAGTGGAATCATTTGTAACCTTGACACTTTAAAAGAATAGTGGCTGAGGACTTTATAGACTATACCTTAATTAGGGGTTACCTGAGGTTTTCTCATTAGGTTAAGAAGGTAAAGAAAGGGATAATTCTGCCATTGCTGATAAAATGTCTAGCTGAAGACAGTTAAAATCTGTCTCCAAAATCCTCACAATAAAAAGGTGTTATGCAGTTTCCAGTTCCAAATGTAGTGAGCTTGGAAGTCACTACCCCTTCCTAACAAAAAGTTGAGCAAACCAAAATATCAACAATTCATCTTGGATCTTGGAGAGGGAACAGACATAGGCAAAAACATTGTCCCCAAGGTGGGAGAGACAGGTAAGAACACAGAGTCACAGTTTACACAGCAGAGAGGGAGGGGAACCACAAAGGACCAGTGCTGGGTAGGAAAACCTGTGGTGCAATTTACAAACTACGGAGTCTCCTGTGGACAAGCTGGAGCTTTACCAGGTTCTCACAGTAAATATCAGAGAAAAGTTCCCTGTGACTCCAGCAGAGCCAGGAAAGAAGCCATCTTGAAATACAGCAGAGTGCTCTGTTCTTCTCAATGCCTACCCTCAGGAGAAGCTGGAGAGTCAGAGCTCAGCCAGGATAGCATCAACATCTGACCAACCTGCTGACCACTCAAGCTGTCCACATCAGAGAGGGGAAATCCTGAACTGTAGCTCCTCTCAGCTCTCCTGACCCATGCTAAAAATAGAAAAAACCCTCAGACACTTAGGAAATCACAGTTTAGAGGAGCAGTTCACCAAAAGACCAAGGCCTACTTATAAGTCTATGGAGTGTTTGCCCTCTCCCTCCCTCCGTCTTATACCATGCTACCAAAGGTCTACTTATACTAGCTATTTTTATGTGGAACAGCAGGTCTGATGATAAGATGTAATAGAATGTGAACCTGCCACAACACACACACACACACACACACACACACACACACACACACACACACACAATTTATAAAGATAGAGCAAGCATCACAGCTAGACGTGGCAGTGATGCCACATTCTCAAACTGGAAATCTAAGGATGCTGATGGACAAAACAGATGGCATGGGAAAACAGACAGGCAGTGCAAGCAGAGAGATGAGAATTCTAGAAACGAAAAGAAGAAATGTAAGAGAGAAAAACTACAGCAAAAATGGAGAATACTTTGTATGGGCTCATTAGTAAATGGAACTCAGCTGAAAAAACACTGTCTGAGCTTATGAATACATCAAGGAAATCACCAAAATTGAAAAGAAAGAGAGAGAGAGAGATAAGGGAGGAAGGAGGGAGGAAGGAAGGGAGAAATAGAAATGTCTAAGAACTGTGAGACAACTACAAAAAATGTAACATACACATTATGGAAATAGCAGAAAGAGAATGGAGGGGGAGAAAAGAATGATTAATGACTGAAAAATGACCAAAGTTAATGCGAGACACCAAACTATAAATCTGAGAAGCTTAGAGAATACCAAGCAGGATAAATGCAAAACCTGAATCCCAAAGAAAACAAAACTGTTCTTTCACACATCATTTTCAAGCTACAGAAAAATTCAAGACAAAAAAATCCTTTTTTTTTTATTGAGAACAGAATGCTTTGTAATTACATGTAGCATATCCTGTATAAGCAGTGCTGTTTCAGTAATCTACTTTTGGAATACAGCAATTAGATGCAAAAAGAAAGTTATTAAATTACTTATAGATAAGCCTATTAACAACATAGAGTTTTTTTTTGGATTCTTTTTTTTTAAGACAAAAAAATCCTGAAAGAAAAATCCATCCTATATATAAGAAGTAAAGACAAGAATTGCATCCAACTTTTCCTCAGAAACCACATAAGCAAATAGAAGCAATCTGCCAAATCTCACACAAGAAGAAACTGATAATCTGTAAAAACTTTTGTCTTTAAGAAATTGAATTAACCCAGGCACCAGTGGCTCATGCCTATAATCCTAGCTAATCAGGAGGATCAAGTGGTAGGACACCTGCCTAACAAGCATGAGGCCCTGATTTCAAACCCCAGTATCACCAAAAAAATTGAATCAATAATTAGTCATCTTCAAAAACAGAGAACACTAGGCACCATGTGGTCACTGGTTAATTCTACCATACATTTAAGAAAGAAATTATGTCAATTCTCTATAGACTCCCAATAACTTCTGTAATACTTTCAAACTCATTCTAATGCCCAACATTATCCTAGTACCCAAATAAGACAAATACATTACCAGAAAATGATAGAGCAGTATCTTTCATGAGCATAGATGTAAGAATCCTCAACAAAACATTAGCAAATTGAATCCAACAGTTTACAAAAAGAATTATACACTACGACTAAGTGGGATCCATCCCAGCTATGAAAGGCTGGTTTAATGTTAAAAATTCAATTACTATGCCAGGTAAGGTGGCTCACACCTGTAATTTCAGCTACTTGGGGGGCAAAGATTAGGAGGATCAAAGTTCAAGGCCAGTCTGGGCAAAAAAACCAGTGGTAATTTATATCTGCCATTCCAGCTACCTAGGAAGCATAAATAGGAGGATCATGACCCAGGCTAGCCCGGGCACAAATGCATGGCTCCATTTGAAAAATAACTAAAGTAAAAAAGGGATAGAGTATGGCCAAAGTGGTAGATCACCTGCCTAGTGAGCACAAGGCCCTGAGTTCAAACCATACTGCTGCCAAAAATATCAATTAATGTAATCCATCACATCAATAAACTAAAAAAGTAAAAAGAACAAGTGATCATGGCAATACATACAAAGAAAAAGTAGTTTTCAAAATTCAACATACATATATGGTTAAAAAACCTTCATTAAACCAGTACTAGAGAGAATTACTCTATATGACAGACTATTGATGAGAACCCTACAGCTAGCATCATGTTAAATGTTGAGTAACTTCAAGCATTTTTTAGAAGAAGACAAGATGCCCCCTCTCTTCACCCATTTACAACAACATATTAGAAAAACTAGAAGTCCAGGTCAGTGTAATAACTCAAGAAAAGCGGATTTTAAAAATATGTAGTTGGAAAAGGAAAAAGTATAGCTTTGCTCACTTACGACATGTTCATCTAGGTAAAAACATCCAAAAGATCCAATTGACAAAAAGAAAATAGTTGAAACTAATAAGTAGTTATGGTAATGTTACCTACAAAGTTAACATACAAAAGCCAATCACTGGGCTGGGGAGGATATAGCTCAGTGGGAGGGCATTTGTGTAGGATGTGTGACGCTTTGGGTTTCATCCAAACTGAAATATATTTATATAGGAGATGAACAAGTGGAATTCAAGATAAATAAATGTCATTTTACATTGCATTAGAACCACCTGAAATAAAATATTTAGGTATAAATTTAACAAAATATTTACAAAATCTGTGTTGGGAAAAGCTACAAATATCTGATGAATGAATAACTAAGTAAATGGAGAGATATTCTATGTTCATTCTTCCCAACTTGATCTATAGGTTCAATGCAATTCAATTCCATCAGAATCTTACCAAGTTATCTTATAGATAGTGACAAAATGATTTAAAAGTTTATATGGAGAGGTAAAAGACACCAAATAAGTCAAAGCAAGATTGAAGGAGAGCAACAAATGTGGAGGAATGGTACTACCAACCTCAAAACTTACTACCTACAACAATCAAGAGAGTGTGGTATTGGCAAAAGACTAGACAATAGATCTATGAAACAGAGCAGGTAACTTGGAAATAGAACCACATATATATATTCAAATAATCTCTCAACAAAGAGCAACAAAAAAACAATGGAGCAAAGACAGACTTTTCAACACACGCTGTTGGACCAACTGGACATACACACATAAAAAACAGAATCTAGACACAGACCATACACCATTCACAAAAATTAAGTCAAATGGGAGAGGGAAGAACAATCCAAGTCAGGCAGACTTGTAGGACAGTAAGCACAATTGTATGATGCTGTGAAAATGGATCCATGTTGTTATATATTTGTTCAAACCCACAGAATGTACAACACCAAAAGTGAACACTTAATGGAAACTACAAACTTTGGGTTATTATGACTTATCAATGTAGGTCTATCAGTTGAAACAAATATACAACTATGGTGAGGGATGTTGATAATGGGAGATTGTAAATGTATCAGGAACAGGTAAACAAGGGAAATGCCTATGCTTTCTGCTTAATTTTGCTGTGAACCTAAAATTGCTCTTGAAAAGTTTTTATAAAAAGAAGTGGACAAAACTACCACCTACTTCTCTACCTGTTTCAAATGGTCTATATGGGACTTCTTTTTATCTGTTCTGCTATTGACACACTTTTAAATATGAGTTATAAGACATAAATGATCAGAATAAAGGAATTAAAGTGAATCCCTATGTGTCCTGCTCTGAATTTCATAACCCACATTCCAAAGGACAGCCCAAGGCATTAAACTTAAGTTTGCTACTGGACTAGCAAGGAGTGGCCAAGGTGACAATATCCAAGGATACCAAATACAAACTCAAATGAGGTGCTTTTGTTTATAATAAATGCTACTTAATAATCAAAGTAAATTTATTTGTGAATCCCTTAAGGATCAAGAAAGAGAATAATTAACTCTCATAAAAACAGTCATCAAAGTCATCAAATACAGTACATAGGATTATCCTTTGAGTGATAATAAAAAGTACAATAGCAAATGAGAAGCAGTTACTTTTAACTTTACATAAAAAGGTAAAGCAATTTAATAAATTTTGTTAATAAGAAAAATATATACCCATGGCTTTATTACATACTGTACAAAATAAAACAGTACACCTTTTAAGTTATGTAATAAATTTATAAAAGAGTATTTTACAAATGATCTTTCTTTTAATAACCTTTAACAATCAAATGTGATTGATGACCTACGACTCATGGGCAGTTATGTCCTCCTCACTTTCCTCCATCCATTCCTGGCCACCACTTCCTTCACATACAGCGGTGCTCATCCTAGTGTTGGCAAGGTTGAAGTTAGAAGGAAAGAGACCAGGAGCTCAGAACATGGTAGAGAGACTCATCAGGCTTACCCACAGACAACTCCAAAGCCTGTTGCACTCTTCATGTATCAGTGAGGAACCAGGTCCAGCACACCTGCCATGGAGAGTTTTGTTGTATAGAGGCAGCAGCTGGCAAGTGCAGGCCACTGGACCTTAAAGAAAGAATAGAGAATGTTTAATTGTATGTGGAGGGTATTGCTGCCATCCAATGCTTGTGGGCCTCATAGCCATATTGGCTTTGGAACTTACACTTTAGTGCTAACCTGAATGGATTCAGCAGCAACATTTATTCCAAACTTGATCACTACCTTGACACTATCACTAACTCCAGCAGCTGTACCAACCTAAGCCCAGCCTTGCCCTAAACCTGACCCCTAAAGCTGACTATCATTAGCCCTAATTTAACTTCCTTTACCTCCCAACCCAATTCTAGCTCTAATCTAAAAATTAAAACTAACCCTAATCTTTCTTTCCCAAAGTCTAACCCAAATCCTAATTGTAACTCCTAGTCCTAAAAAAGTGTAACTTCCAGTCTAACCCTAATTCACTTTAGATTCCCCACCTCCTTAAAAAAATCAGCTCAAATTAAAACACTTACTATAAATAATTCTTTTCAACTATCATTAGGCTTAGATTATTTTCTTAGAAACTTTTTGAAATAAAAAATCATATATATATATACATATATGTATATAAATTAGTTCTAATAAGGCTTTGACATTTTGTTTGTGTGCAAGACAATAGTGTTTAAGAAAAGTTTCATTCCCAACTCTTAAAGAGAGTTTTGAATATGCTTCAAAATCGTAGAAAAGGTTGACTTTTCCTCCTCTTTGATTTCCAAGAGGACTCATTTGGTCACAGATAGGTTTCTGTGGTTGTGAAAATGACAGCTATACCCACTCTATGTTTGCTTCCATGGATGCTCTGAGATCAAAGATAAGATACCATCCCCTGTGAGTCCTCAGGTCTGTCAGTGTGATAAGTCTGCCTAAGGAGACTGTCTCTTCTTCACAGCATAAACTAAAGGATCTCTGAAAATGCTATTGGTGCCATCATCTGAAAAACTACTGGCCAGAGCTATTAATGTAAATACCATATAAACTTATTGAAATACTACAGCTTGGGAGAAGATGATGCCATCTGCTGCTGTGTCCCAAGTTTTCAGGATGGAATATTTTGGGCTAAAGTCACAGCACAGGATGATACACTCACCCTCTTGGTGACTTCTTGACTAGACAGACAGGATGAGGTCCAAAGTCCACAAGCATGAGTGCTATGGTATTTTTTTAATTAATTCTAAAGTGAATCTTTTATAAGATTTGGCTTTCAAAACCAACCATGGGAAAATGTCCCCTTTATAACATTTTAACTGCCATTTTTCCACCAACCCCTGATCACAGAATATAGTCTTTAAAAAGTACGTGGTTTTGAACCAGAGACATAGAGAAAAGAGTCTTTGTATTCTTCCTTCATCATCACAGCAGCAAATATCCTCCCAAAGGTTTATCCTTCCTGGCATGAATGGCAGCACTTACCTGTATGGCAGCATCTTACCTGTAGATATCTAGGGAACACAGATTAAGATGTTTCACAAACATACACTTACAAGTTGTGTCTGTACAGCCTTCTGAAGACCAAAGAAAGAAATCCATGGCACATGGTTCATCAAAGACTTCATTAAAAAAATCATTTGATTTTAGGAACAGCCACAGATAGATCACAGAGAAAGGACAGGAAACTAGCAATGGGTTAGGACCATTGCTTTGCTGTGGAGTCAGAAATGCAATCAACTCACTTCTCAGCCTAGCCACTCTGTCTCCTGCCACAGGCTGGGGACCTCTTAGCCCCTGTATCCTCTGCCACTTCTCTCAGAGCTCAGGGCAGAGTTCCACTTTTGAAAGGTCATGGACCCCTTGGAAAATACAAGAGTAATAGTTCTGCTTCCTAGATAAATAGCATGTGATGGAATTTGCCCTGTAATTTGTCTGTCTATGCAGCTCTGTCTCAGTGGAGGAGACTGCCAAGCAGAAGGGAATGTCAGAGGCTGCCTGGGCTTGTTAGAGAGCAGTAACCAATGTCCCTGGCACCACATGCTTCATTTGTTTCTTCTCTACAGAACACTATATCATGTGCACAAAAAGGAGCTAATGCTCCAAGCCACCACATCCATTTTGAATGGCATCTCAATGACTGAGATGAGGTGGGCACCATCAGTGGTCCCTGGGACGGGAACATACTGTTGCAGGAAAGCCCAACACAGTGCCTCCAGGGAGGCAGCTTCTGTTTCTGTACACAGTGTGTCTTGGCCACAGGTTTGCAGCTCTTCACATGGACAGTCAACTCTCAGAAACTGGAAGCCTCTGCCACAGGTTGCAATACATGTTTTCCAAGAGCCTGTGTGCCAACACAGATCATAGCCCCCAATGTGAAGTTCCTTCAAATGGCTGATCTAAAATGGAAAAATAGGAGAGATAGGTTGTCATAGGCACAGGGGTATGAGGAAGTAGAAATAGGTGACATATACCCATAGTGCCAAAATAATGTTCAGAACTATAGGGTGGGAAGCAACAAGAGACTGAACTAGTACTGCACTAGGAAGAATGCAATCATTGCCACCACAAGGAGGGCAGTGGGAACCCACACTTGGATTACACAAGAAAAGTCAGCAGAAGAATGTCAAATTACGGCACAGCATCCTCGCCACTGGGCAAGGTCTTCCTTCCCACTGAAGTCAAGTATGAGGTCTCTTGGTCTCAGACTCCTCCATCTAAAACTGAGACATCCCTATGAGATCTGAAATGACAGTGACAATGTTGCCCACACCATGGGACTGAGAATCCCTCTTAGCTGTGCACAGCTAGAAAATCATGACTTCCCTCTGATTTCCAACCCAAAGTCAAGGCACAAACATCAAAAATTGTCCTTAGGCTGGTGCTAACCCCAGGACCACCACCAAAAAAATGTCCTGATAAGCTAGAGCAAGTCAATTTAGGCAAGGGAGAGACTCACATACTATAGCAACCACAATAAGCCACTTCAAGTTGACTGACAAGCGTTGTCTGTTAATAAGCCATTGAAACACATTCTGGTATGAATATGAATTTCTATGTAAGCCATCTTGTCTACTAAGAGAGGCATGCTTATGATCTCACTTGGTTAGTACCAGACTTGGAACCAGCAACTATCTCAGACCATTTCTTTATATATCTATCTCTGATTATTCTGGCCTTTAAAACAGAATAGAAATCAACACTCTGTGCTTTTTAAGAAGATATCTACCCTGTAGGATAGCACCAACTTAGTGGACCCACTTCAGGGTGTCTGTCCTTGCTTCCCAGACCAAGACTCTTAGAATATACATTTGTACTGCATGAGAATGTCTCTCCACTCTCAAAAATGTCTAGAAGATAGCCTAAATGGAACCGGTTCAATAACTCTTTCTCTTAGGAATTTGGAGGTTTCTGGAATAAGATGTGAACTTGACACTTGGAGTAGTGAGAGTCATATTCTGTTACATGAGCCAGCGAGATAGAAAATAAGTTTCTTTAGAGCAAATAATTAAACAGAAGCACACATAGCAGCAGAGATGGAAGGCGCAAAACACAAAACACACAAAAACAATGACTTCCCCATTCTTGGTCATAGTCTTTCACAGGTATGATTGTATCCTCCTTTTTGGGGGTCTTTGAGGCATTTTTGTACCCCTATTAAAGGCTCCTTATCAGGGAACATGAATCTATAAGGAGTGTTCAAACTCCATTGGCATGTGATACAATGGAGAAGACTGGACTTCTTTAGGATAGAGTACTACATGCAGTGTTGGGCAATACTTTGACCAACCAGTAGGAGGAGACTTCATCAAAGGGTTTACTTAAGAAATAATACTGTTCCACCAAGCTGCTGATAAGATTTAGGAGAGCAAGGGAGGGAAGGGCTGCCTTGTGCACTGCTCTTGTTTTCCCTAGTGGGTATAAACCTTAGGGACCCAAAGTTGTGTCACTTTGGATGACAGAGCAGAGACTGAGTACTTTTTTCATCTCCCACTGCAAAGATAAGCTTTTATACTGAAAAAGGTTGAACATAGTTAAGAGGGTACCAAGGACATGGTTAAGAGGATACACATTGTTATCTGCAAGTGTGAGGTGGGCTTGTCTTATTAAATCCCAGGTTTCTTTGCATCAGTCATTGTAGGTTGACTTGTGTTGTTTCCAGCCATTTCCTCTGCTTTTACAGAAGGCAGGACATTCTAAATATAAAGGATGGGTCACAAGACATGATAGGCCAACCCCAAAGCCCAGGATGCTCAGACACTGGTCATTGGGACACATTAAAAAAAGCTATTGGTACAATTCATTTTCTTCCAGTTTTAAGATTGTAAGTCCTGGGATCTTACTACATGTTGATAAGAGGTCATTGTCTGGTCTTGGAGATGGTGACAATTTTCTATTACTTGGCCAACTCCTTGAAGATCAGCAAAGAAATCTCTTGTTATTGTCTGCTAAATGAGCCTTATATTCCATACTATAATTACAGTAGTGTTATTCCTTCTGCTTTAACATGTATTATTTGTTAAAAGCAAGATTCTGCTCAAATTCTAGGGGAGGTAGATATACAAAGGTGTAATTCCTTTTGTATAAGCATATTATATATTCATGGTCTCAAATATTGCCAAAAATTCTTCTTTGTACACTCATGAAGATTTTATGAGGTATTGTTGGTATGATGTTCAGCATTAAGAATCAATTTGGCTAGGCTATAATCTCCAATCCTTCAATCAAACATTAATCTGTGTTGCAGTGAATGTTTGTATATATGATTAAATCCATAATCAGTTTATTTAAAGTAAGATAGATTTTCCTAGACAATCTGAGTAGTTCTGATTCCATTGCTTCAGAGACTTCAAAAACAGACCCAAAGCTTCTCAGAGGACAATGAAATTTCCCTAAGCTTAAATTCATGCTCAAAGTTTTATTCCTCTACACCTGATGATTTATCCAATCTGTGGGTTTCAGATTTGGCATTTTCCCCTATAATCTTATAATCTTACAAACTTATATAATAAGTCAACACACACACAGATAGATGGATGGAGACAGAGAGAGAGAGAGAAGAGAGACAGAGACAGAGAGAGAGGTTTATATTTTCTGCTTCTCTGATTAAATTCTGGCTGATATAGTAGTAAATAACATTTTAAATGCACTTTATTTAATTATAGTACCATATGTTATATACTTTATCTCAATATAGATACAACGGATACTATCACAGAAAAAATTGGTTTGTTCAATTTTGGTAGGTCAAGTGCATTTAGAAATTTCTTGTCCCCACTCCAGAGGAACTAATATAGAAACCTTAAAGTAAAAGAGGTTAACATGAGAAGGGTATCAGCAACCAGCATAATGATCAGAGATGAATCAACTTGGGTTGTAACACATGTGTACATGAAAGCAATGCTAGGAATATTTCTGTATAGCTATCCTTAACTAGCAAAAACATTTTGTCTTCCTTATTATGCCTATGGCTTTTCTTCAACAAAATTAGTGATAAGGGCAGAACAGGATCTGCCTGGAAGTTAGGGGGGTAGGGAGAAGGTGAGGGAGGGGAGCAGGGGAGAGAAATGACCCAAACAATGTATGCACATGTGAATAAATGAATAATTAAGAAATAGAAATTTCTTCATTTTTTACAGATATTCTTGCTTATTCAAATGTAAGTTTTTCAAGTATTGATTAGTAAGCCTCTGAATTTCATTACTATTTGTTGAGATAGTCCCTTTTTCATCCCTACTTTTATAAATTTGAGTCTTCCCCCTCCTTTTTTCCAGTAGCATTAGGCTAACCTGTAAACTTTATTTTCTTGTTTTGCTGGGTGGGGGTACATTGTAGCATTTACAAAGGTTCTTACAGTCTAACAAGTACATCATACTTGCATTCACAACTTCTACTGCTCTCTTTCATCCCTCTTCTCCTGATTGCTGAAACAGTTTCAACACATATCAATTTTGCCTTTACATACACTTGTATACATTATTTGCACGGTATTCATCCTCCTACCCCTGTCCACAACACCTCCCCTCTCCCAGCAGTTCAAATGCACCCCTGCAGAATCTCTTCCACCCTCCTATTATCTGATTTTATAGAAGAAAAAACATAAAAGATTAAAATAAAAGCATGATGCTTTTGTTAGTTTGAGATAAAGATAGCTACACAGGGAGAGTCCTTGTGTTGTTAGCAAGCATGTATATGTGAAAACCCCAATTGGTTCAACACTTCCAGTCCTCTTCATTCCCTAGTCTACTTCCCATGGTGGCCCTGACTTGTTTTAAGATTTCTATATTCATGGCTGTACAGTGAGCACATCCACCACATTCAAGTTTTTGCTTTCCTTATCTTATATCATTCTTCTGGCATGAAGCCTCCCCTTAGTGTGAATGTAATATTGCTGCATTTGCTTTAGGTCTACAATCCACATGTGAGGGAGAACATGTGGCTTTTGGCCTTCTGCACCTGGCTAACTTCACTTAAAATGACCATTCTTCAATTCCATCCGTTTACCTGCAAATGACAAAATTTTATTCTTCTTTGTGGTTGAGTAAAATTCCATTGTATAGAAATATCACATTTTAAAAATCCATTCATTAGTAGTGAGGTATCTTGGGTGTTTCCATATTTTAGCTATTATGAACAGTGCTGCAATAAACATGGGTGGGCAGGTGCATTTGTTGTAATATTATTACACAGATCTATTTTTAGTTTTTAAAGGAATCTCCATTTTCTTCCCACTGAGTTTCTATATATTTACTGCATTCCTCTTTAATATCATGTGTTATATTCCATAGTTTTTAGATTTTTAAATTCTCTTTACATTCATTCAGACTTATTTATATCTTCTTTGAATTCAATTAGATGTTTATACATGCCCTCTTTTGTTTCATAGATCATTCTTGTCATTGTTTTGAGTTCATATGTTTTATAATTTCATACACTTCACTATGTTTCATGCCTATGTTGTGGAATTGTTAACTTTAGGAAGAGAAATTTTGGCTTATTTTTTCATATTTGCATTTCTATATTGGTATTTGGACATCTGAGGAGTTTTTGGTTTGGGGTTTTAATCTTCTGTGTTCTTTCAGTTGAAGTATTCACAATGTTTAGGCAGAACTGGACAGTAGCTGGGTTGTGAAAAATTTTATCGTTATTAGTCTAGGCGAAGGTTTGGCTCAGTAGTCTAACAGTTGGTTACAGTGCTGTAAAGAGTGAGTCCTTAATGGCATAAAAATAGAATGTAGTAGCAAAAGAAACTACAGAAAATATTCAAACACATGCAGACAGAATGATACATTGTTAGGTGACTGAAAGATCGTTGGTTAAATAAGGGAGATAATAAAAGAGTACCTAAAATCTGATAAAAATGAAATCACAACCTACCAGTGAACTTGGTTTACAACAAAAGCAATGCTAAGCTGAAAGTTTTTAACTATAAGTGCATACATTAAAAAGAAGAGTGACCTCAAATAAATAACCTACTGATGCATCCAAATCTCCTTGAAAAACAAGAATAAGCCAACCCAAAATTAGCAGACAGAAATAAATGATCATTATGGCAGAAACTAATTCTAGATGCATTTATCTTACTAAAAGTGAAAAAAAAGAGAATATAAACTTCTTAAATAGAACTATAACAAGCAATGAGATTGAAGCAGTAGTAGAGTCTCCCCTCAAAAAATCCCAGGACCAAATGAACTCAATGCAAAATTCTATCAGACTTTTAAGAACTAGTACCAATACACATAAAAATTTACCAGAAAATTTAAAGGGGAAGGACACTACCAAACTCATTGTATGAAGTCAGTATTACACTCATTCTAAAACCAGTCAAGGACACAAGAACAAAACACAGAATTATAGGCAATCTCCTTAATGAACATAGAAATAAAAATTCTCAACAAAACACTTGCAAACTTAATTCAGGAATACATCAAAAACATCATATGCAATGATAAAGTTGGCTTCATTTCAGGGATGCAAGAATGGTTCATCATATGTAAATCAGTAAGTGTAATACACTAACCAACAGAAACAAGTACACAAGTCCTATTATCTTTTCAATAGTTGCATGAAATGCTTTTGATAAAATTTAATGTCCTCTCATGATTAAAGCTCTGAGGAAAGTAGTAATAGAAGGAGTGTATAGCAACATAATAAAAACTATATATGACAAACCTATAGCCAACATCATACTAAATGGGAAAATCTAAAACTATTTCTTTTAAAGTCAGGAATGCGAGAAGAGTGTCCACACTCCCCATTCTTTTTAAGTATAGTACTGGAATTCCTCGCCAGGGTAATAAGACAAAGAAATAAAAGGGATGCAAATAGGGAAGGAAGAAGTCAAACCATCCATACTTGCAAATGATATGATTATATACTTAAATGACTCCAAAGATTCCAGCTAAAACTCCTTCATCTGATAAAATCTTTTGACAACATAGGAGAATATAAAATTGATATGTAAAACTTGATAGCTTATCTGTATATATAAAATGAATAGGCTGAGAAAGAAATCAGGAGACTATTCCATTCAAAATAGCTTGAAAAATATAAAATAATAAAACAACCAAGGGAATAAAAGACCATCATTAAAAAGTATAAAACTCTGAAGAAAGAAATCAAAGTATACACCAGAAGATATTCATGGGTTGGCAGAAATAATATGATGACAATGGCTATACTATGTAATGCAATGTGCAGATTCAATGTAACACCCATCAAAATTCCAGTATAATTGTTTTCAGATATAGAAAAATCTACCCTAAAATTCATATGGAGGAATCATACACAATATCCAAAGCAATTCTGAGCAAAAAAATCAGTGCTTGAGGCATCACAACACTAACCTTTAAATAAAACTATATAATCATAGTAACAAAGACAGTGTGGTACTGGTACACACACACACACACACACACACACACACACACAATTCACAGAGATCAGTTTAGTAGAATAGAAGACTCAGAATAAAACCATACAACTCTAGTCATCTAATCTTTGACAGAAGAGCCAAAAAATACACTGGACAAAAGACTGCCTCTTCAACAATTGGTACTGGAAAAGACAGACTATTTAAATACAGGAAACTGAAAATAGATGCTATCTCTCACCTTGTACAAAAATCAACTTTAAATGGATCAAAGATCTTAAGGTAATAACTGAAACCTTGAAAATTTCCATAGGAAAATATTTTTAAAATCCTTGGAAGATATAGGCATAAGTAAGTATTTTTGGAATATGACACCTATTACCTATGAAATAAATGCAAGAATTGACAAACAGGACTGTATCACATTAAAATGTTTTCTGAACATCTAAAGAAACAGTTACCAGAATCAAGAGACAGCCCAGAAAAGAGGAGAAAATCTTCACCAGCTATTTAACAGATAAGAGATAATATGCAGTGTATAGAAAAAGCTCAAAAACTAAACAGTCTAACAAATAATTCCAATTAAAATTAGTCAAGTGAGTTGAATAGACAGTTCTCAGAAGAGGAAATAAAAGTGACTACTAAATACATGAAACAATGTTCAAATTCCTCAGCCATGAAAGGAATACAAATCAAAACTGCAGTAAGACTCCAGCTCACTCGTCAGATTGGACATCATAAAGAAAATAGACAACAATAAATGTTGTCAAAGATGCAAGGAAAAGGCACCCTTAGTCAATATTGGTGGGAATGTAAATTAATGCAACCACTATGGAAATCAGTATGGAGGTTCCTCAAAAAGCTAAAAATATGGTAGATCATATTCTTGGCATATATTTGAAGGAATACAATATACACACAATAGAGATATCAACATACACATGTTTTTCTGAAGCTATCTTCAAAATAGTCAAGCTGTAGAATCACATGATGTGCCCAACAACTGAATAATATATAAAGAAAAGAACTGTATATAATTGTGTATATATAATGTAATGTTATTCAGCTATAAGGAAAGATGAATTTATGTCATTGGCAAGAAAATGGATGGAACTGGAGATCAACATGCTGAGTTAAATAAGCCAAGTTCAAAATGCCAAATATCACATGAACTTGCTCATTTGTGGAATCTAGGCCTAAAATGATAATGATGATGATGATAAAATTCATTACGATATTTTCTGTGTTATTGTCATAGCTAGACTTCTATATGTTCTATAATTCTTTCAGACCCAATTTTCAGATTTTATCATGTAGTTGTGATGGATTTTACCAAATACTTTTTATGCATCAATTGATAACTTATTCTTCATTTTGTTTAATAACTTATAACAACTTTTGATTAGTATATGATGAATCACCCTTGAATTCATGGGATAGAACCAAATTATTCACAGAAAATGATCTTTTCGATGGGCTGCTAGTATTTTTGTTGATAACTTTTGCATCTCTTAACCAGGCATACAATGCTACAATTTATTTATTTAGTTAGCTAATTACTTAGTTAAGTAGCTAGTTGGTAGTGAATTATGGTCTCCAATGATTTTGGTGATAGGGTAATGCTGGACTCACAAAATGAGTTTAGAAGGATTTCTTCTTTAATTTTATTGAATAGGTTAAGGACAATTGGTGTTAGTTCTTTTCAAAAGTATGATAATACTCAGAAGGGAAGTTTTTAGGTCCTAGACATTTCCTTCTAGGGAAAAGTTTTATTACTGATTCAATGTCATTACTCAGACCACAATCCTCTTACTTATACTTAAGCACCACAACAGTCATTTCTCTTGTTGAGTTTGGAGTCTCACAAACTTTTTGCCCAGACCATCCTTGAATCATTCTCCACCTGATCTCTGTCTCCCAAGTGGCTAGGATTACAGCATTAATTTATTTCTTGATATTTCCCTTTATCGATTGATAGTTCTAGAGTAAGTTATTTAATTTCACTGTGTTTGTGCAGTGTTCATAGTTTTATTTATTGGTTTTTAGTTTATTATTAGCATTATAGTTGGAAAAGATACTTGATAGGATTTCTACTTTTAAAAAATTTTTGAGACTTGTTTTGTGGTTTAACATTTGATCTATCCTTGAGAATGTTC
Source organism: Castor canadensis (assembly GCF_047511655.1). NCBI lineage: Eukaryota > Metazoa > Chordata > Mammalia > Rodentia > Castoridae > Castor > Castor canadensis. Next base: position 161,624,385 of record NC_133387.1, read on the forward strand.
CATGCACTTTTCAGCTAGAGAAAGTTTCATGTGCTTTTGAGAAGAATGTATATTCTCCCTTTTTTGGATGGAATGTTCTGTAGGTAGCCATTGTTCTATGATGCTATCTAACTTTTGTGGGTCCTTTGTTGATTTCTCTCTGCTTGATCTGTCTATTGATTAAAGTAGAGTGCTAAAGCCATCTACTATCATATATATATATATATATATATATATGTATATGTAATACATTTGTACATTCTGTTATATATTCAGCATTGCTATTTTGTATTGTTGAATTGACTTTCAACATAGCATAATGACATTCCTTGTCTTTTTGCTGATCTTATTTAAAGACCATTATAGAAGTTTTGATCAATACTGGGCTGAAATAGTCAAAATTTATTTATATGAATAAAGAACTAAGAGGGAAGATAATCTAAGAAGCTTACAAAGAAAATTAATATATGCATCAATAGAGGTAGATACAACTTTAGAAAGTTTTTGTTTCATTTGACAGGAAGATATAAATTTGCCTCGTAGTTATAATAACTAAATTCCCTCATTGAAAAACAAATCCACATATTGTGTAATTTTGAGAAATAAAAAATCTAATATGTCTTTTAAAATTACTTAAGGTAAAATATACACCTAGATAACAGAATTCTATTACTTTGTTGTTCTTAATATAGAATTATAATGATGAGTGAGATGAATACCATAACAGTACTACTGAAAATTATTTCCTGAGATTTAGTATTGTATACTCAAGTTGTCAGCACAAAATGTGGAAAACAAAATCAAAAGATGTAGGGGAGAAACTTGTGAGTTCTACTATGATTGTCTCCATGATACAAAGTTATAAAGTATAAAAATTCAAGTTTCTAGGTAGAAAAGGCAGTTTAAGAATGTCAGAGTTTTCATGTTTCCTTGGTGTTGACTTGGAAGAAATGGGATGCATACTAAATGATACCAGTGAGGGAATGAAGAGAAATGTGTGGTTCCATAAGTGTGTGTTACTTGTAAGACCTCAAAATAGAGGTACAATGCACAGAGCTTAAGTCAGGTATCATCATTGTAAGCCCGTCTCTACTAGAAATACAGATGTTGAAGGCTTCTGATTTAGCCAAATCATTTAAATTTAGTCATACCCTGGTAAAAAAGGAATATGAAGACTGGGACTAAAGGCTCAAGCCTACAATCCTAGTTTCTCAGGAGGCAGACATCAGGAAGATTGCAGTTTGAGGCCAGAGTGGGAATAAGGTCATAAAATCTCATCTCAACCAATAGTTAGGAGTGGTGGCATGCAATTGTCACTCCAGGTACATGGAAAAGGACAAATAGGGGGTGGTATTCCAGGGTGGCCCCATCATAAAATGAGACCATATCTCAATAATAACCAACACAAAAAGGTTGGAGAAATGGTTCAACAGGTAGAGCAACAGCCTAGCAAGTGTGAGGTCCTGAGTTCAACTCCAGGTACCACCAAAACCCAAACAAATTGAAAAGGAATCTGAAAGGTCATGAAATGGAAGGACAGTATAAAGGCAAAGCCCAAGAGTTACAGACTCCAGAGAATTAACTGTACCTTGCCATTTGGGGAAACACAAAGAAACCTACAAAACAAAACACAGATGCCCCATGGTTCAGATTTGAGGCATAATCCAATACCATCTAGATTGTTCAGAATCCAGGATACCAACATCTTTTGTACTGAACTTAAGTTCATCAGAAAACACACACATACACACAAACACACACAAATGGACACATTATGAAAAAAACTAAAAATGAAGAAAAATATATGACAATTTTCCCAATATCTGAGCCTGATAGTGTTAACTGGTCATAATAAATTTATATTTTGTGAATCCACTGTGGAAACTCTACAGTTTGAATTTGAATCTTTAAAAAGGCACCTCAACATCAACAAAAAGAGGATTTAAATGAGTTATAACCTACTACCATATAGATTTAAACATTTAATGACTGTTCACTTTTATGTACAATACACAGCCATTCAAAAATTACTATTTCATAAACTAGTTATACTTTTTCACATTTATTTCTTCATTAATTCTTCCATTCATGGAAAAAATAAGGAGTAATTATTCCCCAAAACTCTATATTGTTAAAAGACAAGACATAAGGGGAAAAAGTAACCTTCATACCTGCTGGTGGGAATGCAAGCTAGTGCAACCACTCTGGAAAACAATTTGGAGGTAACTTAAAAAACTAAACATAGATCTGCCATATGATCCAGCAATCCCACTCCTAGGGATACACCCAAAAGAATGTGACTCAGGTTATTCCAGAGGCATCTGCACACCCATGTTTATTGCAGCGCTATTCACAATAGCCAAGTTATGGAAATAGCCAAGATGCACCACTACTGACAAATGGATTAAGAAAAGGTGATATTTATACAGTGGAATTTTACTCAGCCATGAAGAAGAATGAAATCTTATCATTTGCAGGTAAATGGATGGAATTGGAGAATATCAACCTGAACGAGGTTATCCAGGCTCAGAAGGCCAAAATTTGTATGTTCCTCCTCATATTCAGATTAGAGACATAAATCAAATGCAATAATATTATTGGACATGGGTCACACGCTAAGGGGAGAACATGTACAGGAGGAATATGGAAAGGGAAGGAAACCTAAAACTTGAAAGTGTTTGATGTGCCCATTGTAGAGGAGCTAATAAAGTAATCTTAAACTGGCAGAAGCTATTGCTGGAAGGTGACTGGGAAGTAGTGAAGAGGTCTGGTATAGATGAACCAGTTTGGGTTGTAATACACAGGTGCATGGAAGCAATGCTAGGAATCTGTCTGCATACCCATCTTTATCTCAAGCTAGAAAAAATGCTATGTTTTTTTTTTAATCTCATCAACAAAATTGGAGAAGAGGGCAGAACAGGTTTTGCCTGGAAGTGAGTGGGGTAAGGGTGCAGGGGAAGGAGGGTGGGGGAGGGACATGGGGGAGAGATGTCTCAAACAATGTATACACATATGGATAAATGTATAAACAATTAAAAAAAAGAAAAAACAAAACAAAAAAATAAAAGCCCAAAAATATATTGAGCCTGCAAATATTAAGTCATAAACAAAAATATCCATTAAAAATTCTGTGACATAGATAAAGCCTATTGGATCATCCAAAATAAAAGTAAAAAATTAATTCAGTACTAACAAGAAGAAGGGAAATATTTTTCTTGTAAAGGGAACATAATCATACTGAAAATACATAGATTTCAATATTACAAAGTTGTCTGAAAAAGTATAGTTTTAAGGAAGATTCTGATCTCATGAGGCAAAAGGTAAAACAAAAACTAATGCTACATGCTCTAAATGCTCAGATGGACCAGGCTGAGATAATAAAATTATAGAGATTGATACCAATTTAGGAAAAAAATCCAAAGAAAAAGTAGGTACTCAATCATTAAAGGCAAAAGCTTCTTTACAGTGATGAGCCAGTCAATGTTCTGAAGGGGCATCCCCACATGCACAGAATTGGAGAAAATCTCTCTAGATATACACCTGATAAGGGATTTATAACTAGAATTTACAGAGAGCTCAAAAACCTAAACTCCTAAAGAATCAATAACCCAATGAAGATATTAGTAAATTAACTGAATATATAATTTTCATTGGAAGAAATATAAATAGCCAAAAACATATGAAAAAATGCTCATCACCTTTAGCCACAAAGGAAAAGAATATCAAATTCACATAAATATCTCACCTCACTCCTGTTAGAATAGCTATTATCAAGTACAAAAATAACAACAAATTTTGTTGAGGATGTGGGGAAAAGGTAATGGTGTCCTTTTGCTGCTACAAAAATTGTATCTTCTGCCCATTTTTAATGGCTGTATGATTTTTCAAATTAGTAAGGGGTTTCTTTTAATTTGTTATTTCATTTGCATAAATTTCTATTAAGATTTATAATACATGTAACCAGTGGCCACATTGACTTTCTTTTTTCATTGTGATGTTATGGAATTTCTCAGATTTCTATGTTGCTATGATAACCTTCATTTACACTCTTTAGCAGACAGTTGAAACCAATCCAATATTAAACATTTTCATGAAATATATATTTAGTTACCCTTCTAGATTACTATAGCAACTTCAATCATTCTGAACTCTTGAAATTTCTAGGAGCACACATCTAGACTTAATTATAATCTTTCCCTCATGATTGTACTGGTATGTGGAGGGTGATTTGCCTACATGAAATTTTGTGATTTTGTCCTTATTTTGTAAATGATTTTATTTTAAGTAGTCAGAATATAATATTTTCCCATTCAAATTACTGATTTTGCTCTTTTTCACATGACAACTTATAATTTTATAGCTGAAAGAAATATTTTTCTTTCATTTTATCTCTACATTTCTACTAACATTTAATGTTCTGAGACAGGACCATAATAGGAGATTTCATTGTGATTTTTCTGATACTTTCTAATTCTTACATGTGTACTATAATTATTATCCCTATTATGACAAGCTGATAATTCACTTTCTCCAATTATTTTTTGTCTTTTGGGCGACTGATTTGATTTTTACCAAATCCTTTCCAAGTGATAATTTGAATCTGTGCATTGACTTTAATATTTTTTACATACATGGCAGTGAGAATTTTTCACATCACTCTGAATATTTTCCTACTTTCCTCAAATGAACCATCCTGAATTTTCTAGGTTTTTCTAAAATCTTTGGGTAATACAACTTAATTCAATCTGATCTTGCTACCTCTTAGGGAAATATAATTTTCCATTTGTAGATTGCACTGTGTTACAATTTTACCATAATTACAATTCTATGTTGGTTAATTTTTATGTACATGTTGCCAAATTGATGAATTTATGTGAGTGGATACTTTCTTTGAATGCAATGATCAACTTGTCAGTTTTATCTTGCATATATGCTAATATTTTTGCAACTTCACAAATTTTCTTTCTACTCTCACATATCCCCAAATATTTCTCCTATAGGGTAGAATGTATTTTGACAATTCCATTGAAATATACAGCTCCTTTTATACAAATCTGTAATTAAATATATTGACTACCCCAAACCACACGATGGAAAAAAGACAACCTCTTCAACACATGTTTCTGAGAAAATTGGATAACCAAATGTAGACTGAAACTAGATCCCTGACTCTCACACTCCACCAGCATCCACTCAAAGTGTATGAAAGACCTTATTATAATGCTTTAAGCTTTGAAACAAATAAGGAAGTTGTAGCAAATACACTGGAATATATAGGCATAGTGAACAACTTCCTAAGTAATGGCTTAGCATTTAAGAGAAAGAATGAACAAATGGGACTGCATCAAACTAAAAAGCTTCTGCACAAAAACACAAACATTCATTCTGTGACTGCCCACAGAATGGCAGTGATTCATACAATAACAGACTAATATCCATAATCTATAGGGAGCTCAAATTATTCAACCCACAAGGAATCAACATCCCAGTGAAGAAAAAGGACCATGAATTAAATAGGGAATTCTCAAAGGAAGAGGTACAATGGCCAATAAATACATGAAGAAGTGTTAAACTTCCTTGCTGTAAAAGAAATGCAAATCAATGCTACCCTAAGACTCCATCTCACTCCAGTTAGAATGGTCATACTTAACAAATGCTGGTAAGGATGCAACAAAACAGGGACCCATACACACTGTTGGTGGGAATGCAAATTATTACAACCATTATGGAAAGCAATATGGAGAAAATTATTAATTTGCATGGAGCAATAATACACAGAGAAGTATGCAACAGAATCTTTAAATAAAAATGAGTAAAAAACAAATTCAAAATCTCAGAAAAAAATCCTGGAACTCACGTATGTAAAAGTTACTCTCCATATATAAGAATTACATAAATGTATATCCAAATCTAGATATCACCTATAGAACTTTCAAGAGTCCAAAAACCAGCTCTAAATACCATGGAAATGTAGAAAGTATAAATAAAAACATCTTATGGGGATGTGGTCAACTGTTGGTGTGATTTTAGCTGGTCACTCTTCACTGTGTACATGATGAGTGTACTGTGAACATTTAGAGAATGTTTTCTGCAGCAAATCACAAAGAAAAGACAGGAGCCACAGATTAACTGACCCATGAATAGCCAATATAAATATTTTAATTACCATGAATTTGTTAAATGGGTCATTCATTGTGACAATTCCAAATTGGCTTATATTGTATATTGTTTAAGTCAACTCCAAAACCTCCCCCTCAACACACTGCCCACCCCACTTTAATTGCAAAATGTTTCATTTCTCTATGTATGTCAATAAGTTCCACACATTCACAAATGTTATGTTTTATGATATTGTCAATACTCTATCATTCTCCTTCCCTTTCCCTACTTTTCTGAGTTCCATAGAGAAGTTGCACTATTACAAATATTTTCTATATATGAGTTTGTATATTATTGTGTGTGTTTTGTGTAACATGTTTATTTATTGATTCTATCTTCCACATATTAAGAAACACACATGGCCTTTGTCTTTCTGTATGTAGCTTGCTTCACTTAACATAATGTCCACCAATTGCATCCATTTACCTTATCTACATTTATTTGTGTGTATATATACATATATACCTATACATACACATATATATTTTTGTGTATATATATATATCTCACATTTTCTTGATTCTTGCATCATTTGTAGGGCATCTGGGTTGTTTCCATTGTTTGGCTATTATGAATACTTCTGTGGTAAACATTCATGAGCAAGTGTCTCTATTATATCCAGGTTTACATCCCTTTGGATATATGCTGAGGAGCAGTATAATTGGAACATAAGATAATTCTATCTTTAGCATTTTAAGAAATATTTCATTAACACGATACAAAAATCACAATTACATGAGGTTTGTCCTCATAGAATATCATCAAACAGAAAACTGAGACAGGTTAAGATCTATGATGAAAAGGTCAAAAAAAGGGGAAGGCCACATTTCCATGTGGAAGGATGGGCCAAGAACAGCTTTTAATTAACATGTTCATAGATATAGACAGAGAAAATATAGAAACAAAATAGTCTTTCAGATGTTACATTGAATGAGAGTGGCAAAAAATGACAAATTGCAAAGAAAAGAATGGAAAGAAAGTACATATCAGGCAAGGGGAGAAAGGGATCATTACAATTATATTCAAGAAAAGATCAAAAAGATTGGAAGCCATAAAAATCACTCATTGCACTTACATCAGAAAAAAGTAGAAACTAAATAAGTCAGAAGTTACAAAAAAAGTCAGTACATACTGATAAAAGGAGCAATGCATCAAGAGGAAATAACAATTGTTAACTTATATGTGCCCAGGTTCAGTGCACCCAACTTCATTATACATTCACTACTTGACTTAAAACACAGGTAGACTCCCACCACACTGGTGGTGGGAGACTTCAGTATTCCTCTGCCAACAATAGATAGGTCATCCAGACAAAATAAATCAACAAAGAAACTCTGGAATTGAATGACTCCTTAGATCAAATGAACCTGACAGGCATCAAAAGAGTATTCTATCCTGAAACAGCATAATATACACTCTTCTCAGAAGCCCATGGAACTTTCTCCAAAATATACCATATTTGGTCACAAAGTATGTCTTAACAAATATAAGTAAACTGAAATAACCCCCTGGATACTGTCAGAACATAACACAATAAAACTAGAATTTGAAAACCAAAGGAACAGTAGAAAATACTCAAACACCTGGAGACTGAAGAGTACATTGTTCTGTGATCAGTGGGTCATCAAAGAAATGAGGGAGGAAAAAAAAATTTCCTGGAATTTCCCAAGAAATCACAGCATATCAGAATCCGTGGGACACAGCAAAGGAGTCCAAAGGGGAAAGTTTATAGCCATAAGTGCATATATTAAAAACACAGAAAGATCTCAAGTACATGACCTATGATGCATCTCAAACTTCTAGAAAAATAAAAATAACCTAAACCCAAAACTAATAAAAGGAGACAAATAAGAAAACCAAGGGCTGAAATCAACATAATAACCCCCTCCAAACATACAAAAACCAATGAGTCAAACAAATTGTTTTTTAAAAAGATAAGTAAGATTGACATACTCCAGGCAAATCTGACTAAAGTGAGAAGGGAAAAGACCTAAATTAATAAAATTAGAAATAAAAAAGGGGAGATAACAACAAACAAAACCCACGAAATTATTAGAGTCATATTTGAAAACCTATATTTGAATAAATTAAAAAATCTGGAAGACAAATTTCTAAATACATATGACTATGCAAATTTCTAAATACATATGATTATGCAAAAGTGAGACAAGAGAATATTAATCACATAAACAAATCCATAATAAGCAATGAAATTGAAGCACCAATAAAGAGTTGCCCCACAAAAAAGTCCAAGACCTGATGAATTCACTGCTGAATACTATAGATTTAATTCTTTAAAAAAGAATTAATATCAACACTTTTCCTTTCCATGAACTAGATATGGAAAAAACACTGCCACCCGTATTCTATGAAGGCAGTATTACACTCATCCCAAAACCAGATGAGGACACAAGAAAAAAAGAATTACAGGTCAATTCTTTTATGAACATGGAAGCAAAAATCCCCAATAAAATATTGGCAATTTGAATTTCAAAGGCATATCAAACACATCACACACAATGACCAAGTCAGTTTCCTCCCAGGGGTGAAGTATGGTTCAGCATATTCAAATCATAAAATTTAACACAGCATATAAAAAGAGGAAAAAACACAAACCATATGATCATCTCAATAGATGCAGAAAAACCCTTGGACAAAATTCCACATTTTTCATGATAAAAGCTCTGATGAAACTAAGGATAGAAAGAATGTACCTCAACATAATAAAAGGTGTATTTTACAAGTACATAGCCAAGAACACGCTAAATGGAGAAAAAACTGAAACCATTTCCTCAAAAGGTGGAACAAGACAGGGGATTCAACTCTTTCCACTATAATTCAACATTGTCTTGGAATTCCTAGCCAAAGTAATAATACAGGAAGGAGAAATAAAAGAAATACAGAATGGGAAATAATCAATTTATTCCTACTTGCAGATGTGATGATCTTATACATAAAAGACCCCAAAAAAACCAAAAGTCCACCCAAAACTCCTAGTTGCCATAAATAGCTTCAGCAAAGTAGCAGAATAGAAAATCAATTTACAAAAACACTAGCCTCTCTATAAACCAACAATGAACAGATTGTGAAAGAATATAGGAAAATAATTCCATTTATATTAGCTTTAAGAAAATATCTAGGAATAAACTTAGAAAGTATGTGGAAGATCTGTAGATGGAAAACTATAAACAATTGAAGAAAGAAATTGAAGAAGACTACAGAAGATGGAAAGATTTCCTATGTTCATGGATTAGTATAATCACTAGTGTGAAAATGGTTATATTAACAAAAGTGTTCTACATGTTCAATGCAATTCCCATCCAAATTTCAATGACATTAGTCAGAGATTAAAAAAAATTAACCCTAAATTTCATTTGGAATCACAAAAGACCACAAATAGCCAAGACTATACTGAGCAAAATAAGCAAAGCTAGAGGTATCACAATATCCAACTTCAAATTCTACCACAGAGCCATAGAAATAAAAACAGCATGGTACTGGCACACAGATAAGATAAGTGGAACAGAGTAGAAGGCCCAGATACTAATCAACAAAGCTATGCCCACCTGATTTTTAACATTGGTGCCAAAAACATACAATGGAGAAAATATATCTTCTACAACAAATGTTGCTTGGAAGATTGGGTATCTGCATGCAGAAAACTGAAACTAGATCCATGTCATTTACCTTGTACAAGTATCAACTCAAAGTGAATTAAGGACATTACTATAAGTCGTGAAACTTTGAAACTAGTGTAGAAAAAGAGCAGGGAATACACTGTAAATAATATTTGTAGGCAAAGATTTCTCAAATAGAACTCAAAAAACTCAGGAACTAAAAGAAAGATTGGATATCATGTAGTCCTGAGACTACATGAAATTAAAAAGCTTCTGAAAAACAAAAGAAATATTCATTAAATTGAAGAGGCCATCCACAGAATGGGAGAAAATCTTTGCCAGCTGTACATCTGACATGAGGTTAACAAATAGAATATACAGGGAGCTCAAAAAACTAAACTCCCTGGAGATTCCAAGATGGCGACTAGAGGGAGGAAGCAGAAAGCATGCTTCCTAAAGTAAAATCTTGGAGAGACGCTGGAGATACACCTTCCAGGAAAAACCACCAAGAAGAGGCAATATTCAGACTCCTCCACACCCCTAGCCCATGCATAGCATCCCCACTCCACGTTAAATGGAGAAACCAGGAGGGCTCCTGTGCCACCAGACACCAGATCCCAGGTGATTGGGAAGACATGGACCACCAGGTGAGCTAAGTGGCACACAGTACTCCCACAGACAATCCTGGGCGAGATCAGCATATCCCCTTGGACAGACTGACCCGCAACCAGGGAAAAAAGAGAAAAAAACCAAACTGAATAAGCAACAACAACAACAACAACAAAAAAGACATGTAGCAAAGAGGGTGGGATGCCCTGAGCACTGAAGGGGGGGAGGTGCAATCAGAAGACAGAACCTCAGAACTCAAAGATGAAATGGTTATTAAAGGAAAATCCAAAGAACTATTAGCTAAACAACTCAAGACCTGTGAAAAGAAAATGCAAGACCAAACCTGAGAACCATGGGCATTGAAGAAGGAGAAGAGGTGCAAGCAAAGGAAATGTGTAATATATTCAACAAAATAATAACAGAAAAATTCCCAAATCTTGAAAAAGCTAAGCCCATACAGAGGCAAAAGGCCTGCAGAACACCAAATAGACCAGACCAAAATAGAACTACCCCATGGCATATTATCATTAAAACAACAAGAACAGAGAATAGAGAAAAAATATTGAAGGTTGTAAGAGAGAAAAAAAATAACATACAAAGGTAAACCCATCAAAATCACAGCAGATGTCTCAACAGAAACATTACAAGCAAAAAGAGCTTGGGGTGAGGTCTTCTGGGCACTGAATGAAAATAACTTCAACCTCAGGATTCTCTACCCAGCAAAACTATCATTCAAAAAAGATGGAGCAATAAAACTCTTCCATGATAAGCAGAAACTAAAACAATATGTGACAACAAAGCTACCACTACAAAAGATTCTTCAAGGGATTCTGCACACAGAAAGTGAAATCCAACATAACCATGAAAGGGCAGGCAGTACCAAACTACAGGAAAAGAAAAAGCTAGACAATAGAGAGTAACCTCAATTTAGGTACACACAATCAAACCTAAAACAACTAAGACAACTAAATGACAGGAATCACCACATACCTATCAGTACTAACACTTAATGTTAATGGACTTAATTGCCCTACCAAAAGGCACCGTATGAAGAACTGTATTAAAAAGAAAGACCAAACAATTTGTTGCTTACAGGACACCCATCTCATCAACAGAAATAAGCATAGGCTTAGGATGAAACTGGAAGAAGATTGACCAAGTCAGTGGCCCCCCAAAACAAGCAGGAGTAGCAATACTTATCTCAGAAAAAGTAGACTTCAAACCTACACTCATCAAATGAAATAAAGAAGGACACTCCATACTAATAAAAGGACATAGACCAAAAGGAAATAACAATTAATAACCTATATGCACCAAATGTCAATGCACCCAATTTCATCAAACATACCTTGAAGGACCTAAAGCATATATTAACTTCAATACAGAGGTTGTGGGAGACTTTAACACCCCACTATCATCAATAGATAGGTCATCCAAACAAAAAATCAATAAAGAAATTCTAGATCTAAAATATACCATAGGTCAAATGGACCAAGTTGATGTCTACAGAACATTTCATCCAACTTCTACACAATATACATTCTTCTCAGCAGCCCAAGGAACCTTCTCCAAAATAGATCATATACTAGGGCACAAGCAAGCCTCAGCAAATATAAGAAAATAGAAATTATACCATGCATTCTATCTGAATACAAGGCAATAAAACTAGAACTCAATAACACAAATAACTACAAAAAACATGCAAACAGATGGAAACTGAATAACTCATTGCTTAATGAACAATGGGTCATTGATGAAATAAAAGAGGAAATTAAAAAGTTCCTGAAGACAATGAAAATGAAAACACAACCTACCAGAACCTATGGGACACAGCAAAGGCAGTCTTGAGATGAAAGTTTATAGCCATGAGTGCATATATTAAAAAGACTGAAAGATCTCAAATCAATGACCTAATGATACATCTCAAACTCCTAGAAAAACAAGAACAAGCAAAACCTAAAATAAAAAGAAATAGAGAAATAATAAAAATAAGAGCTGAAATCAATGAAATTTAAACCAAAAAAAAAAAACATACAAATAATTAATGAAACAAAAAGTTGTTTCTTGGAAAAAATAAACAAGATCGACAAACCCATGGTAAACCTGCTGAATTCTATCAGACTTTTAAAAAAGAATTGATACCAACCCTCCTTAAACTGTTCCATGAAATAGAAAGGGAAGGAAAACTGCCTAACACATTTTATGAAGCTAGTATTACACTTATCTCAAAACCAGGCAAAGACACCTCCAAAAAGGAGAACTATAGGCCAATCTCCTTAATGAACATTGATGCAAAAATCCTCAATAAAATAATGGCAAACTGAATTCAACAACACATCAAAAAGATCATTCACCATGGCCAAGCAGGCTTCATCCCAGGAATGCAAGGGTGGTTCAAAATATGAAATTCAATAAATGTAATAAACCATATTAACAGAAACAAAGACAAAAGCCACTATATTATCTCAACAGATGCAGAAAAAGCCTTTGATAAGATCCAACACCATTTCATGGTAAAAGCTCTAAGAAAACTAGGAATAGAAGGAAAGTACCTCAACATTATAAAAGCAATATATGAAAAACCTACAGCCAGCATTATACTTAACAGAGAAAAACTGAAACCATTCCCTCTAAAATCAGGAACTAAACAAGGATGCCCACTATCTCCACTCCTATTCAACATAGTACTAGAGTTCCTAACCTGAGCAATTAGGCAAGAAGAAGGAATAAAAGGAATACAAATAGGAAAAGAAACAGTCAAAATATCCCTATTTGCAGATGATATGATATGATACCTAAAAGACCCAAAAAACTCTACTCAAAAGCTCCCAGACACCATGAATAGCTATAGCAAGGTAGCAGGATATAAAATCAACATAGAAAAGTCATTAGCATTTCTATACACTAATAATGAACAAACTGAGAAAGAATATATGAAATAAATTCCATTTACAATAGCCTAAAAAAAATACCTAGGTGTAAACTTAACAGAAGGTGTGAACAACCTCTACAAGGAAAACTATAAACTTCTGAAGAAAGAGATTAAGGAAGACTATAAAAAGTGGAAGATCTCCCATGCTCATGGATTGGTAGAATCAACATAGTAAAAATGTCTGTACTCCCAGAAGTAATCTACATGTTTAATGCAATTCCCATCAAATTCCAAATGATGTTCATAAAAGAGATTAAAAAATCTACCATTAAATTTATATGGAAACACAAGAGGCCACGAATAGCCAAGGCAATACTCAGTCAAAAGAACATTGCTGGAGGTATCACAATACCTGACTTCAAACTATATTACAAAGCAATAACAATAAAAACAGCATGGTACTGGCACAAAAACAGACATAAAGACCAGAGAGGACCCGGATATGAATCACACAGCTATAACCAACTTGTCTTTGACAAAGGTGCTAAAACATATAATGAAGAAAAGACAGCCTCTTCAACAAAAACTGCTGGGAAAATTGGCTAGCAGTCTGCAAAAAACTTAAACTAGATCCATGTTTATCACCCTATACCAATATTAACTCAAAATGGATCAAAGATATTAATATCAGACCCCAAACTCTAAAGTTTGTCAGGAAAGAGTAAGAGTAGGAAATACTCTGGAATTAATAGGTATAGGCAAGAACTTTCTCAATGCAACCCCAGCAGCTCTGTAACTAAGAGATAGCATAGATAAATGGACTTCATAAAACTAAAAAGCTTCTGCTCAACAAAAGAAATGGTCTCTAAGCTGAAGAGGCCACCCACAGAGTGGGAGAAAATATTTGCCAGCTACACATCAGACAAAGGACTGATAACCAGAATGTATAGGGAACTCAAAAAATTAAGTTCTCCCAAAATTAATGAACCAATAAAGAAATGGGCAAGTGAGCTAAACAGAACTTTCTCAAAAGAAGAAATTCAAATGGCCAAAAAACACATGAAAAAATGCTCACCATCTCTAGCAGTAAAGGAAATGCAAATTAAAATCACACTAAGATTCCACCTCACCCCTGTTAGAATAGGCATCATTAGCAACACCACCAACAACAGGTGTTGGCAAGGATGTGCGAAAAAGGAACCTTCTTACACTGCTGGGTGGAATGAAAACTAGTACAACCACTCTGGAAAAAGATTTGGAGGCTACTTAAAATCTAAACATAAGATCTACCATTTGATCCAGCAATATCACTCTTGGGGATATACCCAAAAGAATGTGACACAGGTTACTCCTGAGGCACCTGCACACATGTTTATTGCAGCACTATTCACAATAGCCAAGTTATGGAAACAGCAAATATGCCCCACCACTGATGATGGATTAAGAAAATGTGGTATTTATACACAATGGAATTTTATGCAGCCATGTAGAAGAACGAAATGTTATCATTCGCAGGTAAATTGATGGAATTGGAGAACATCATTCTGAGTGAGGTTAGATTGGCCCAAAAGACCAAAAATCCTATGTTCTCCCTCATATGCTGACATTAGATCAAGGATATACACAATAAGGGGACTGGACTCTGATCACACGATAAAGCTAGAGCACACAAGAGAGGTATGAGGATAGGTAATACACCCAAAAAGTTGATAGCATTTGTTGCCCTCAATGCAGAGAAACTAAAGCAGATACTTTAAAGCAACTGAGGCCAATAGGAGAAGGGGACCTGGAACTAGAGAAAAGGTTTGTTTGAGAAGAATTAACTTAGAAGGTAACACACAAGTACAGGAAATCAATGCATGTCAACTTCCTGTATAGCTATCCTTATCTCAACTAACAAAAACCCTTGGTTCTTCCTATTGTTCCTTATATTCTCTCCTCAACAAAATTAGAGATAAGGGCAGAATAGTTTCTGCCTGGTAGCGAGGGGTAAGTGGGGATAAAGGAAGGAGCTGGGGGGTGGTTAAGGGAGGGGGTATGGGGAAGGGGGGAGAAATGACCCAAACATTGTATGCAAATATGAATAAAAGAAAAATTTAAAAAAACAAAAATCCCTAAACTCCCCCAAAATCAATGACACAATAAAGAAATGAGCAAATGAATTGAACAGATTTTTTCAAAGGAGGAAATCCAAATAGCTAAAAACACATGAAGAAATGCTTAACATTCCTTGCCATAAAGGAAAAGGAAATGCAAATCAAAACCACATTAAAACTCCACCTCCCTCAATTTTGAATGGCTACAATCAAGAACACAAACAACAAATGTTGGTGAAGATGCTGAGGTAAAGAATTCTTCATACACTTGCTGGTGGGAATGCAAAATAGTCAACCACCATGCAAAACAGTGTGGGAGATCCTCAAAAACCTGAAATTAGATCTACCATACGATTCAGTAATACCACCCCTAGGGAAATACCTGAAGGAATGTAAGTCAGGTTACAACAAAGGCACCAGCACAGCAATGTTTATTGAAGCACTATTCCCAAGGGCTAAGCTATGGAAACAGCCAAGATGCCCCAATACTGATGAATGGATTAAGAAATCGTGGTATTTATGCACAATGGAATTTTACTCAGCCATAAAGAAATATGAAATTTTGTCATTCAGATAAATGGCTAGAACTGGAGAACATCATCTTAAGTGAAGTTAGCCAAGCTTGGAAGGCAAAAAGCCACGTGTTTTCTCTCAAATGTGGAATATAAACCTATTACAGATATAGCAATATTATGAAAAACAGGCCACATCAAAGGTAGATCACATACAAGAGGGGGAGGTTAAAAGAAGGAAGTAAAGAAGGTAGATAGTGATGATGCATTCTCTATACAAGAATGATTATAGAATTTTAAAACCTGTTGAAACCACCATGAGAAGGTGACTAAAGAAGAAAAATAGACAAGAAATAATTTGGATTATAATACATATATAAATGGAAATGTCAAAGGAAACTCCCTGTGTGACTATCTTTAACAAACAAAAATGTCAGTTTTTTCTTTTACAAAAGTGGAGAATAGTAGTACAGAACAAGTCCTGCTTTGGATGGCTGGCACTAGTTGGAGGGGACAGAAGGTGGGGAAAGGGTGTGGGAGGGTAAATATAATGCAAATACTGTGTACATATATGTAAATGAGAAAATGATACCTGTCAAAACTATTCCAGATATTGGAGGAGGGGGTTTAAAGAGAGTGCTGGAGGGGGTGAATTAAAGTATGATATATTTGGTACACTGTAAGTTTTATAAATGCCACAATGTACCACCACTCAGCAAAACAATAAAAAGAGTGTGCTATGAGGGTAGGGATTGATTTAATAAAATCACAATTCATACTGACCTGAAGTACCAAGGCAAAACCCACATGAACTATCAATGTGCAGTTAGTTTTAAAAACTATGAAGGGCAGGAGGGAAAAATAAATCTTTTCCAGGAGTGCATACCAGTGGAAGCAGGGAAGCACAAGGAAACAGAGGTTGAGAATGTATATGGTGGACATGTTTTGTATCCATGTATGATAATAAAAGAATGAAACTTGTTGAAATTGTTCTAAGAAGGTGGGAGTGGGGTGGAGGGAGATTTCATGCCTTGTACAGATATTACATGGTAATAAAATCATAATAAAAGAGTGTGTTAGGATTGTCACAAAAGAAGCAGTCATTGCTACAGGTCTGAATATTAAAGAATAAAGATGAAGTATTCTAAAATTCTCACAAGAAAAATTTCAAGTTAAAAAAATGTAGCATTTGATGAGGCAAAAATGAGTGGAGAAAATGAACTATCAGATCATCACAACTTGGTTCTAAACATACTGCAGCTTAATTTGACCAGGACACATTAGTATTTTAGGAAACCTGAGAATTCTCAAGAAAATGTCAAGAAAATCTAGATAGGCACAGCTTCAGTTTAAAAAATTTTACCTGGGGGATTCCAAGATGGCGGCTAGAGGTAGGAAGCAGAAAGCGACCCTCCTATAGTGAAATCTTGGAGCGATGCTGGAGACACACTTTGCAGGCATAATCACTGAGAAAAGGCATAACTTTGACCCCTCCACATCTCCAGCCGGTGCAGAGAATCTCCACTTCATGTTAAACGGAGAAACAAGGAGGGCCCCCGGGGCCGCCAGTGGCTGGAGCCCATATGGCTTGGGAAGACATGGACAAGGTGAGCTTCGTGGTACCGCGGTACCCCCACAGACAAGCCTGGGCCAGAGCAGCATAGCCCCCTGGACAGACTGACCTCCACCCGGGAAAAAAAGAGAAACTGAGTAATAAGCAATAAGAACAGTTAAGACACGCTGGAAAGAGGGTGGGGTGCCCTGAGCGCTGAAGATTGGAGGAAGGGAATCCTTCCCGGGACTTTAAATAAACAAGCCAGCCTGGCCGGAGAGCCTCTGGCGGGAGCGGGACACGCACCAAGCAACCAGAAGCGGGGAAGCTTGTGAGAGTGGAGGAGGGAGGAAAACTCCACAGGAGAGCAGGGAAGACCCACTTCCCACGTGAACTGTAAATAAACAAGGTGGCCAGCAGGAGCAGCAGCACCACCCAGTAAGCAGGAGCAGGAAAGCTTCTGAAAGTGGCAGTGGGAGGAAAACTTCAGAGGAGAGGGGGGAAGACCCACCTCCCACATGAACTGTAAATAAACACGCAGGCCTGAAAACGTGGGGGCAGTGTCACCTTTCCCAGTGCTTGGAAAGGGGAAAGCCTGTAGCAGAGGCCCCCGCACAGGAGAACTCTGAGCAAACAAAGCCTGTGTGACCAGGTGAGTGCTAGCTCACCCCAGAGATCTGCATAAATAATGCCGCCAGCTACAGGCTGAGAGCAGCAGGCAGGCAAGCCACAGTTGCAGATACCACTCTCAGAACTGTCTCCAGACACTTTTTTTTCTTTTTCTCCCTACCTTTGATGAGAGAACATCCGAATTACACCTGCAAGCCGAAAAACTTACTGAAACTGTATTGCATTTGAACTTGGGACACTTGGTGGGGCTTTTTTTTGTTTTGTTTTTGTGTGTGTGTGTGTGTGCGTGAGTGTGTAGTTTTGTTCTACTTTATGCATCCCCTTTGATGAGACAACTACAGAACAACATCTGAGGCACCAACTACCGGACTGGAGATTGAGACGGACACCCAAATTATTAAGACTGAAACTGCATTGTATATAAACTTGGAAGTTTTTCTTTTTTTTTTTTTAGTTTTCTATTTTCCATTTTATTTTAATTCATTTTTATATATAGATATTTCTTTCATGTACTTATTTTTTATTTTTTTATCTTTGATTTTCAATCCTCTCTCTGTCTCTCTAATGTCTGTTCAGCTTACTGTCGATTAGTACACTAACACTCCCTGTTTATACCTTTGAAACTCTCTTGTCTGATACCTTGTTCTGCTTTCTCCCTCTTGTCTGTATATTTGTTTTCCCCTTTTCTTTATCTTCTTGCTTTCCATCTCAGCTCACCCTTCCATTCTAAATATTACCGTTATTATTACAAGCTAGAAAATACTTAATTGCACACAGTACAGGGACAGTAACAACACCAAGGACAATGACGGGAAGACAGAAAAAACAGGGAAACCAGTTTCCCCACAGCAAAAAATTAGTACAGGAACCAGAGGGGAATGTAGAGAACAGAAACTCAGATCCAGACTCCAACAAAATGAAGATAAACTATGCCAAAGGACCCAATGAAGCCCACAAGAATAATTTAAAAGAAGACATACTACAAGTACTCAATGAGAATTTTATAGAGATGATACTGGATAGGGTCAACCAAAATGTACAGGAGACACTCAAGAAATTCCAAGACAATAAAAATAGAGAATTTGAAAAAGCAAAAGAAGAAATAAAGGAAACCATAGAAGCACTGTATAAACACCAAAGTAAAAGAGAGAACACAATGAATAAATGGATAAATGAACTCAGGACAAAAATAGACAACATTAAAGAAGAAACAAGCCAGGATATGGAAAACCTCAGAAAAAAGATTGAAACAGAACTGCAAAACAAAATGGAAGGCCAATCCAGCAGAATAGAACAAACAGAAGACAGAATCTCAGAACTTGAAGATGAAATGGTAATTAAAGGAAAAACTGAAGAAGAACTATTAATTAAACAATTCAAGACCTGTGAAAAGAAAATGCAAGAACTCACTGACTCCATCAAAAGACCAAACTTGAGAATCATGGGCATTGAAGAAGGAGAAGAGGTGCAAGTGAAGGGAATGTGTAATATATTCAACAAAATAATAACGGGAAATTTCCGAAATCTAGAGAAAGATATTCCCATACAAATGCAAGAGGCCTCCAGGACACCAAACAGACCATATCATAAAACAACAAGTTCAGAAACTAAGGAAAGAATATTGAAGGCTGTAAGAGAGAAAAAACAAGTAACATACAAAGGTAAACCCATCAAAATCTCAGCAGACTTCTCAACAGAAACATTAAAAGCAAGAAGAGCGTGGGGTGAGGTCTTCCGGGCACTGAATGAAAATAACTTCAATCCCAGGATACTCTATCCAGCAAAGCTATCATTCAAAATAGATGGAGCAATAAAAGTCTTCCATGATAAGCAGAAACTAAAACAATATGTGACCACAAAGCCACCATTACAAAAGATTCTGCAAGGGATCCTGCACACAGAAAGTGACACCCAACTTAACCATGAAATGGCAGGCAGCACCAAACCACAGGATAAGAAAAAGCAAGACAGTCGAGAGAAACATCAAGTTAGGTACACACAATCAAACCTTCAAACAACTCAGACAACTAAATGGCAGGAATCACCACATACCTATCAGTACTAATGCTTAATGTTAATGGACTTAATTCACCCATCAAAAGACACCGTTTGACAAAATGGATTAAAAAAGAAGATCCAACAATTTGTTGCTTACAGGAGACTCATCTCACTGACAGAAATAAGCATATGTTTAGGATGAAAGGCTGGAAGAAGATTTACCAAGCCAATGGCCCCTGAAAACAGGCAGGAGTAGCAATACTTATCTCTGACAAAGTAGACTTCAAACATACATTGATCAAACGAGATAAAGAAGGACATTCCATACTAATAAAAGGGGAAATAGACCAAAAGGAAATAATAATCATCAATCTGTACGCACCCAAGGTCAACGCACCCAATTTCATCAAACATACCCAGAAAGACCTAAAAGCATATATAAACGCCAACACAGTGGTTGTGGGAGACTTTAACACCCCATTATCATCAATAGATAGCTCATCCAAACAAAAAATTAATAAAGAAATCCAAGATCTAAAATATGCAATAGATCAAATGGACCTAGTAGATGTCTACAGAACATTTCATCCAACCTCTACACAATATACATTCTTCTCAGCAGCCCATGGAACCTTCTCCAAAATAGATCATATCCTTGGGCACAAAGCAAGCCTCACCAAATATAAGAAAATAGAAATAATACCATGCATACTATCTGACCACAATGCAGTAAAAGTAGAACTCAACAACAAAAGTAAAGACAAAAAACATGCAAACAGCTGGAAACTAAATAACTCATTACTTAATGAAGAATGGATCATTGATGCAATAAAAGAGGAAATTAAAAAGTTCCTGGAAGTCAATGAAAATGAAAACACAACCTACCGGAACCTATGGGACACAGCTAAGGCAGTCTTGAGAGGAAAGTTTATAGCCATGAGTGCATATATTAAAAAGATTGAAAGATCCCAAATCAATGACCTAATGATACATCTCAAACTCCTAGAAAAACAAGAACAAGCAAATCCCAAAACAAATAGAAAGAAAGAAATAATAAAAATAAGAGCTGAAATCAATGAAATAGAAACCAAAAAAACTATGCAAAGAATTAATGAAACAAAAAGTTGGTTCTTTGAAAAAATAAACAAGATTGATAGACCTCTGGCAAACCTGACTAAAATGAGGAGAGAAAAAAACCCAAATTAGCAGAATTAGGAATGCAAAATGGGAGATAACAACAAACACCATGGAAGTCCAGGAAATCATCAGAGACTACTTTGAGAACCTATATTCAAATAAATTTGAAAATCTAAAAGAAATGGACAGATTTCTAGATACATATGATCATCCAAAACTGAACCAAGAGGAAATTAATCACCTGAATAGACCTATAACACAAAATGAAATTGAAGCACCAATCAAGAGTCTCCCCAAAAAGAAAAGTCCAGGTCCTGATGGATTCTCTGCTGAATTCTATCAGACCTTTAAAGAACTGATACCAACCCTCCTTAAACTGTTCCACGAAATAGAAAGGGAAGGAAAACTGCCAAACACATTTTATGAAGCCAGTATTACACTTATCCCAAAACCAGGCAAAGACACCTCGAAAAAGGAGAACTATAGGCCAATCTCCTTAATGAACATTGATGCAAAAATCCTCAACAAAATAATGGCAAACCAAATTCAGCAACACATCAAAAAGATTATTCACCACGACCAAGTAGGCTTCATCCCAGGGATGCAGGGGTGGTTCAACATACGAAAATCAATAAACGTAATAAACCACTTTAACAGAAGCAAAGACAAAAACCACGTGATCATCTCAATAGATGCAGAAAAAGCCTTTGATAAGATCCAACATCATTTCATGATAAAAGCTCTAAGAAAACTAGGAATAGAAGGAAAGTTCCTCAACATTATAAAAGCTATATATGACAAACCTACAGGCAGCATTATACTTAATGGAGAAAAACTAAAACCATTCCCTCTAAAATCAGGAACTAGACAAGGATGCCCACTATCTCCACTCCTATTCAACATAGTACTGGAATTCCTAGCCAGAGCAATTAGGCAAGAAGAAGGAATAAAAGGAATACAAATAGGTAAAGAAACTGTCAAAATATCCCTATTTGCAGACGACATGATACTACACCTTAAAGACCCAAAAAACTCTACTCAGAAGCTTCTAGACATCATCAATAGCTATAGCAAGGTAGCAGGATATAAAATCAACATAGAAAAATCATTAGCATTTCTATACACTAACAATGAGCAAACTGAAAAAGAATGTATGAAAACAATTCCATTTACAATAGCCTCTAACAAAATCAAATACCTAGGTGTACACCTAACAAAAGATGTGAAAGACCTCTACAAGGAAAACTATAAACTTCTGAAGAAAGAGATTGAGGAAGACTATAGAAAGTGGAGAGATCTCCCATGCTCATGGATTGGTAGAATCAACATAGTAAAAATGTCAATACTCCCCAAAATAATCTACATGTTTAATGCAATTCCCATCAAAATTCCAATGACATTCATTAAAGAGATTGAAAAATCTACTGTTAAATTTATATGGAAACACAAGAGGACACGAATAGCCAAGGCAATACTCAGTCAAAAGAACAATGCAGGAGGTATCACAATACCTGACTTCAAACTATATTACAAAGCAATAACAATAAAAACAGCATGGTACTGGCACCAAAACAGACATGAAGACCAGTGGAATGGAATAGAGGACCCAGATATGAAGCCACACAACTACAAGCAACTTATCTTTGACAAAGGAGCTAAAAATATACGTTGGAGAAATAGCAGCCTCTTCAACAAAAACTGCTGGGAAAACTGGTTAGCAGTCTGCAAAAAACTGAATCTAGATCCATGTATATCACCTTATACCAAGATTTACTCAAAATGGATCAAGGATCTTAATATCAGACCCCAAACTCTTAAGTTGATACAAGAAAGAGTAGGAAATACTCTGGAGTTAGTAGGTATAGGTAAGAACTTTCTCAATGAAACCCCAGCAGCACAACAACTAAGAGATAGGATAGATAAATGGGACCTCATAAAACTAAAAAGCTTCTGTTCATCAAAAGAAATGGTCTCTAAACTGAAGAGACCACCCACAGAGTGGGAGAAAATATTTGCCAACTATACATCAAAGGACTGATAACCAGAATATACAGGGAACTTAAAAAGCTAAATTCTCCCAAAACTAATGAACCAATAAAGAAATGGGCACGTGAACTAAACAGAACTTTCTCAAAAGAAGAAATTCAAATGGCCAGAAAACACATGAAAAAATGCTCACCATCTCTAGCAATAAAGGAAATGCAAATTAAAACCACACTAAGATTCCACCTCACCCCTGTTAGAATAGCCATCATCAGCAACACCACCAACAACAGGTGTTGGCGAGGATGCACGGAAAAAGAAACCCTCTTACACTGTTGGTGGGAATGTAGACTAGTACAACCACTCTGGAAAAAAATTTGGAGGCTACTTAAAAAGCTGGACATCAATCTACCATTTGATCCAGCAATACCAATCTTGGGGATATGCCCAAAAGACTGTTACTCCAGAGGCACCTGCACATCCATGTTTATTGCGGCACTATTCACAATAGCCAGGTTATGGAAACAGCCAAGATGCCCCAGCACTGACGAATGGATTAAGAAAATGTGGTATCCGTACACAATGGAATTTTATGCAGCCATGAAGAAGAACGAAATGTTATCATTTGCTGGTAAATGGATGGAATTGGAGAACATCATTCTGAGTGAGGTTAGCCTGGCCCAAAAGACCAAAAATTGTATATTCTCCCTCATATGTGGACATTAGATCAAGGGCAAACACAACAAGGGAATTGGACTATGAGCACATGATAAAAGCGAGAGCACACAAGGGAGGGGTGAGGATAGGTAAGACACCTAAAAAACTAGCTAGCATTTGTTGCCCTTAACGCAGAGAATCTAAGGCAGATACCTTAAAGCAACTGAGGCCAATAGGAAAAGGGGACCAGGAACTAGAGAAAAGGTTAGGTCAAAAAGAATTAACCTAGAAGGTAACACCCATGCACAGGAAATCAATGTGAGTCAATGCCCTGTATAGCTATCCTTATCTCAACCAGCAAAAACCCTTGTTCCTTCCTATTATTGCTTATACTCTCTCTACAACAAAATTAGAAATAAGGGCAAAATAGTTTCTGCTGGGTATTGGGGTTGGAGAGAGAGTTGGTGGGGGGGTGGTAAGGGAGGGGGTGGGGGCAGGGGGGAGAAATGAACCAAGCCTTGTATGCACATATGAATAATAAAAGAAAAATGAAAAAAAAAATAAAAAAAAAATAAATAAAGTTAATATAAAAAAAATTTTTTATCCATGTACTGTTAGAAAAACAGAGGCCAAATCCAGGGGAGAAATGCA
Organism: Castor canadensis; assembly: GCF_047511655.1. Taxonomy (NCBI): domain Eukaryota; kingdom Metazoa; phylum Chordata; class Mammalia; order Rodentia; family Castoridae; genus Castor; species Castor canadensis. Next base: position 161,648,837 of record NC_133387.1, read on the forward strand.
GTCTCATAATAATTTTTAAAATATCCTCTGATGAAAGAAATAATAAACATCACTAATTTGAATGGAGTAATGCACTTAGAAGTGCTCATGAGAATGCTGAAATAATAACCAATTATAAAAATCATTCCAAATCACAGAAAAATACCAGAAGACATAATCTTATACAATACTCTCCAAGCACCAGAATAAACATGAAAGACTTTATATTTTTATGTGCCACCTAAATCTGTAAGAGCTCAGGGCTGAGGCAAAAGTCAGAATATAGAATGCTTAACCTAAATTATATTATGGGGGCAAAGTAAAATATTATACTGATTTCAGTTGGCTAATAACCACAATAGATATGAAGTTTATGAGAGCTAAATGGAATTACAAGAAAGAATATCACACTGAGATATCACACTGAGAAAGAATTTCAACATGGCTTCCAGTTATCTGAATCAGGACTCCACAGTTTACCTAAGTAAAGATTTAACCTAAGGAAGAAACAAATGTATACAGAAACTCCTTGCAATAATATATTCCAATATTTAGGAAAATATATTGTGATGAGACAGAGGAAAATAATATTTTGTGATGACTAAAAATATTGCTAAGTATATACATGAGAAAATTGAAATTTTCATATTTAGGGAAATAAAAGAATAAATTCTAGTGAAGCAATATTGAAGTATATGCAAAGTCTCAAAAACACAGATGACACAATCAACATAGAATGTATTGTGCCTTTAATCTGGAAAGAAAAAAATTTAAAACAAAACTAATTCAGAAAAGGAAAATAGTGTTTTCCCTAAGGGTGCAAGTCAGATTGACATAAATTGTCTTTCAGCTATGTATGCAAAATGCTATCAAGAAAACTCAGAATATGGAGGAAGGTTCAGACCTGAGTAGCCTAGGTTGAAAAAGGAGGTCCATGTGCAAGAATGGGCCACAGCCAGGATATAATGTTTTTTCATGAGATAAAATGAGATACATTAAAAAGAGAATAATCAGGAACCATAGTTTAGTAGAAAATATATAGGTATGCCAACTGCAAAAAATGATGACTAATTTCCAAGAAGACAAAGAAGCAGTGGAATAAATGTCTTTCCATGACTGGGGAAGAGACCATTACCACTAAATTCTAGAAAGGAAGAATAAGGTTTTAAAGGTCATTGAAAAGTTATCACCACCATGTACCTGAATAACAAAGAAATACACCAAGAACTCTACAATGACATGTATAAAAATTGAAGACTTTAGAATTTGGAAATACCTCTAAAGTTCATGGATTGGCATAATTAATATAATAAAAATGGCTATAGTATCAAAAGTAATCTACAAGTTCAATGAAATCACAACCAAAGCCCAATGTCATTTTCACAGACATAGAAAAATAAATAAAACTAAAATCCATTGGGAAATATGAAAGTCAAACCCACAAATCTACGACTATGTGATATTTGATAAAGGTGCCAAAACCATACATTGGTGGAAAGAGAGTCTTGTCAAAAAATAGTGGTGGAAAATTAGATATTATGTGAAGATTAAAACTAGATCCCTCTCATTCTCCAGAAATAGAAACATGAAACGGATCAAAGCTGGTGGGAATGCAAGCTAGTTCAACCACTCTGGAAAAAAAATTTGGAGTCTTAAAAATCTGAACATAAATCTGCCATATGATCCAGCAATCCCACTCTTGGGGATATACCCAAAGGAATGTAACACAGGTTACTCCAGAGGCACTTGCACACGCATGTTTATTGCAGCACTGTTCACAATACCCAAGTTATTGAAAAGCCAAGATGCCCCACTACTGACGAATGGATTAAGAAAATGTAGTATTTATACAAAATGGAATTTTACTCAGCCATGAAGAATGAAATCTTATCATTCACAAGTAAATGGATGGAAGTGGAGAACATAATTCTGAGCGAAGTTAGCCAGGCTCAGAAGACCAAAAATCATATGTTCTCCCTCATATGCGGACTTTAGATCTAGGGCAAATATAACAATGTGGTTGGACTTGGGTCACATGATAAGGGAAGAGCACACATGGGAGGTATGGGGATAGCTAAGAAACCCAAGACATGATAGTATTTGATGTCCCCACTACAGAGGAAATAATACAGAAACCTTAAAGTGGCAGAGATCAATACGAGAAGGGGATCAGAAACTAGTGAAAAGGTCAGTTAGAGATGAATCAACTTTGGATGTAACACATTTGTACATGGAAGTGATGCTAGGAATCTTTGTATAGCTATCCTTATCTAAACTAGTAAAAATGCTTTGTCTTTCTTATTATTGCTTATACTTTCTCTTCAACAAAATTAGAGATAAGAGCAGAACAGATTCTGCCTGGAAGCGAGGTGGGTGTGTTGGGGGAGAGGGAAGGAATGAGAGGTATGGGGGTAGAGAAATGGCCCAAAGAATGTATGCACATATGGATAAATGAATAAAAAAAAGATTCAGGAATCATATGCAAATCACTTTCTTAAAGGAGTTAAACCTTATATGCACTCAAAAATCTGCATGTAGGCGAATATTAAACTGACAAAAAAATCTTAATTCAAATTTGGTCAAAAATCTTGTTGTAAGACCGAAAATTTTGAAACAATTAGAGGAAACTTTAGGCAATTTCCTCAATTTATGGGCATATTCGTTTACTTTCTGAGTATAATTCCTAGAGACTTAGGTAAATAAGACCAAGTATTGGCAAATGGGATTATGTCAAATTAAAAAACTTCTGTATATTAAAGAAAACAACTACTAGAATGAGATGACAAAACTTGACAAACTAATCAAATTATTAACATTCAAAATATGTAAAGAACTCAAAAAATTACACACCAAATGAATAAATAATCCAATTTGAAATTGACAAATAAATTGAAGAGACAGTTCTCAAAAAAGAACAATACATAGCCAATAACTATATGAACTAATCTTCAGGTTTAAACAACACTTAGATTCCATCACTCCACCATCAAATGGCTATCATCTAAATAGCAATGCTGTCCTGGATATGGGTTTAAAGGGAACTTTTACAATGTTGGTGGAAATGTAATTTGGATGAAGTCACTGTAGAAATCAGTATGGAGCTTCATTTAAAAAAATAACATGGAAGAACCATATGCAAATACTGTTTCACTCTTTAGAACATATCTAAAGTAGTGAAAGTTAACATTCAATAGACATACCTGCACACATATGTTTATAGTAAGACTATAGTGTGCTCAGAGGTGAAGGCATGTTAGCTGGGTCTTTTTTTCATCCTCTTAGAAAATGCGTATATATAGTGTCCAACAGGCATCTTAAAAATCTAATAATTTACCTTTCTATGAAGTATGTGTTTTGATATACTTCTAGATTTAGATGGCATTTTGAGTTGGTACTGTACTCTTTAAATTCTAGTTGTCTATACCTAGATTTACAAGCAAACATTCTTGATTATTTTTCTGGTATTAGAAAAGTAATATTTAAATATGTAACTTCTGAAATGTTCCCAAGTGTTTAGAGTCAATTTTGTTATGGTTATTATTCCCAAACTTTCAGGCACACTTCTCAGTATATTTTTACTCTCTCTATATCAATGATTTTTTACCACTTCCTTCATAGGATAATTTATAACTACAACTTGAAAGCTTTTAAAAATTAATTTTGTCTGTACATTTCTATCAGCACTTGAATATAAATTTATTGCCATAGGTCAGGCCTATCCTTATGCTTGGAACATGTTCTGAACTTTTTAGGTTTCCTTGTGAGTGCTCCAACTTAGGTAAATGTCACAATGTACCCCCAGTAGGACAATAATAAAAAATAAATAGGGGTTGGGGATTTAGTTCAGTGGAAGAGCGCTTGCCTGGCAAGTGTAAGGCCCTGAGTTCGGTCCCCAGCACCGAAAAAAAAAAAAAAGGAAAAAATAGAAAAACAAAACAAAACAAAACAAAAAGACAAAAATAAATAAATAAATAAATAAATAAATAAATAAAATTATTCAAGAAAGTATTAAATAGAAGTTTACATTTTCTAACAAACCATAGTAAATCTTAAATTAAGATTTGCACTGCATTAGTCCTCAGGTAGCATTTCATGAAACATTACCGAATACATGGAAATGTATTTTTCAAAGAAATTTGTATGGAATGTATATAGGACAGAAACTGTGCTATGCTGGGAACATAGTGATACAAAGAAAGGATATTCTAAACAACCACAGTAAGGAAAATTTCTGACTCCATCAATTATAATTTTAATGCAAATAATTGAGGTTTTTTTTGCTTAATTTATTAAAATCTATTTATGTTAAATTATATATATATTTATGTTTATATATATATATATATATATATATATATATATATATATAGAGAGAGAGAGAGAGAGAGAGAGAGATATTCTTACTACAAATCCTGAGATTGTTACTCTTAGGAAGGAATTATGTTGAATTAAAAAAAATTTTTTTCCTATAATTCTCCTTTTGCATATGCCCAAACATCTCTATCTCCAGGTAAAGGTTATTATAATTTTATTTATACAGATAGAAAAATGATCAGCAAGAACAATCATGTTAACTTACATTTACAATGAACAATAAAAGTAATAAAAATAAATAAAATATTATGATCATCTTCTTATGCAATGTGAATAGAAGTTATGCTACATACCACCATTACTCAGTAATTTCCCTTATTAATGGTTATTGTTTTATAATTCACATAACATTCTCATAAAAATTTGAGCATATAATGTCTACATAATGGCAAATTTCTTCAACTCTTTTTAAAGCACATGGTGGTGAGACTTTTGTTTTTAAATTCTGAATTTTTTTCTTTTATAAAATGTAGTGGCAATGATCTTTTCCCCCAAAACACTGAAAATTACTTCTTTTTAATTTATCTGTCTTTGAAATTACTAATATCTTACAGTTTTTATAATAATATAAAAACTGTTTCCTATGCTTTTTGAGTGACTAGTCTTTTTATGTTTCTTCCATGAATTTCTGTCTTTCCTAAACAAATTTCAAAATAAAGGAATATATTTCAAGGAAGAACTTACTTATAAATTTACATCTTCCTTTGTGTAAATATTCATTTTTATAGGGTAGTAATGTATTCCTTTAGTAATCTGTATCCACCTTGATTTTCTTCATCATTAGGATATCAGAAAATTCTTCAACATTTTATACCATCCTAGTAAATTTTATATACATTGTTTAGCATCTAGCTATAATCAGTGTAATAATTTACATTTTATTTTAACAGACTTTTGTTTCACTTTCTAGTTTCTTATGTCATTTTCTCTTTATATTGAATTCTAGAAAGTTTTAGTATTGTGAATATTAAAAGGTTAAAAATAACTTTTCTTCATAATTAATATGGTAGGTAAAGGATGTTTTAAAATTATATTCCTTCCTGTATTTTTCTTTATTTTTGGAATCAATTTTGTAATGTTTATTACTTCATTACTCTCACACTCACTTCTCAAAATATTATTGTTCTATCCAAATTATGATTTTTTTCTATCTTTCATCATAAAATAATTTATTACTTAATATCTAAAATTATGTAATAATTTTTGGTTTTCCCCCTGTACTTTTCTATGAGTACTTGGTCGATGATTTAATATGCCAGAGAGTTCCTCAACTTTGTAGGACATTTGTTAATTCTCTGAGTTCCTCAGTTTCTTACATGTCCTGGTCATTTCATGTACATTTTGATTAGAAGAAAGGCTACTGAAACTAGAAAAGCACATTCTCCACTAATTTTTTTGCTTTTGGAGATACTTATTGGATTGTAACCTGACCTTTTCTCTGTGAAAATTTGAGTATATTACATTTAGGTACTGGTGTCTTTCTTCAACAATTATTGTAACAAGTAGTTGTGAATTTTATGTTTATGCTTAAGTTTTTCCTTCTTTTCTAGAATGTAGTGGTAAGATTCCTCCTTCTACCATTTCCTTCCTTTGTATTCTTTGAAATTAGTCAAAATTACAATTCACATACCACTATATTTTTCTAATATAATATCTTAGTGCTGAGTTTATTTATAAGTTTCCTCTTTCTTTCTTTTCATCACTATGATTATGTTTTATGTCTCCAAATAGACTGGGCAGTAGAATGGTGGTCCTAATTTTGGGTCATTTCATCATGAGTTCTGAAACTTCTACCATAATCTGAGTTTTATGGATAAGCAATAAAGAAAATTTTAAAAATCCCCTGAGAAGGTCAAAATACAAATGAACTAAGTTGAGATTTAGACCTAAATATTTTGACCCTTTCAGGATGTCAGTAGTGGGCTTAAATTTTTCCCATCTTATAAAAGTTCAAAAAGAATCAATGTAGACTGTGACACCATTGTTTTGTGTATGTGTTAATGGTTGAGGTATTGTTTAATTGATGTTACAGTAATTTTTCCCTAAAAATATAATGGCCAATTTTTAAATTTAATTTACTTACTGTTACTTTTTGTAGCTCTCTTTTCCCTCCTCCATCCCATTCTGCTCAGCAGAGATTTCACAGTTTCATGGGTGAGGATTTTTCTCAGTATCTGTGAAAATGCTGGTCTCTCTCTAAGTGATGGTTTCCCTGTCTTCCTTTTATAGTTAAATTTTTATTCATTGATTTTCCTTTGTTTGGAAATGACTTTCCTATTAGCGATGTACTCCTTTGCATTTCAAACTTTTTCATCTTTCCTTTATCTGCATACATGAGATTTTATTTGATGTACTTGGAGACATTGGAATATGATCAGTATTTCTAATCTGCCCACTTTTCTTCTTTCTGGTCTGTCTTCAGTGGTATGTCACATATTTTAATGAATAGTAACACAGTCACAACTTCCAGAATTTTATTTTCTTTAATCTTTTGTCAAAATTTATTTTTCCTTAATAGTTTAGAGTGTTTTGGAAGCCTTTCTCCATTAAATTAACAACTACCAATTGTGTAAATCTTTACTAAACTATCATAGTTTGAGCTTACCAATAAAATCTGTGGCTTTATTGCTTATGCTTTTAGTTTTGATGTCAGAAACTTCCTCCAAATTCTAGATTGTTTTAGAAAATTTCATATTCATAGTAAAGTACCAGCATATAAAGTCAGTAGTTTTTCCATAGACCAATGATGAACATGCTGAGAGGAAAATTAAGAAAGCAACCCCACTAGCTATAGCAAAAAATAAAATAAAAAGACATAAAGATAAAATAAAATACTTAGGAGTAAAACTAACTAGAGAGGCCAAAGACTTGTTCAATGAAAAGTATAAAACACTGGAGAAAGAGGTCGTGGATCAACACAATTAATGATGGGTCTACTACCAATGGAAACCTACAGGTGCAATCCAAACCCCATCAAACTTCCAATGCCATTCATCACAGAAGTAGACAAAAAGAACTTTAAAACTCATATGGTAGCACAAATCACCAAAAATGTATAATGCTGCCTAAGCAAAAAGAGTCATAGGAAAGTCATCACAATACTTGAGCTCAGATGATACTATAGAGCTGCAGTATCAATTCTGTTTGGTTTTAGCACATAAACAGAAAACTGGAACAATGTAATAGAATAGGGGATCCAACACTAAGCCCTAACAGCTGCTGCAATCTGAATCTTGACAAAAGCAGATCAGAGTGGGAAAAACAACACTTGCTAAGTTAAAATTTTACTACAAGGAAACACCATGGTTTCAGGATTAAGATCACCATATAGATCAATCAAAGAACATAGAAAGATTAGAAATAGATCCCTACATAAATATTCAACAGAATTTCAACAAAGGTATCATGATACAATGGGGAAAGAAGATTCTGGATATTAAAGTGCAAAAAATGAAGCTGGATGTTTCCTCTATGTCATAAACAAAATTGAGTCAAAATGTATAAAAACTTAACTGTTTGGCAGGTGGGCAGCCACCACATGGTGATCAGGGACTTTCTACTCCACTCTCCCTCTTCTTCTTCCCCCTCTAGTTGCCATGGCAGCTCTGCTGCAGCAGGCAACTCCTGCCACAGCTGGCAACTCCGGCCAGCAGGCATCACCCTCCCCTTTCCTCCTCCCCCTATGGTTGCCACGGCAACCCCTGCCAGCGGGCAATAGGTTTCAACCTATCCTATAGGTCCATATTACCCTGAGCCCCTCCTTCACTAGGCCTCAACCTATCCCAGCATTCCACAATACCCTAAGATCTTGGCTTCACCCAGGTTATAAAAACTGGGCTGCCATTTCTAGGGTGCAACTTCTCTGGCCCTGTTCTTTGGGAATGGTAAACCTCGTCCGAGAGTGTGCTCTCAATAAAGCCTGCTTACTTTGTCACTTGGCCTTTCTGATTTGGCCTTTCCATTCACGTCGACCTAACATTTGGTGCCGAAACCCGGGAGGAAGTGCGCCTTACCTGACTCCAGGCAGTTGGGGCCCTGGGCCAGGCCCTGGCTTGAGGCCCTTCCTCCTCTCTGGATCGATGCTCCAGCTCCAGCTTGGATGAGTCTCCTCCCCCTTGTTTTGTTCCTCCTTGGGCCCCTATCCTAGTCGCGGCTGTGCCAGAATCAGTCCCTCTGTTTTTCCTCACACCTGGGCACCCAGAGAGATGTCTCCCCTACCCAGGCTGCCTCCTCCAAACCAGGTCTCCTCTTTTAGTGAGGGACGCTTCCCTAAAGGTTGAGACTCTCCAACAATTCAGGTATGGGGTCCTTCCAATTCAAGCCAGACTCAGGGACTCCCTTGTTCTGTCTCCTCTCAAACTTCAAAATTTGGGACTCTCTCCAGACCTCCACTGCAAGCAGCTCATTTTCTACTGCACCACGGCATGGCCATGATACACCTTAAACAACAACTCAAAGTGGCCTCCACAGGGCACTTTTGATTTTAATATCCTCACTGATCTTGACAATTTTTGCTGTCAAACCCATAGATGGTCTGAAGTCCCATATGTATAGGCCTTCTGGGAACTGTGCTCTCGCCCCTCTCTGTGCCTCCAATGTTCCCCTTCCCAGATTCTTCTCCCTTAAACACCCAATTCCTCTGGATCGCCTCCCCCATACCACAGCCCTTCTCCTCTGTCTGAGTCCACAGAATTCCTTGCCCCTCCTCCCCAATGACCACAACCACCCTAATCACCCCATCCAGCTTCCCCTCCCCCTCTCCCACCAGCAGAACCTTCCCCACCCAAGCAGCCGCCTCCTTCGGTCTTGCCTCCCACTCCCTCTGCTCCACCCACTCCCTGCCCTCCAACGTCCCCAATAGCCTCCCACACTTGCTCACACCGCCCTTCCCCAACCCCTCTCCTTTGTCCTCTCCAAGAGGTGAGGACATGTCCATGTCCAAGTCCATGTTCCTTTCTCCCCCCAGGACCTATCACAGATAGCAAAGTGCCTGGGGTCCTTCTCTGCCAACCCCTCTGCTTATGCCAAAGAGTTCTGCTATCTATCTCAGGCCTATGACTTAACTTGGCATGACATATTCATCATTATGGCCTCCACCCTCACCCCTTAGGAGCAGGAAAGCATCAAGGTGACTGCCCGACACCGTGCCGATCAAACCCACTTAGCTGACCCCACAGTCCCAGTTGGGGAAGACACAATTCCTGACTGCGACCCTAACTGGGACTACCAACCTGAAGCTCCAGGCCATCACAAGAGAGACATAATGACTTGATGCCTCCTACAGGGCATGGACACGGTGTCCAACAAAATTGTCAATTTTGACAAACTCCACGAAATAACCCAAGGAGCTGATGAGAATCCTGCCCTTTTTCTTAACCGCTTCCAGGAGGCCCTCACCCAATATACCCGATTAGACCCCACCTCCCCTGCTGGGGCAGCAATCCTAGCTGGACATTTCATATATCAGTCCACATCAGATATTAGAGCTAAACTAAAAAAGGCTGAAGATGGCCCTCAAACCCCTATACAGGACTTGATGAAAATGGCATTTAAAGTTTTAATGCCCGAAAAGAGGCAGCAGAGTCAACCCGCAAAAAAAGGTGGTCTTCCAAACCCAAGCCTTGGTGGCAGCCCTGCAGCCGGCTGGAGTACAGCCCTGAGTCAAAGGAGGAACCCGAAACCTCCCATCAGCCCCTCTGGGGGCCTGCTTCAAATGTGGCAAGGAAGGCCACTGGGCTCACCAGTGCCCCAACCCAAGACCTCCAACTAAGCCCTGCCTAAAATGCAAACAGGTGGGTCACTGGGGATCAGATTGTCCTGGACAGGGCTCACCCCCTATATCTCCTCGTGGAGGGTCAGCCCCACCAGCTATCCAGATCCTGACTTTCTCGGACTGGCAGATGATGGACAACGCCTTGACTCGGGGACCCCAATCACCCTTGTCAAGCCAAGGGTCATGCTCCAGGTAGCGGGTAAGTCCATCTCCTTCCTCTTGGACTATCTATTCTCTGCTGCCTGCCCACTTGGGTTTAGCAGTTCCTTCATCAGTCTCTGTTATGGGAATTGATGGCTCTCCCTTCTGCCCATATAAAACTCTGCCCCTTCCTTGCTCTGCTGAAGGTATAATATTTCCACACTCTTTTGTTATCATCCCATCCTGCCCTGCCCTACTTCTAGGTCAAAATATTCTAACAAAACTTGGTGCCTCCCTAACCATCCCTTCCCACCTGCTAGAACCTCTAGCCTCCCACTCACTCCTTCTCTCTGGCCTCTGCTAGACATCTAGCCCCTCCTATTCCTGGATCTGCTCCACCCACCCTTCCACTTCTGGTCAACCCCATTGTCTGGGACAACTCAATCCCAATTGTGGCTACAAACCACCTGCCCATCCACATTTCTCTTAAGGACCCTAACAAATACCCCTGCAGACCCCAATTCCCTATTTCGGAAACTCATCACAGAGGCATAAAATCAATAATTACCAAACTCTTAAATCAAGGTCTCCTTATACCTATAAATTCCCCATATAACACACCTATCCTTCCAATAAAAAAGTCTTCTGGGTCCTATAGATTAATCCAAGATCTGCACATTATAAATGAAGCTATTATCCCCATCCACCCATTGGTCCCAAATTCTTATACAATCCTCTCCAACATCCCTCCTGATACTACTCATTTTTCTGTCCTCAATCTCTAGGATGCCTTTTTTACTATCCCCCCCAAGGCAAGCTAAATGGTTACTATGATGGCTCCAATTTCTGCCTCCACATTCCTGATCCCTGGGATTCTAAATGCACATGGGGCCTCCTCATACCCCTCAACAACCTTCAAGATCTGGAGGAAGTATGTGCGAATGGTCCCTGAGATCCTTGATGTACTAAAGGACCAGGCAAAAGCCATTAGGGAAGCAGAAAACAGTCTTCAAGACAAAACCTGGAGGGACCCTATTTCCTGGCTGTCCCTGGCACAGGAAGGTGCCCACTTGCTAAATAGGTCAGGTCTGGCCAATGTAACTAAATGTTTCCTTTGTGCCACATTGTCCAGGCCCCCACTCATAGCTGTTCCCTCACCTGGGCCATTCCCATCAAACGGGTCAGCCTCCAAACCTCCATCCACCCCCATCGTGGGAGCCCACCTATACAGAGATCCTCTATCCCCACAATTGCCCTTCTGCTACTCTGATCCTGGCCAAATGTGTAACACCACTAACTCTACCATATTGGACTCCCTCTGGGCCCCTCCAGGAGGCTTCTTTTGGTGTAATGACACACTTTCAAAAAATCTTACCCAACAGGCCCTGACTTCCCAGCTCTGCTTACCTGTCTCTACGGTTCCCCAGCTTACCATATATGGAAGAGGAAAATTCTTCCAACTCATAGACCTTACCTCAAAAATCCAGCCTTCACCTCAACATAGAACAAGGAGGGCTGTCTTCCTGCCTGTCTTTGTGGGCATATCTTTGACAGCCTCAGTGGTGGCCACCAGTTTCAGCTCCAGTGCCCTGGCTCACTCAGTAACCCAGACATAAAGTCTCTCTCAACAGGTCCTGGCAGGTTTGAGGACTCAGCAACATCCCTTGCCTCTCTTCAAAGACAGATAACTTCCCTAGCTCAGGTAACCGTACAGAACCACCACACCTTGGACCTTCTCATGGCAGATAAAGGGGGAACTTGCTTCTTTCTTCAGGAAGAATGCTGCTACTATATTAAAGAGTCAGGCCTGGTGGAAACTCGTGTCCAGTCTCTTCACAAGCTCAGTGATGAGATGTGCCGCTACAATACTGCCTCGACTGACACCCTTGGCTGATGGAATTCACCCTTTTTTAACATTCTCACCCCACTGATTGGTCCCCTAATAATTATTTGTCTCTTTCTGCTTCTGGCACCCTTTCTCTTTCGATTTTTCCAGGACTGCCTATGCCAGTTAACTCAGGTAACACTCAACCAAATGATGCTCCAGGTTCATGACAACCAGCTCCTCCCCATGGGGTCCGGCTACACTAGTCAAATGACCCAAGACATCGTTAGCCCTTAACGTCACCCCCCTTCAGCAGGAAGTAGCCAGAACTGATTCTGCACTCCTTATACCAAAGAGTCTGGGATGTTTGGCTGGTTGGCAGCCACCTCATGGTGATCAGGGACTTTCTACTCCACCCTCCCTCTTCTTCTTCCCCCTATGGTTGCCATGGCAACTCCCCTGCAGCCGGCAACTCCTGCCATGGCTGGCAACTCCCACCAGCAGGCAATCACCCTCCCCTTTCCTCCTCCCCCTATGGTTGTCATGGCAACCCCTGCTGGTGGGCAATAGGTTTCAACCTATCTTATAGGTCCATATTACCCTGAGCCCCTCCTTCACTAGGCCTCAAGCTATCCCAGCATTCTGCAATATCCTAAGATCTTGACTTCATCCAGATTATAAAAACTGGGCTGCCATTTCTTGGCCACGACTTCTCTGGCCCTGTTCTTTGGGGACAGTGAACCTCGCCTGAGAGCGTACTCTCAATAAAGCCTGCTTGCTTTGTCATTTGACTCTGATTTGGCCTTTCCATCCACATTGACTTAACATTAACTTTCTTTTTTTTCTTCATCAGTGCATTTTATTGTGTTTCCATGATAAAAAAGAAAGTAATTATAGAAGGAACATGAAACACTAGAGATGACTCACTAATGCTAGCATAATGTTTGTACTTCCTGTTCCACCTTGTAGCTCTAATACTGCACTTTGCAAAACTTGGGGGAAGGTAAGTTTTGCAAAGCATGAAAATCAGTAAACAGTATTTAATATTCAGCTCAAATATGGAATACTTTTAACACAGATTTTAAAAAAATCCTAGGATCATTTTTTTAAAATGATACCAAAATTATTTTATATTGAAAGAATTTATCTTTTATTTCAAATATTATGTTTCTATTTTTCTTCTACTCTCTAAAAACATCAGGGCATGAACAAAATACTTCACCTTAATGTCTGCTAATTTTATCAAAGCTGTGAAAGAATTATACTAACAATATGAGAAGATACTAGATTTGGGTTTTGTTATGAAAATGACATAGCCATTGTCTATACTACATGGTGCTTTTTATTTTTTGATATGCACTTATATAATAATGTTACTATCTAGAAACCCAAGCTTTCCAGTTTTTCCCATGCATTTTTTTTATCTTACCAATTGTTTTTTTCCCTCCATTTATTTCACTACAGAACAGACACCATAGCTTGGAATGCCCTTTGTAGCCTGTGGCTATTCACTCCTTCATAATATGTCATCTCCCTTGTTCTTCATGCCGCACTCAACAGGCACATCCTCAGGTCTTTGAATGTACCACACTCCTTTGGCTTTATAACATTCAGTCAGGAGGTGCTATCTTCCTGAAATTAATCTTTCCCTAAAATTAATATTGTTACTTTTTAGAGAGTCTACATTTTCTACAAATATCCATTCATCAGAAATAACCATGTATTCCCTTTAAATCTGTCATATTTTCATCATATATTCTTGGATTTCATTAACTATAATCTGAATTTTACATACTGATGTGGTGCTTATTAGTGTAAATTCTCACATGACATTTTAAGTTTTAAGAATATGAAACATAAGCTTATTTTATTCACTCAGTGCCTGATAGTGTAGCTGTCAAATAGAAGAAAAAAATTCTTTTCAAAACGTGGTGCCAAAAAGGAATCTATGAATGGGTCCATGAAGTAGTGAAGAAGAGACACAGGATCCCCTGCTGACTTCTAGGAATCTGGTTTTGCTAGCTCATAAATTTTACTCATTTCTGTATCTTCATTATCTAGAAGAGCTACTAATGCTCAAATACAGGCTCTCCAATGTATTTGTAGATCAAGTAGAATTTTGTTTGATTAGTATGAGGTGGTAAAAAAGCATAGTGATTTTTATTTCCTAAATGTTCATAACTCAGACAATCCAAGTAGGCAGTTAGGGTAGGAAATCAGAAATCCTAAGCTCTGTGACTCCAGAAACCACCTGGAGATGTCAGAGGTACACTTGGGTAATTCTGATTGTTTTTAGCCAAAATAATAACCATCAATTAGCTGCACATAAAATTCAAAGAGTGACTCTTAAATCAACATTTAATTGCACCTAACAGCTGCAAAAATCCCATGCTGCACACCTAACAAGGCATGTATGGCCCTGGGAAAAAAGCCCCTCCAGCCATTTCTCTTTATTTTTTCTCACAACAGGCAGAAGATGGAGCATCAATCAGAATCAAACTCTGAAACATCTTGGACCCCTAGCCCGTGGAAAGCCTCCTTATGCCACACTGCACTGAGAAAAGCAACTCCATTTCTTCCACTGGCCAGCTCCAAAGCTGCTTGGGTGAATCTGCAGAAGGAACAGGTGAGCATCATGCACCATGTGGGACTCCCCTACCCACTCCCCTAGAACAAAATCTGGTGCAGCCACTGGGCAGACTGAACCCCCATCCCAACAAAACTGAACAGCATAAACAAACTAATCTATCACCAACAGCAGAGGAGGGGTGGAACACTGAACCTGCCCCAGAGAACAGAGGTGGAGCACGTAGCTGAACTCTCAGTGAACAAACATGGGTCAAGAAACAAAGGCTGAGAATGGGGGCAGGATGGCAAGCTAACTTCCCACAGGAGGAGAACAAGCACCTAACAGAGGTCAGTAGATGTCAGGAGAGGTTGAGAATGAAAGTGGGGTGACAGGCCAACCTCCTAAAGAGGGGCATGTTGTGGATCTCAGAGCTGATCTCATGGGACAGAGGGCAGCATTCAAAACTGAATTGCTCCACCTTGCTGGAGGAATAATTGACCAGAGTTGCAGCTGAAGGGCAAAGCAGTTGCAGCCTGGTAAAAACAACAGCAGCTCTGACCACCCTGCATGAACTTGCAGAGTTACATCACCTCCCAATTGCAACTAACCCTGGGGACAGAAAGAACCAAATACTACTAACAAGCCAGTCACCTGGTGAGACCACATCAGAGCTCCTGCTTGTATGCCAATACCAGGATTGGACGCCTAAGGAATAACTCCAGAACTATTACCAAAACACTGAACTTTTTTTGTTCTTGCACCTGGTGGCTTTTGTTGTGTTGTTTTTCCCCCTGTATTGTTAACTTCATAATCACTATTTTCTTATTCCTATTCTTACTCCTTCACTTTCCCTCCTTTTCCTGTGCTACAATCCATTATGAAACTTAACTTTCATAGCTGAATTCACACACTCTTGTAAGAAAGCAATGATAAATCCTCATGACATAATTTTCAATAATTAAGTAAATATGATATCAAAATATCAAAATGAAAACTAGAAATGTGTACTTCATTAACATTACAATTTTCATTTCATAAAATATTGAGAGTCTAAATAGCAAACCAACAAAAAAAGGAACATAACTCTCACATATATCAAAACAGTTCAATATCCAGACTGCAATCCTTATACCTAGGTAATCAAACTATGTAATAATTTAAAAAATGAGATAAGGAGTGAATAGATGTCTCCCTAAAGAAAATAAAAATGTCAAATGAGCACAATAAAATGCATAAAATCACTATTAGTGAAATGTAAATCTGAAATACATTGAGAAGCCATTTCTTGCTATTTAAAATAACTACTACTTCACCAATTAACAAGGCTTGGCAGGAATGCAGGTCAAATATAGGTGTACATAGCTTATGGGAATGTACATGCTGGGGGAGCATTTTAGGGGTCATCAAAAGTTACAAACATGTTAGGTCACAGCCTAGAAATTGTCATACACATATATGTAAAATTACTGAGCAGGAACTCAAATATATAATGTACAATAATGATTGTAATGTTGAATCTGAAATCTGAAATGGGAATGCACTTTTGTTGATCATTGTACTGAAGCCCAAGGAATTACTTACCCCCTTGTACTACAGTAATCTGGCACTTTGAGTTATGCCCCTTGTTCTTTGCTCTTTAAATATAATTTCTGTGAACTAGAGATTGCACAAACTTCTTTAGGTGATGCACATCTACACGAATGTGTTCACATTAGTCATGACAGATGAAGAGAAACATCTATCCAGAGAAGCAATTATCTTGGTGGAGGTTCCTATGCAAACAAAGGGCCCCAGTTCCTTGATTGGTCTTTCAGATGAGGAAAGATAGTCTTGCCTCCAGACAGCACAATTTCTTCAAACAGTTTCTTCTTTATGTCAGTGTCACACTTTATGATGCTGCTTCAGACCATTTTGGAGTGTTCTGGATCATGAATGCCTTGTTAGTCACATGCAAAAGGAAACTTGGGCAATGGGCAAAGACGCCATCTCAAACTTAGTATTATATCAGTACCTGCTCTTGCCTTTCCATCTTTCTCTGAATGCAATGTGACAAAGCACATTTTCGTTTTCAAGTCATCCATCACAGTCTTGTTGAATAAACAAGTGAAGGGACATTCCCTAGATTTGAGAAGCTGGATGAGGTGTTTTGTGATGTCCTTCCCTGTATCATAGAGCTTAATGAGAGCATGAGGTAAGGAGTAACCCTCAAAAATGGAGGTGTACCAAATGGTCCTATCCACACTGTCCACCACAAGTCCTGTGACACAGGCAAGGGCATTAGAGCACTTCCACTGCATGGTTGGAAATGTACAATGAAAGCATACCAAATTTTTCCAACATTATTTCTGCAATTTTCTCTATAATCCCTTGGGGTGAATGAGGGTTCAGGTACCAGCATTGTCTGTTCACTGGGCTTGATTCCTTATTGACATTCAAAAAAATTATTTCAGAGTGTCTGTATATCATCACACCTTCTTTCCAGTTCAGGTTTAATAGGGAAATGCAAATATGAGCTATCATACTTGGACTGGGCACTTTCTAAAATGTACTTCTTCTAGTTGGCTTTTCTTGAAGGAATATTGAATTTAGAGTTCATTATGACAATCAATGATATAATGAGGTCAAATTCAAAGGAGGATCATCTAGTATGGGTACATTAAACATGTCTGCAACTGATCCATACTTCACCAAAATAAAGAAAAATCACTTGACCACTTCATAGGACAATGATTACCTCTGGTAGTTATAGGACCACAAGATTCCAAAGATTTCAACTTGTCACCCCAGTGAAGCTGGCAGGCTATACCAAATCGACCATAACAACCCTTTCTTCACCCCATGAATGTTGTCTCCTTTCTGATGGCCACGAACCTGCTGAGGCCATTTCAGAGATAATTTCTCTGTATGTAACAATGTAGCTATAGCAACAGTTGTTCTCAAGAGCCTTAGAGGTGTGGGGTCTCTGAGGCACAGTATTCCTTATTTGGTAAGCTGGGAAGCAGGGGAAGCAAACCATGATTGCCACAGCTTTGAGTTGCCCAGAAATCCAAAGCAGAGGCCAAATTTTAGAAAAACTCTACCTGTTTGTCCCATGAATCATCCCAATAACCTGCTCTATTCCCTTAAGGAATGTACCAAAGAAATTATATTTGTTTTACACACAAACATTGTGAATGTATACACACACATATATACATATACATGTATATGAATACATCTATATATATGAATACATATACATGTATATGAATACATCTATATATATGAATACATCTATATATGAATATATATATATGCTTATTGGATTTTACCACATTATTTCTTATGAAAAACTCAATGTATTATATCTAGGTATTGATGCCTTTCCTTATTAAAGATCCAGGCATGTGTCAGTGAGGTTTATTTTTTCATGGAACTTAAATTTTTGTCTTTTGTAGAATGGAGTGGTAATTAGGTCCATTTTCTTTTTTATTATTCATTTATTCACATGTGCATACATTGTTTGGATCATTTCTCCCCCCCTGCCCCCTGCCCGCACCCTCTCCCTTCCTTCAGGCTGAACCTGTTCTGTGCTGTTCTCCAGTTTTGTTCAAGAGTAGAAATAAGCAATAATAAGAAAGACATAGCATTTTGCAAGTTGAGATAAGGACAGCTATACAGAGAGATTCCTAGCATTGCTTTCATGTTCAAATGTGTTAAAACCCAGGTTGATTCATCTCTAAGTGATCTTTACACTGGTTCCTGATCCACTTCTCATGTTGACCTCTGTTGCTTTAAGATTTCTGTATTAGTTCCTCTGGAGTGGGGACATCAAAAGCTTTCATGTTTTGGGTTTTTACCTATCCCAACACCTCTCATATGTGTTCTCCCTGGGTCATGTGACCCAAGTCCAACAACATTACTGTATTTGTCCTAGATCTAAAGACTGCATATGAGGGAGAACATATGAGTTTTGGTCTGCTGAGTCTGGCTAATCTCGCTCATGATATGCTCCTATACCTTAAAGATCCAAAAAACTCTACCAAAAACTCTTAGACACCATAAACAGGTATAGCAAAATGGCAGGATACAAAATCAACTTACAAAAATCATTAGCTTTTCTATACACCAACAATGAACAAATTCAAAAAGAATTTATGGAAATTCTTTATGAATTTATGAAATTCCATTTACAATAGTCTCAAAAATAACCAAATATCTAGGAGTAAATCTAACAAAATATATGAATGACCTCTACAAGGAGAATTACAAACCCCTGAAGAAAGAGATTGAGGAAGACTACAGAAGATGGAAAGATATCCCATACTCATGGATTGGTAGAATCAACATAGTAAAAATGGCTGTACTACCAAAAGCAATATACATGTTCAATGCAATTCCCATTAAAACCCCAATGACTTTCATCACAGAGATTGAAAAATCTTTCCTAAAGTTCATTTGGAAACACAAGAGAACACGAATAGAAAAAGCAATACTCAGCAAAAAAAGCAAGGCTGGTGGTATCCCAATACTTGACTTCAAACTATATTACAAAGCAATAGCAATAAAAACAGCATGGTACTCGCACAAAAACAGACATGAAGACCAGTGAAACAGAAAGATATGAATCCACTCAAATATACCCACCTCATTTTTGACAAAGGGGCCAAAAATATGCAATGGAGGAAAGACAGCCTCTTCAGCAAATGTTGTTGGGAAAAGTGGCTATCCATTTGCAAGAAACTAAAACTAGATCCATGTCTATCACCCTGTACTAGTATCAACTGAAAATGGATCAAGGACCTTAGTAGGAGCAGGAAACACTCTGGAACTAATAGGTATAGACAAGGACTTCCTCACAGAACTCCAGCAGCTCAAGCAACTAAGAGAAAGTATAGACAAATGGGACTACATAAAATTAAAAAGCTTCTGCAGAACAAAAAAAATGGTCTGTAAACTGAAGAGACCACCCATAGAGTGGGAGAAAATATTTGCCAGCTATACATCAGACAAAGGACTGATAACCAGAATATACAGGGAACTCAAAAAACTAAACTACCCCCAAATCAATGAACCAATAAAGAAATGGGCAACTGAACTAAACAGAACTTTTTCAAAAGAAGAAATTCAAATGGCCAAAAACCACAGGAAAAAATGCTCACCATCTGTAGCAATAAAGGAAATGCAAATCAAAACCACACTAAGATTCCACCTCACCCCTGTTAGAATAGCCATCATCAAAAACACCACCACCAACAGGTGTTGGAGAGGATGTGTGGAAAAAGGAGCCCTCATACCCTGCTGGTGGGAATGCAAACTGATGCAACCACTGTGGAAAATAATTTGGAGGCTTCTTAAAAATCTAAATATAGAACTGCCATATGATCCAGCAATCCCACTCCTGGGGATATACCCAAAGGAATGTGACACAGGTTACTTCAAAGGCACCTGCACACCCATGTTTATTGCAGCGCTATTCACAATAGCCAAGTTATGGAAACAACTAAATGCCCCACTACTGATGAATGAATCAGGAAAATGTGGTATTTATACACAGTGGATTTTTACTCAGCCATGAAGAAGAATTAAATCATATCATTTCCAAGTAAATGGATAGAACTGGAGAATTAGGCCCATTTTCTGCCAGTCATTTATAAGACATTTTTTCTTCTTTGATATTATCCATTTCTTATTATTGTCATAACAAAGTATTCTCAAATGTAATATATGAGGTCTCATTTCTTTTTCTGTTTATCTATGAATTTCAATCTCTACAAACACATGCTTATACTCTGTTATATACAAACCTGTAACATGGAATATTGTTCCTCCTTTTTTCTGGCTTTTACATACTGATATTTGAAATAATTTCCGTATACTCAATTTTTCTGATACTCTTTTTTTAATGCGATGATTGCTAACTTAGTTCAGCCTGAACTTGCACTCTGTTGAAGAATATATCTTTTACCTTTCTAGATTAGTACTGGTTTTAATTCTTTCCTTTCTTATGAAAGCTTCAATAGAGTCAATATACATTGTATCAGCTGTATTTTTGTTATATTTTTATGTGATATAGGATTTATTGATTTTTATACCTAGATTGTCCCTTTTATCCTTAAAAATGCAATGGCTAGTTTTTCAATTTTATCTCACATATATACTAAATGTTACTTTTGTCCCTTCAAAATTTTTATTTTGTTTTCTGTTTAATCTAGCTGTATTATCATAAATAATTGAAAGTGTTTTAAAACCAGTTTATTTTTACATGTATATATTCCATTGTCCAAATCTTTAGTTAGGTAAGCCATTGCTGATGTAGGTAACAATGACCCTGGTGATTTTCTTTGTCGCTGTGATGTTGGAAATTTACTCAGCTTCTAGGTTATCCCATGAATTTTCATGGATATAGAGTTTAGCATCCAGGTTAAAGGTCCCTAGACAATTACCATTATTAGGTAATAATATGGATATATTGCATTTCTAGATTTACACAGCTATTTCAGTTGATCCTGAATTTCAAAATTGTAGAGTTATGCATGTAGATTTCTATATAATCTTTCCTTCTGATTCTGGTATGCTGGGAATAATTTTTATGTGTCTTCTGGCATTTTTTTCTGGTTTTAGAATCAACCATATAACAGTTAATATTTCAATACTCTCCTGCACATATCTCAATATATTATTACTTCATTTAAATTATTATTTTTAACCTGTTTATAACTGGATAATTTAAACATTAATATTTGAAAACTTTTTTCTTTGATTTCATGTATATATTACCGACAGTGCATAGGTGAGAATTCAATATGATTTATGGATTATACTGGATTGTTAATTTTTCCCGTCTTATGAAAACTATAATACAATCTATGTAGGTTGTGGCAAATTCATTTTATGATATTTCAATGTGCTTTAGTATTAATTTATGGGAAATGATTTTTTTCATGGTTATTCCCTACAAATGTAAGCAACTTATAAAATTCATCTCACATATATAAATAAGGTTATTTTTGCAACTTTAAGAATTTTATTTTCTTCCATTTATTCACATATATTATTAATAAACAGATAAAATGCATTTATCGAAAGAGTTCATTTTAAATTTAAATTCTCCTTTTGGAAATAATTACTCAACCTAGAGTGGAGAGTTCTTCCACAGATGACCTTTGGCCTACTTCATTTTCTTTTCATTGTAATATAAAAAATGCAAAAATTAAGTATCCTGGAACTTTCTGGTACTTCATGAACACCATATTTAGCTGTGAGCTCTAATTACTGTTATAATTTTCATTTTTCTTAAATATATTTTGCTACATATTCTATATTTCTATGACTTTTTAAATTCATCCATGTGTACTTAAAAGTTCTAACTGTAAACATTTATATTTAGATAAACCCTTACTATATGATTATTCTGGGATGTGGAGATAAATTTTAAGGAAATGTCTTCTGTTATACATTCCTGTATTTTTAAATAAGTATTTTCTGTTATTTTATCTTTTGGCAGTGGTTTCATTTTATTTTATTTTGTGGTACTGGAGTTTTGAACTCAGGGCCTCACATTTGCTAGGCAGACTTGGCAGTAGTTTACACATCAGTTCTCACATGCATAGATCTCAGTGTGCAATTACTCCAACAAATGAACTTTTTTATCCTTTCACCACAGGAGAATTTATAATATCTGAAACCACTTTTCCTAAATTTTTGTGTGAATTTTCTTCACCACTTGTGAGAAAATTTAATATAATATGCTAGGCCCACATAAATGTTTGTTTATGCCCTTAATTTCTTTTATGAATTAGTCGTCTTCCAGTGCACTGAATTTACATGTCAAGTAATGACAACTTTATATACAGTTCACCTTACCCATTCAGGTTTGTCTTTGGATATTCTGCTTGAATTGTAACCCCTCAATTATATTCTGTAAATTTGAGTATAGTATATCTAGATCTAGTTCACTTCATTCATAATTTTTCAGATATATATAATCTTTTTTCATGATTGTTCCATTATGTTGAGTAGTTTGTTTTATCTCTGACTTCCAGTATTTTTTTCAGTTTGTTAATTGATTTGATAATGCTTCTTTTGTCAGCTCTCATGTACATCCTACAATATATCAGCACTCATGTACATACTACAATATGTCATTGCTACATCCATGTTATTGATTGTTAGCTCAACACAGAAAATATATTGCTTACTATGTGAAAGCATTTATTTTTTTCTATCAGAAATTTGGTAAAAGTTTAATGTCCTAGGCAAGCCACATCCCAATACCTTAAACATGCCCAAAAATCTTAAGTAATTTCCTTGTGAGTTCATTGAGATTATCAGTTTCTAAGGTATTTTTATCTTCATGTGTATTATGAATACAATTGTGTTTATGACACCTGGTAATTTACTTCTCTACTTAGCTTTTGCCATTAAATGTGATCAGTGGACTTTTTACTGGTTGTTTTCTTGTGATAATTTGAGTACATAGACCTAAATATTGCCATTTTCTTAAGCAATTATTTAGGCTTGTGAGAGTATTTAGTTTATCCCTTCTAATTCTTCTTCTTTTATAGTATGTGATGGTAATTGTCATTTTCACTTCAGTTGATGTGTAGATTTTGCCTTTCATTATGTTCTTCAATATTAGCTATTTCTTAATATTTTCTTATTTATATATTTTTCAGGGTAATATCTATTTATAGCTCTTTTTATGAATGTCACTCTATCTTCATGAACATGTTTTAAATCCCAGTCTAGACCCATCATGGAATGAAAAAAATTCTTCTGTACCTGCTTTTTGTCTTTTAATTCTGAAGCATGAAACTATTTCCAGATTCTCAATTTTCCTCTTAACTTTTGTGCACACAGTGGTGAAAGCCATCTTAGTTTGTTCTGATCACTGATACTTCATATAAAACAAAACACTTTTTCCCCGTTCTGGTGTGTTACTGGGTTTAAATTCATCCATGTCTTATAAATGTTATATTAAACTCTATATTGTTTGTGGCATCTGTATTTGTATATATGTGGTACTCATTATTTATATGACTAATTTTTTTTATTTTTTATAAAAATGGCAATTATTTTAAAAATTTCGTATCACACATGTAAGAAATCTTATTTTTTGCAAACTTCTGTAACTCTATTTTCTTCTGTGCTTAATCTCCACATATTTTTCCTAAATAATGTCTTGTATTTTGCACAATTTCATTTTTTTATCTCCTATCCTGTAAATCTTTATGTAGATAGATTGGCAGTTGCTGGCACAGGTAAACTATGACCACTAGATTTTGTCATTTTCATGTCAGAAATTTATTCAAAATTCTATATTAACCTGGTAACTTTCATGTACTCAGTGTCAAGCAGCAAGCATAAACCATACCAGTAATTTACTGGATCCAGATAATTTGGTTTTTGATACAATTTCTAGATTTCTATGCTATTTTGAGTTTGTCCTGTTTTTTTGAAAATTCAAGGAACATACATCTAGACATGGACAATATTTTATGATTATTTTAGTATATGGAGGGTGACACCTGTTTTTCAGGTTTTTTGTTAATAATTTGGTAATCTATTTCCAATATTATGTTAGCACACTCATGCACACTTGCAAATATATTCATCATGAATCCACATTACTTATTTTTTAAGTCTTTTGTAACAGAATAATTTATAATTTACTACCTGAAAGCACTTTGCCTTTGATTTTTCACACATTTTCCTACCCACACTGCAATGAAGATTTAATGTCCAAAGCTGGAATATCTTGAAGCATGGAACATGTACTCAACTTCTTATTTGATTTCTTGTGAGTTCTCTGGGTTTCTCAAATTCTAACATGTGCTAGTCACCACCAAATGCTTTGTGGTTAGAAGCCAGGTTACAACACCTGCTAATTTACCCTCACTCAGTTTTTGTTTTGTACATTTTATTCAGATTTCAACCAAATCCTGCTTTTGTGAAAATCTATACATTGGTATACCGATTACAAAAACTATTCAGCCATTAAACAGTGATATTCTTGTTTATTCCTTCTTACCTTGTCCTTCTTTCCTAGGATGCATTTGTGATTGTCTTCTTTCAACAGTATCTTAAATGTAGTTTTGCTTCCATTGTGCTTTCTTTGAAATAAGCTAATTATTGTGGATTGCATATCAATACATTTGCTATTGTAATATCTGAGTACCTATTTTCTTTCTATGTTTCTCTATATGTTTCAGTCATTATATATGAACTTGTTTTATATCCCACACTAGACCCATTCTAAAACATACATTTGCTGACATAATTCTTCAGCCTTTTCTTCTTTGGGTCCAAAATTATCTACAAATTCTTACTTCTCATGACTTTTGTGAATTAGGGCTGAAATCCTTCTTGGTACAGTCTGATTTCCTTTCAGGTAAAACATTTTTCCTTTTCTGGATTGGTATGGAAAAGAGAAGACAAATATTTTAACATTATCCTAGATATTCCAGAATCATCCTGAATAAATATTATAATCTACAAATGCATTCCTATAAACTTCATGCATCCAGTATCATCTATATGCCAAGGAAATTAAAGTGTAAAAAAATATTACATGCCAACAGTAAGTTATTGGGGTGTTTTCTGTTCCTCTCAAAACCTGTGTGCATGAAGATTTAAGAACAATGTAGAATTTTCAAGAAGTTCCTTATATCTTGTCAACAAAGAAAACATTCTCATGTATTTCTTGTCCAAGAATTCACCAATCTACACAAGATACTGTTCACACAATGTGAAGTATAATTTAAAAGGAAAGGCCTTCTCAGGATACATTCTATTTAGGTAAGGTGTGTTGAGATTAAACAGTGATGATTATAAAAATTTTAAAGTTATGGGAAAATAACAATTATATATGAGATGAAATTGAAAAATTGACTACTATAGTTTTAAGAAAACTGTAAATGAAAAAGTCTGATTAGTCAGTACAGTGATATATACAAAAAATAAAATTAATATGGTAAAACTTACATAATTCTATCAAAACTTTCATAAGAATGGAAAAACTGTTTTCCTTGGCAGGGTAAAACATAAGACGGAATTAAGTTGACTTTCAGTATTGTATAAGCAAACAATGTCAAGAAAGCATAGAAAATAGAGGAAAGTCCACATAAAACATACTCAAGTTTTCACATTAAAGTGATCTTATTCTCCAAGGCAAGAACCATGACCATCAGTTGCCATAACCTTGAGATTCTTGAAAATAAGGAAAAAATTTGGACGATTTAAACAATGAAATAGTCTGCATAAATAATTATAAAATAAGACACCTAAATATAGTATGCATATTTTCACAAGAAGGGTTTGTGTAAAATAAAATAAACATACCCAAAGCAAAAATAGAGTGAATATGAATTATTAAGTTGTCCTATGCTAGCTAATCACACTTCATATGAATTGTTTAGTTATTCTTCATGTACAGAGTACTTTGGGCTAGCTTAGTCCTGTCTTAATTTTTAGTCTATACACATATTGTACTTTATACTTTTTCTGAGTTTTAAGTCATTATAGAATTTTGAAACTCACATTGACCAATATGTATACCTTTTTATCATTTTTGTGATTATTATGATGTGGGCTCCATTGGTTAATTTATATGATAGGAATTTTTTCCATGTTTTTACACTTTAATTATGTCTAATTTTCAGCAGTCTCTCTTACATACCATTCAATCCATTTGTATTTTTTCAAAGTGTTCACATTTTCATCTTTTGAATTTCAATATATTATGTGGTATGATATCAATATGCTCTTTCTTGCTTGTTTCTGTATTTAAAAATAGATGTACTTCTCAGGTAAGTCTTTAGTACCACAATCTAGGCCTACATGGAACAAGGAATTTCTTGTTATTTTGCTTGGTTCTTTCATTGTGACTTCCAACTTTTCTAGAAAATTATACATTTTCTTGGTAACTTTGCCTATTAGATTGCTTAGGAGCCAAATTAGGCATTCGTGCCTATTCCCTTTTCCAGTTAATATTGTTTTCCTATTCACTATTTTTTTTAACTTAAACTTGACTTTTGAAAGTTTCAGCCTGTCTATTGGCCTTAATCATTTTTTAATATTCTGACATAGTTGGGATAATAATTTAATTTGATTCTCAGGATTTCTTCCTTCTTTTTTGAAAGTAATTTCAGTGGTTTATCTTTCAGTATTATTTCATATATTCTTGTTAATTTTTATTGCTTCTTCAAAATTATTCATTTTTCATAATAATGTCTTATACTTTCTGAATGTCTATTTATTTGATATTTTCTTTCTGTTTATGTCCATCAATTGTGAAAATCTTTACAAACATGTGCCTATGTTTGTTGGGTTTTTTTTCATTGTGAGGTTAGAAACTCTTATTGTATCCTGGTACACTTTAAATACCCAATTTTTATTTTTATTTTATTTTTTAAACTTTTTATTGTTTTATTATTCATATGTGCATACAATGCTTGGGTCGTTTCTCCCCCCCCTGCCCCCACCCTTTCCCTTACCACCCACTCCGCCCGCTCCCTCTCCCTCCCACCCCCTCAATACCTGGCAGAAACTATTTTGCCCTTATTTCTAATTTTGTTGAAGAGAGAATACATGCAATAATAGGAAGGAACAAGGGTTTTTGCTAGGTGAGATAAGGACTGCTATACAGGGAGTTGACTCACATTAATTTCCTGTTCATGTGTGTTACCTTCTAGGTTAATTCTTTTTGATCTAACCTTTTCTCTAGTTACTGGTCCCCTTCTCCTATTGGCCTCAGTTGCTTTTAAGGTATCTGCTTTAGTTTCTCTGCATTGAGGGCAACAAATGCTACCTGGTTTTTTAGGTGTCTTACCTATCCTAACATAAATATCCAATTTTTAAAAGGTAACTTACACCCTTCTGTAATTTACCTTCACAAGTAAGATACTTTCTCCTTTTGTATTTTTATGTAATTTAAAAATTATCCATGAGTTTTAGAAGTATTGACAGCCTATATCTAGATATGCTCAACTTTCCTTTATTATTATTCCAATATTTGGTATGAGTAATATTGTAACTTATGTCTTCTGGAATTTTTTCAGTGTAATTTTAATTATCTCTTTTTCAATAATTTCTTACATATATTTGTTACTCTTTATTTGATCATGTAAATTGTTTACTTCTAAATGCTCTCCTAATTTTTCTTCTAATATATTGTGCCTTATTGTTTTCTAGATACACTTTTGTTTATAAATTTACATCACTCATTTAATCTTATATCATAGACTAGCCCCAGGCTGGTGCTACAAACATGTGCCCACCTTGGTTGGCTTTGACATTTTGAGATCAGCAACTATCACAATTCCGTTTTCAGGTTCACCTTCATACAGACACAATAAGTTCAAGCCTATACCACTCTTACAATTCAGTCTACACAGGTAATGT
This sequence comes from Castor canadensis, assembly GCF_047511655.1. Lineage (NCBI taxonomy): Eukaryota > Metazoa > Chordata > Mammalia > Rodentia > Castoridae > Castor > Castor canadensis. The sequence continues at coordinate 161,676,881 of NC_133387.1, forward strand.
GTTTTTAACTCATTCTGGATTGCTATGACATAGTAGTTGTTCCTTGACTTTCAATAATGCCAATAGATTCTATCTAGGAATTGCATTTTGATTATAATATTTTGATAATGTGGTTAACTATATAATTCAGATATTCTGAACTTATTTCCTTCTTTTTTCATTACAAGTGTAATGGTCCATTTTTTAGCAGTCTCTCATGATACATGCCAGTCTATTATTGCTCTTTCTAAATTATTCATTTATTATATCTCTATTCATGATATATTTTTCATTATATAGCATATATACATATATATCTTCAATTTTATATCTCTAACTTATATAAGTGTTTGTATATCCTTGTCTAGGTTAATCTAGTATGGAGAAAATATGGCCATATTGCTTGAAGCCACAATCTTCCTCAAAATTCAACATTGTCCTGTTAATCTTCATAAGCTGAAGGTTTTTCAACAATACTGAGGAGATAGGTTTGGCCAGACTGTAATTTTGCCAATTCCAGGTAACATACTTTTCATTTTCTGGATATTTATGAAATTTAACTTAATTTAGTATATACATGAAGGGAATATATAGGGACTGGCATTCTTTCATAATTGTTCTTGTATATGCTGGGATAATTGCCTAGTGTTTGATGATATTTTTCCTTATTTTGTTGTATAACTTTGTTTTTCAATAGTTTGTCATAAATATTTGTCACCCTAATATTTCTCCTTTCAAGCTATTTTTTCTAATCTCTTTCAGCAAAATATATTGTATATCCACATATGAGAATGCATGCTTCTATGATTTGTTTTAATGATTAATACCCTTGCCTAGGGTATTCTGAATATAGGACATCTTGGTTGTCTTTTGCATTGTGATACCAGAATACCTTTCAAAATGTTAACATTTCTGTTCATTTTCACCTCGCTTTATTTTTCCATCTTTCATGATGCTTTGAAAATTTACCTTATTTTTGACTAGAAAATTCCAACAGATGATGCCAAAATGTTGTTTTAATTCTATTACACATGTATATTTTTGAGTTATATTTTAAGTTCTGTATTTTTCTTTGTAATTTTAAATTATTTGCAATCAACTCTAAAATTATAGCGAGTCTTTGCCATTGTGATGTCAGAAATTTTCTCAGTGTTCTGTTTTATCCTGTTAACCTTCATGTACAGTGTTGAACAGCCGGCCAAAACATAGTTTCCACTAAAAATTTTGTTTCATTTAAAAAATTTTTATGGAATTGTGTGTTTATCCTGGATGATTGAAATATTAAGGAATATATGTCTGCACTTTACATAACTTTTATTCATGATTATTTTTGTTTGTGGAGGATGATTTTTGAATATGTGCCTTCTGGTAATTTTGCATTTTTATGATTGATTGTGTAATACTATTTATTAATTGATATGACTAGATTATTTTCTTTTTTACTAAAAATGAATTGCTCAAGTTTTCACATTTATAATATATCATATATATTTATAATATACACACATATAAACATATATACACATATTTCATATTATGTATTTTGTTATAAAATAATTAATATGCTTATTTTAAATTTCATTTTGTTTAATCTCCATATTTTCCCAAGTAGTGTAATGTATTTTGAGGAGCAGTTTCTTTCAAATTTATATGGCCCAAAGTGTAAATACTTACTTTGCTAAATTGGCCACTTTGGGTGAAAATAATCTCTGACAACCTTCATATTCTTTCTCATTTTTATATCAGAAATTTTCTCATAATTTCATGTTGCTTTGGTAATCTTCATATACACATTTTTTGAAAAGCCAGCAGAGACACTTTCACACCTTCAATAATTTACAATTCTGATTTAGTATTTTTTTTGCTCTTTGTAGAGATCTATAGCATTTTGATTTGATTTTGAACTCTTGAATGATCTAAGGGCACACATAAATTTTGATATAATCTTTCCTTCATGTTGACACTCATATGTAGAGGGTAATTTTGAATGTGTGTCTAATTGGAGTTTTTTTATTTTATCTTTATTACATTTACTCACATGTGTATACATTGTTTGGGCCACCTCTTCCCCCCAATCCCCTGCCGACCAGCTTCCCAGAAGAACCTGTTCCTCCCTCCTGTTTTCTGATTTTGTTGCAAAGAAAACATAAAGGATAATAAAAAAACATAACATTTTTGCTATTCTGATATAAAGATAGCTATGCAGAGAGATTCCTAACATTGCTTCCATGCATATGTGTATTGCATCCCACACTGATTCATCTCTATCAGACCTCATCACTAGTCCCTTTCCCATAGTGGCCTCTGCCAGTTTAATATTACTGTATTCACTCCTCTACAGTGAGCACATTAACCACATTCAAGTTTTAGGTTTCTTTCCCTTTCCTTATTCCTCCCATGTGCATTCTCTCCTTAGTGTGTGACCCATATTATCCATTTGTTTTAAGTCTATAATCCATCTATGGGGAGAACATTCAATTTTTGGTCTTCTGAGCCTGAATAAGTTCGCTTAAGATAATGTTCTCCAGTTCCATCCACTTGTGAATGACAAAATTTCAGCCTTCTTTGTGGCTAAATAAAATTCCATTGTGTATAAATACCACATTTTCTTAATCCATTCATTGGTATTGAGGCATCTTGGCTGTTTCCATAGCTTGCCTATTGTGAATAGTGATTCAGTAAACATGGGCATGCAGGTGCCTTTGTAATAACCTGAGTTGCATTCTTTTGGATATATTCTTAGGAGTCGAGATTTTTTATTTTGGAATTTAATCTTTTATAATTATTGCCTCACCATTCTTATGCATATTTCAAAATGTGTTTTGACCATGCAAATTACTAATTTTCACCTCTTTACTACAGGGTGTTTTATTATTTTTTGTTTTAAGTCTTCTAATTTAAACTTTTATATTTTTGTTATCATATTATTTTTGTTATGGGGGTATATTGTCACAATTGCAAAAGTGCTTGTAATGTATCTTCATTAAATTCACCCTCTTCTTCATTATCCTTCATCCCTTTCCTCCATTCTTAGAATAGTTCCAGTAAGTCTCATTTTTCCATTTTCATACATGAGTACATAATAATTTAACATCTGAAAGAATCTTACCCATTGAGTTTGTATTTAAATTTCTATCACCACTTTGGTGAAATTTTAATGTCCTAAGCCAGGACCATACTGGCCACTTTCATATTAACTCCATGTTTACTCCAATTATAAGTTAGCTGATGAATACTTTACATTTCACTTTCTCCACTTAAATTTTGCTTATGACAATGCTTATTGGATTTTATTCATATCCTTTTCTTATGAATATTTGAGTTTATTATTTATAACTGTAACATCTGCTCTAATAATTATTCAGAAATGTGACATTGAAATTTTTATTATGCCTTGTAAAACTTTTCCTTCCTTTCTAGTATCTAGTCAAAATGATCCCTTTTGGAGCTGTGGGAGCCTAGCCAAGCAGAGGAAGCCATGAAGCGCCTAGCCAGCCGCGTCCTGAGGTCTGGCCCTGGGGGTGGGGAAACTGCACTGAGGAGCTGGAAACTTTCCTGGCAGGGCTGCATGATTAGAAAAATTTTTAGTAGGATATTCCAAGATGGCAACTAGAGGGAGGAAGCAGAAAGCATGCTACCTAAAGTAAACTCTTGGAGAGATGCTGGAGATGCATCTGGTAGGAAAAACCACCAAGAAGAGGCAAAACTCCAACACCTATACACCCTCCATTTAACATGGCTGGCATCCCTCAGCATCCCCCAGCCATGTTAAGTGGAGAAACCAGGAGGGCTCCCATGTCACCAGACACCAGCTCCTAGCCTGCTTGGGAGACCACCAGGTGAGCAAATAAGCAGCACACGGTACTCCCTGGGACAAATTAGCATAGCTCCCTGGACAGACTGAACCCCACACAGGGGGAAAAGCCCCACAAAAACTGAAAAATAAACAAGCAGCTGAAAAAAAAAACTCATAACAAAGAGGGCAAGGTGCCCTGAGCTCCAGAGAGTGGGGGAGGGGCACTCCCAAACACGAACTGTAAATAAACAAGCCAGCTGGAGAAGGCAGGAGTGGCTGCCCCAGCCTAGCAACCTTTGAGAGGGGTAAGCTTGTAACAGTGGCTGTTGTGTGGAAAGCTCCACCAGAGGAGGGGGAGGGGCACTCCCCATGCGAACTGTAAATAAATAAGCCAGACAGAGAAGGTTAGTGTGGTGCCACCTACCCCAGTGTGCTTGGAGAGGAGAAGACATTCAACAGCAGCTACAGTGTAGACCAAACCAGGCAAATGTTCTCCAAAAAGGCCAATCTCCTTAATGAACATTGATGCAAAAAATCCTCTATAAAATAATGGCAAACCAAATTCAACAACACATCAAAAAGATCACTCACCATGACCAGGTAGGCTTCATCCCAGGAATGCAGGGGTGGTTCAACATATGCAAATCTATAAATGTAATACATCACATTAACTGAAGCAGACAAAAACCACTTGATCATCTCAATAGATGCAGAAAAAGCCTTTGATAAGATCCAACACCATTTCATGATAAAAGCTCTAAGAAAACTCGGAATAGAAGGAAAGTACCTCACATTATAAAAGCTAGATAAGACAGACCTATAGCCAGCATTATACTTAATGGAGAAAAACCGAAACCATTCCCTCTAAAATGAGGAATGAGACAAGGATGCCCACTATCTCCACTCCCATTCAACATAGTACTGGAATTCCTAGCTGGCAATTAGTCAAGAGAGGGAATAAAAGGAATACGAATAGGTAAGGAAACTATCAAAATATCCCTATTTGCAGATGATATGATACTATGCCTTAAAGACCCAAAAAACTCTATTCAAAAGCTTCTAGACACCATCAACAGCTATAGCAAGATAGCAGGACATAAAATCAACATAGAAAATTCATTAGCATTTCTATACACTAATAATGAACAAACTGAGAAAGAATATATGAAAACAATTCCATTTACAATAGCCTCAAAAAAAAATCAAATACCTAGGAGTAAACTTAACAAAGGATGTGAATGACTTCTACAAGAAAAACTATAAAGTCCTGAAGAAAGAGACTGAGGAAGACTATAGAAAGTGGAGAGATCTCCCATGCTCATGGATTGGTAGAATCAACATAGTAAAAATGTCTATACTCCCAAAAGAAATCTACATGTTTAATGCAATTCCCATCAAAATTGCAATGATGCTCATCAAAGAGATTGAAAAATCTACTGTTAAATTTATCTGGAAACAAAAGAGACCATGAATAGCCAAGGCAATACTCAGTAAAAGAACAATGCTGGAGGTATCACAATACCTGACTTCACACTATATTACAAAGCAATAGCAATAAAAACAGTATGGTACTGGCACAAAAACAGACATGAAGACCATTGGAACAGAATAGAGTACCTGGAAATGAAGCCACACAACTATAACCAACTTATCTTTGACAAAGGTGCTAAAAAAATATGATGGAGAAAAGACAGCCTCTTTTACAAAAACTGCTGGGAAAACTGGTTAGCAGTCTGCAAAAAATGGCAACTAGATCCATGTTTATTACCCTATACCAATATTAACTCAAAAAAGATCAAGGATCTTAATACCAGACCCCAAACTCTAAATTTGGTACAGGAAAGAGTTGGAAATACTTTGAAACTAATAGGTATAGGCAAGAACTTTCTCAGTGGAACCCCAGCAGCTCAGCAACTAAGAGATAGCATAGATAAATGGGACTTCATAAAAGCTTCTGCTCAACAAAGGAAATGATCTCTAAACTGAAGAGCCCACTCACAGAGTGGGAGAAAATATTTGCCAGCTACACATCAGACAAAGGACTGATAACCAGAATATATAGGGAACTCAAAAAACTAAACTCTCCCAAAATTAATGAACCAATAAAGAAATGGGCAAGTGAACTAAACAGAACTTTCTCAAAAGAAGAAATTCAAATGGCCAAAAAACACATGAGAAAATGCTTACCATCTCTAGTCATTAAGGAAATGCAAATTAAAACCACACTAAGATTCTACCTCACCCCAGTTAGAATAGCCATCATAAAAAAACACCACCACCAACAGGTGTTGGTGAAGATGTGTGGAAACAGGATCCCTTATACACTGCTGGTGGGAATGCAAATTAATACAACCATTCTGGAAAAAAATTTGGAGGCTTGTTAAAAATCTAAACATAGATCTGCCATATGATCCAGCAATACCACTCTTGGGGATATACCCAAAGGAATGTGACACGGATTATTCCAAAGGCATTTGCACACCCATGTTTATTGCAGCACTATTTACAATAGCCAAGTTATGGGAACAGCCAAGATTTCACACTATTGAAGAATGTATTAAGAAAATGTGGTATTGATACATAATGGAATGCTACTCAGCTGTGAAGAAGGATGAAACATTATAATTTGCAGCTTAATGGATGGGACTGGAGAACATCCTCCTGAGCGACATTAGCCAAGCCAAGAAGACCAAAAATCATATGTTCTCCCTTGTATTCAGACTTTGGATGAAGGGAAAACACAACAAGGGGATTGGACTTTGATCACATGATGAGGCGAGAGCACACAAGGGAGGTATGAGGATAGACAAGAAACATCCCCCTCCCCCCCCAAAAAAAAACCAAGATAGTATTTGATGTCTTCAATGCAGAGGAACTAATGCGGAACATTTAAAGTGACAGAGACCAATAGGAGAGGGGGACCAGGAACTAGAGAAAAGGTTAGTTCGAGAAGAATTAATTTAGAATGTGACACATATGTACAAGAAAGCAGTGCGAGTAAACTCTTTATCTCAACTAGCAAAAACCCTTGGTCTTTCCTATTATTGCTTATACTCTCTCTTCAACAAAATTAGAGATAAGGGCAAAATAGTTTCTGCCTGGTAGGGAGGGGGTAAGGGGAAAGGGGAGGGGGAGGGGAAAAGGGAGGGGGCAGGTGGAAGGGGGAAGAAATGACCCAAACATTGTATGCACATATGAATAAAAGAAATAAAAAACATAAAATGAGAAAGAAAAAAAAAAAACCACAGAATGATCCCTTTTACACATTTCCTGATTGTAAGTTGTTTATTGGTGGAACCTGAGTAACTGGAGCCATAAAAGAATGGGGCGCCTACTGAGTCTTGCTCAATAGCCACTTTAATGAAGCATACTACTGCTTTAATAAACTCCTCTTACACAGAGAGCATTTGGTCAGAAAAAACATGCCAAGTATTACATGTCAAGGTTACATTAGTACAGGGAAGAACAGTTAAAATTAACTCTTTTTTATGTCTCTTTTAAAATGGGAACAAACAGAGAAGCAGGAGAAACACATGGTCAGCATCACTTTCTGATTTACATCTGAAGGACAGGAAGCCATCTGGGAAGCTTGAATACTGTTTTTCTGGACGTGTGGCTTTCTCACGAGGCCAGATACCAACTCACACAGGCAAGGTCCCACTGCTGACTCCGACACCTGATCATTACTTTTGGACTATTATGTCTTCTTTGAAATGAGTCATTCTGAGTATTGTCATATTAAGTCAATTTCTACAGATATATTTGAGTGTTCATTTCATATGTTTTTCTATGAATTTCTATTAACTACTTTTATTTTAGATCAAGTTCTTGGCTCGTACTGTCACATGGAACTTTATTTTTTCTTCTCTGGCTTTTTTCATAGAGTGCTTTGAAGCTTCCTCAATTTTTTAGTTTTCTGGATAGTCGTCTGTACATGAGACTGAAAGTTAACATATTTCAGTCTGCTTTGTGTAAACTCTAAAGGAACATCATTTTCCTTTTTGAGGTGGTCCCAGGCTTCAAATTTTTCCCTTCTAGTGAATATTACAATAGAACTTGTATAGTTTGTGGCATCTTACTGTGGCTTTTTTTATACATGTTCACTAACTACTAATTTGACTGAATATTTTCCCTAAGAATTCAATGATCTCTTTTACAATTTTATAGTGACATGTCTTATTTTTGTTAGTTCAAATATTTTCTTTTCTTTTTCTTCTCTATTTAATATAAATATTTTCCCAATTAGTAAGATGCATTTGAGAAGAAAATTCCTCTTAAATTCTTATCTTCCATTGTGTAAAATTTAACATGGAACATTGGTAAGTTCTGGCACAGAAAAATCTAAGTCTACATTAATTTTTTACTGTGATGTCAGCAACATCCCCATATTTGTATGTTGTAAAGGTAACCTTTTTCTTGCTTGTTGTCAAGGTAACCTTTGTGTATACAGTGTTTAGCAGCCAGCTAAAGTGACTCTAACAGTTTATACTTTGGTTACAATTCCTAGATTTCTGTGGTAATTTTAGTTGTTCCTGCAACTCTGAAGCTTCTGTGAGAGGACATATCAATTTCATATAACTTTTCTCTTGGTAAGTCATTTTTAGATATGTGCCTTGGGTTATTTTTGGAATTGACATTGTGATGGGAAATATTTCAACTGTTTCATGAACACTTCTTAACAAATTATTGTTCTTTCCAATTTACTGGATTTTACTGCCAGCATCACACCATAATCTGTAAGTTAACTTTTTTCTTAAAAAAGTGTTTTTTCTTTGATTTTTATATAATTCTACCAGCACTTTGTTGAAAAATTAATGTGCTTGAGCAGGTGATGGAACGTGTGTTCACCTCTCTGTTTTATTCATGATTTCTCCAAGTAATTCAAATTTTGCTATGTCCTCAGTTCTTTGTGAGCTGTATGATTAGCTGCAAATTGTCTGTTTGCCTTTTCCATTTATTGTGTCTTTGAGGATGCTGATGGATTTAACCAGATAATTTTCTTTGAGTAAATTATGTCTAAGTATTGGTTTCTATTTTACAATTCTTCAGATATATGGATAGTAAGGTTTTCTTTATCTCTTCTATAATTCACACATTTATAGAATTTAGTTATAATGGATGCTGATAATTTCTTTTCCTTCCAATAAATCTTCCTTGAAATTAGTCATTTCTTACCATTATTTTATGAATTTCTTTTTTTATGATTATCTGTGTGATCAATTCCATTCTATGTTTCTATGAAGTTTTCTCTATCTCTAGGCACATGTTTTATATCTTGGACTTGGATCTTTTTGTCAAATGGAAATGTGGCCCTTTTCTATCAGTCATCTCATCCTGATGTATAAACCTTGCTGCTTATTCTAAATTTTCCTGATAGACTTACTGTACACAGGTTGGAAAGCTAAGTTATTTCAGTCTGGTTTAGTACACTTTAATGAAACATATTGTTTTCCTTTTCTATATTTGTAGTTGGTTTTAAATTTTTCTTTTATTATGAAAATAAAATAATGTATATACAGTGTATGGAATTTTTATTAAGTGATTTTCATATGTTGCAATAATGATCAACTTTTAGGACTCAACATTTTACTTTTTTCCTGAAAAAACAATGGTCAATATATCAATTCTTTCTCACAAATATTATCTCTTTATGTTTTAATTTTTTGCACTTCAAAATTTTTATTTTCTTCTCTGTGTAACCTCAATATTCATTTCCTCCTACTGAAGTGCATATTAAGAAGTAGTTTACTTTAAATTTTATATTTCCCATTGTGCAAATATTTACTTATATACAGTAGTGGTTCCTGTATAAACAGACATGCTTTGGCTACCTTGATGTTATTTGTCATTTTGAAGTTAGAAAATTCATTAAAATTCAATGATGAACTGAAAATGTCATGCTATGATTCCACTTAACATATAATTATACTTTCCTTTACCTTTGGAAGTTATAATATTATATTTCTAAATTTAGATGTCCATACTTCATGGTTATTCTGATAGGTGGAGAGGAATGCTTGAAGAGTGATTTGTTGTAGTTATTGTATGCTTTGGGAATTTATTTTGTAATGGGTATTACCTCAGCATCCTCATGCCTACTTCTCAATACATGATTGCACTCTTCAAATTATTGATGTTTTATCTTTTTCATTATAGCATAATTTATAACTTAATTTTTGAAAGAAGTTTAACTGAATATGTTTATACATTTCTATGAACATATAGATGAAAATTTAATGTACAAAGACATGTCCATCCATCATATGCTCAACTTCTTTGGAGATATCCTGTGTGTTCTCTGAGCTACTGAAATGCTAATATGTCCTTCATGCTTAATGTGATTCAAAGTCAGGTTGTGACAACCGCATAATTTTCCTTCTCTTCTCAAATTTTGATTTTAAGATCCTGAATGGATTTGTATACAATAATTTTACTATGATTATATGAGTATACAATATCCAGGTATTGGTATTTTTCTTTCAAAATTATGCAGATGTGTGGCATTTAGCTAGGCTAAGATTAAAAGAGGTTGCATGTAAATAAAAATGTCAATGAATGAGCATACATTAGAAAAGATACAACAGAAATAGATAGAACTAAGACTAGGTCTAGGGTTTTGGCTAGGGTTAGTTAGGATTCTGGTTAGGATTAGGGTTAGGGTTAGATTTAGGGCAAGGATTAGGGTCATCACTATTAGCATTAGGTTTAAGGCTAATTTGTGGGGCTAAGGTTAAGATTATGTTTAGGGTTAGAGTTAGAGATAGGTTTAGGGTTGGAGCTAGGGTTTGGGTGGGATTTAGAGGTAGTTTTAGGATTGGGGCTATGGTTGAGTTTAGGTTTAGGGTGAAGGCTAGGAGTATGTTTAGGGTTAGAGTTATGGTAATGGTTATGGTATGGTATGGTATGGTAGGGTTAGGTTTAGGGTAAAGTTAGGGTTAAGGTTAGGCTTAGAGTTAAGCTTATGGTTAGGCTAGGGGTAGGGTTAGGGCTATGTTTTGGGTTATTGTTTATGGTAGGATTAGTGTTAGGGGTTATTGGTAGGATTGGGTTAGTGTTAAGAGTAATATTAAAGTTAGGGTTAGGCCTAGGGTTAGGCCTATGGCTAGGTCTATGGCTGGGGTCTGTCTTGGGCTAGGGTTATATTTAGGATTAAAGTTAAGGTTAGGTTAGGTTTAAGACTAGGTCTAGGGCTTGGGCTAGGGCCAGAGCAAGTGTTAAGCTTAGGTTAAGGATGGAACGAGGGCTTGGTCAAGGGGAGGGTCTAGTTTTAGGAATATATTTAGTATTATTGTTAGGAATAGGTTTAGGTTTAGGGTTATAGTTAGGATTAGGGTTAGGTCTAGGTTTGGGGTAGTATTAGGTTTATGTTAGTCTTTTGGTCAGGGTAATGTTTAGAGGTAGGTCTAGAGTTATAGGTTTAGAACTAGGTTTAAGTTTAAGGTTAGAGACATGGTAATTGGCAGTTTTAGAGTTAGGGTTACAGTTAAGAATAAGTCTAGGATTTGGAATAAGGCAAGCTTTAGAGCAGTGTTAAGGTTAGAGTTTGGGCTTAGACTATGGTTAAGGTTAGCATATGGCTATTTTAGGGTCAGGGATGGTTTTCATATTAGGTTTAAATTTAGAGTTAGGAGTTATTGTTTTGGTTGAATTATGTTAGGGTTAGTGATAGGAATAGTGTTAGGGTTAGGGTTAGTATTAGGGCTAGGGTTAGGTTTAGGAATAGGTCTAGGACTTGAAATAAAGCTAGTGCTAGGGCAAGTGTTAACATTATAGTTAGGTTAGTGCTAGGGTTATGGTTTTGCATACTTTTTTGGTAGGGTTAGTGATAGGTTTGTATTAGTTTTATGTTTAGGGTTAGGGATTATTGTTAGGGTTTAGTTAGTGTTAGGGTTAGTGATAAGAATGGGTTAGGGTTCTGGTTCTGGATATTGGTAGGGCTAGGCTAGGGCTAGGATTAGGCCTGGGGCAAGGTCTGGGTCTAGGGATAGGTTTAAGTTTAGGTTTAGCATGAGGATTAGTGTTAACACTAAGTTTATGGTTATGTTTAGGTTTAGGTTTCATGATAGGGCTATTGTTAGGAATAGTCCTGGGGCTAGGAATAGGGTTAGAGTTAGGGTTAGTGGTAAGGGTAGGACCACATCTAGGGTTAAAACTAGGGCTATGTCAAAGTCTATAGAAAGGGTTAGTTAGGGATAGGGTTAGGGTTAGGACTAGGACTCGGATTAGGTCTAGTGTTAGGGTGAGATTAAGGGTTAGGGTTTAAGTTAAATCTAGGGTTAGGGTTCGGTTTAGGGCTAGGTGTGGCTTGGTCTAGGGTTAGAGTTAGGTTTACAGTTATGGTTAGGGACAGGACTAGGGCAAGAGGTAACATTAGTGTTAAGGTTATGGTTTTGGCTAGGGCTAGGATTAGGTCTAGGGCCAGTGCTAGTGCTAGAGATAAGACAAAGTTTGGGTTAAACTTTAGTGATAGGGCTAGTGCTACATCTATGTTAAGCACTGTGGCTAGTTCTAGGGGTATAGCTAGAGATAAAGCTAGGTATAGGGTAAAGTAAGGCTACAGCTAAGGCTAGGACTAGGGATAAAGCTCTGGTTAGGGTTAGGATGTGTTAGGTCTAGGGCTAGCTTTGGGTTTAGGGGTAGGGCTTGGGCTAGAGCTAAGGGTAAGGTTAGGTTAATGGTTAGGGTTAGGTTTTAGTATAGGGCTAGAAAAGTGTTATTCTTAGGGTTGTGACTATGGCTATGGCTATGGATAGGTCTTTTCAAGGGTGATTACAGTTAAGGTAACTGTAGTGTTATTCTAGGGTACGGGCTAGGGTTAGGTTTAGTGTTTGGGGTTATGTTTAGGGTTAGGGTTAGCTTTAGGCCTAGGGATTGTTTAGGGTTAATGTTATGGCTAGGGAGAGTTTGAAGGAAAGATTAGAGTTAGGGTTAGAGATAGGGCTAGGTTTAGGCATAGGATTATGGTTAAGGTTAGGGTTATGTTTAGGATTAGGGTTAGGGTTCATATTAGCAGTAGTGTAGAGTTATGGTTAGAGGTAGTGCTAGGGCTAGGGTGAGGTTTAGGGTAAGGTCTAGGGTGAAAAGTAGGGCTAGGGCTATGGCAAGTACTAGGGCTAGCACCATGTTTAGGGTTAGCATTTGGGTTAGGTTTAGGATTAGGGTTGGTGCTATGGTTAGCAATAGGGTTAGGGTTAGTGTAGAACTAGACCTAGGCCTATGAATTGGATTAGGGCTAGGGAGAACTAGGTCTAGGTTTAGGGATTGTGCTAAGACTAGGTCAGGGTAAATTTAATGTTAGTGTTAGAAGTTAGGGTTAGCTTCAGTGTTAGGGTAATATTTAGGGTTAGAATTAGGAATAGGGTTATGGTTAAGTCTAGTGCTAGTTGTAGAGCTAGGGATAATGCTAGCTAGGGTCAGGGCTAGGATTAGGGTTGGATGTATGACAAGGGGTAGGGTTATGATTAAGGCTAGGGCCAGGACTAGGACTAAAACTAAGTTCAGGGTTAGGGTTAGGGTTAATGTAAGGGCTCTGGTTAGGTCTAGGATAAGGTCTAGGTTAAAGGTACTTTTAGGGATATGACTAGGTTTATAGTTAGTGCAGAGTTAGTGCTAGGACTATGTCTATGGTTAGGGTTTTGTTAGGTATTGGTTTAGCATTAAGGTTAGATTTAGTCTAGTGTTAGTATTATGGTTAAGGGTAGAGTTAGTTTTAGGGTTGGAGTTTAGATTTAGGTTAAGGTCTAGGGCTATGGTAATGGTCTGGTTGTGGTTCTGGTTAGGGTTTGGGTTAATGTTATTGTTATTGTTAGTGCTAGGGTTCGGTTTAGGATTAGTGATAGGGTTATGGTCCAAGCTAGGGCTAGGTTTAGATTTAGGACTAGAGCTAGTACTAGGGTGACATCTAGGTTTAGGTCTAGGGTTAGAGTTAGGGATAGGGCTGGGACAGGACTAGGGCTAGAACTAAGTTTCAAGTTGACAATAGGTTTAGGGTATTGTTGCTGTTGGTGTTAGGGGTAAGGTTATGGTTAGGGTAGAACTAGACCTAGGGCTAAGGCTTCAGTTAGGGATAATCCTTAGGCCTAGGGATTGGGCTTGGGCTAGGGTTAGGATTAGGTTTAGTGTTAAAGGATAGGGTTTAGTTAAGTCAAATGCTAGGGCTAGGGTTAGGGTTAGGGTTAGGTTTAGGGTTAAGGTAGAGCATAGAACTAAGAGTAGGTAGGTTTATAGTATGGCTAGGGTTAGGGTTAGGACTAGGACTAGGACTAAGACTAGTGCTATGGATAGTACTAGGTTAGGATCAGGATTAGGGCTTGTGCTAGGGCTCAGGCTTGAGCTAGTTCTAGGATTACACCTGGGTTTCAGGCCAAGCATAGGTTTACATTTAGGGATAGTGACAGTGCCAGAGCTAGGGTTAGGGCCAGGGCTAGGGTGAGGGTTAGAGTTAAAGCTGGGTTAATGTTAGTGTTAGAGCTATGCCTTTGTATGGTGCTAGGGTTAGGGTTAGGATTGGGAATAGGGTTAAGTTTAGAATTAGGTTTAGATCTAAGCCAAGTTTTAATTTTAGGTATAGGGCTAGGTTTAAGTTTAAGATTTAGGTTTAGGTTTATCTTAGACTACAGTTAGGTCTAGGGTTAGGGCTAGTTCTAGGTATACAACTAGAATTATGTTTATGGTTAGCGTTAAATCTTCAGCTGGGTCTAACCCTAGGTTTAGGGTTAGGATTATGTTAGTGTTAGGTTTAGGATAAGAGATAGGGAGAGGGCAAATATTAGTTCTAGGCTTAGGGCTAACGCTAGGTCAAGGTCTTTGGTTATGTCTTTGGATAGGTTTAAGATTACAGTTAGGGTTACTATTAGTGTTCAGACTATGGTTAAATCCAGGGCTCTGGTTAGGTTTAGTGTTAGGATTCATTTTAGGGCTTTGGTTAGGTCTAGGATTAGTGCTAAGGCTAGGAACAATATTCAGGGTTTGGTTAGGGATAGGTTTAGGGTTGAGGTTGGTTAGGGCTAGGGTTACTGTTAGTGTTAAGGGTAGGGTTAATTTTATGACCTAGTTAGGGTTAGGTTTTGGCTAGGGCTATGGCGAATGTTAGTTTTATGGTTTGGGTTAGAGTTTGAGTTGGTGTTAAGGCTAGAAATAAGTTTAGGATTACAGTTAGGGTTATGCTTGGTTTGGGGATAGGTTTAGCTTTAGGTCTATTGCTATGGCTATGGTGAGGGCTAGGTTTAGTGTTAAGGTTAGAAGTAAGACTAGGGTTATGATAGGGTTAGGGTTAGGGTGATGTATAGAATTAGTGTTAGGATTAAGATTAGGGCTAATGTAGGCATAATGTTAGAGGTAGGACTGGGGCTAGGGTTAGGTAAAGGTTGACATCTAGGGTTAGTGTTAGGTTCATGGGTATTGCTTGTGCTAGGTTTAGTGCTATGGTTTTGGTTAGAGTATAACTAAGGCTAGGGTTATGATTAGGGTAGAATTAGGCCTAGGGCTAGTGCTAGATCTTAGGCTATGTTGAGCATTTGATTTTGTGTTCAGATTATGGTAAGGGTTAGGGTGAGGGATTGGGCTAGGACTAGGGCTATGGTTAGGGTTAGGTTCACAGAGTAAGTGTTTGGGCTAGGGCTAGTTCTAGGGTTAGGCTTATGGTTAGGTCTAGGCTTAGATTTAGGTTTAGGCCTAAATCTGGGTTAGGGCAAAGGTGAGTACTAGGAAGAGGGAAATTTAGGGCTAGTGCAAGGACTAGGGCTAAATCTAGGTATATGGCTGGGGGTAGGGTTAGGTCTAAGGATAGAGTTAAGTTTACTGCTAGGGCTAGGGCTAGAGCCAGAGCAAGGCTAGGTTTAGGGCTATGGCTAGAACAAGTGCTAGAACTACTTCTATGTCTAGGGTGAGGTTTATGGCTAGTGCCATGGCTAGGGGTAAGGGTTAGGGTTAGGGTTAGGGTAACATTAGGATTATAGTTAGCATTAGGGTTAGTGCTAAGGCTATGATTGAGGCTAAGGCTATGGTTAGTGTTAGGTTTAGGTCTAAGGCTAGTGCTGAGGCTGGAGTTAGAATTATGGTGTTAGGGTTAAGTTAAGATGTAAGGTTAGGTTTAGCGTTAGGGTTAGGGCTAGGGTTATGGTTAAATCTAGGACTAGAACTAAGGTTATGGTAGAGTGAGGGTTATAGTTAGGACTAGGGTTAGGTTTATGCTAGGGCTAGTGTTATGGCTAGGACTAGGGCTCTATCTACGGGAAAGTGGTTGAAGGATGGTTTATGGCTAGGACTGGGCTAGGGCTAGAGTTAGGATTATAGTTAGGATTAGGATTAGTTTAATTTTACAGTTATGGCTAGAGCTAAGGATAGTTTTACTTGTAGGGCTGGGGCAGATCTTTGGCTATAGCTATGGCAAGGGTTATGATAGAGTTAGGACGAGGGCTAGTAGTAAGGCAAGGTCTAGTGCCAGGCTTAGGGTTTTGGTTAGGGTACATTTAGACTTAGGGTTAAGTTTAGATTTATGGCTAGGTTTAGGTTTAGTGGGTTGGGTTTAACTTTAGGGTTACCATTAGCATTAGGGTTGGGTTTGGGCTATTGTTATGGTTAGGTCTAGGGCTAGATCCAGGATGAGTGTTAGGGTTAGGTGTAGGGTTAGTGCTAGGATTAGGATTAGGGCGAGTGTTAAGTTTAGTTTTATGACTAGTAATAGAGCTAGGGCTAGTGTTATGGCTAGGTCTAGATCAATATAAGGAAGGGCTAGGGAAAGTCTTTTA
Organism: Castor canadensis; assembly: GCF_047511655.1. Lineage (NCBI taxonomy): Eukaryota > Metazoa > Chordata > Mammalia > Rodentia > Castoridae > Castor > Castor canadensis. Next base: position 161,693,405 of record NC_133387.1, read on the forward strand.
TATAACGGGAGGTTTAAAGCCAGGGCTAAGGCTTGAGCTTGATTTATTTTTTTTTTTTACTTTTATTATTCATATGTGCATACAAGGCTTGGGTCATTTCTCCCCCCTGCCCCCACCCACTCCCTTACCACCCACTCTGCCCCTCTCTCCCCCCCACCACCTCAATACCCAGCAGAAGCTATTTTGCCCTTATTCCTAATTTTGTTGTAGAGAGAGTAATCCACTCGTCAGTGGTGGGGCATCTTGGCTGTTTCCATAACTTGGCTATTGTGAATAGTGCTGCAATAAACATGGGTGTGCAGGTGCCTCTGGAGTAACCTGTGTCACAGTCTTTTGGGTATATCCACAAGAGTGGTATTGCTGAATCAAATGGTAGGTCAATGTCTAGCTTTTTAAGTAGCCTCCATATTTTTTTCCAGAGTGGTTGTACTAGTTTACATTCCCACCAACAGTGTAAGAGGGTTCCTTTTTCCCCGCATCCTCACCAACACCTGTTGTTCATGGTGTTGCTGATGATGGCTATTCTAACAGGGGTGAGGTGGAATCTTAGTGTAGTTTTAATTTGCATTTCCTTTATTGCTAGAGATGGTGAGCATTTTTTCATGTGTTTTTTGGCCATTTGAATTTCTTCTTTTGAGAAAGTTCTGTTTAGTTCACGTGCCCATTTCTTTATTGGTTCATTAGTTTGGGAGAATTTAGTTTTTTAAGTTCCCCATATATTCTGGTTATCAGTCCTTTGTCTGATGTATAGTTGGCAAATATTTTCTCCCACTCTGTGGGTGGTCTCTTCAGTTTAGAGACCATTTCTTTTGATGAACAGAAACTTTTTAGCTTTATGAGGTCCCATTTATCTATCCTATCTCTTAGTTGCTGTGCTGCTGGGGTTTCATTGAGAAAGTTCTTACCTATACCTACTAGCCCCAGAGTATTTCCTCCTCTTTCCTGTATCAACTTTAGAGTTTGTGGTCTGATATTAAGATCCTTGATCCATTTTGAGTTAATCTTGGTATAGGGTGATATACATGGATCTAGTTTCAGTTTTTTGCAGACTGCTAACCAGTTTTCCCAGCAGTTTTTGTTGAAGAGGCTGCTATTTCTCCATCGTATATTTTTAGCTCCTTTGTCAAAGATAAGTTGCTTATAGTTGTGTGGCTTCATATCTGGATCCTCTATTCTGTTCCACTGGTCTTCATGTCTGTTTTTGTGCCAGTACCATGCTGTTTTTATTGTTATTGCTTAGTAATATAGTTTGAAGTCAGGTATTGTGATACCTCCTGCATTGTTCTTTTGACTGACTATTGCCTTGGCTATTTGTGACTTCTTGTGTTTCCATATAAATTTCACGATAGATTTTTCTATCTCTTTAATGAATGTCATTGGAATTTTGATGGGAATTGCATTAAACATGTAGATTACTTTTGGGAATATCGATATTTTTACTATGTTGATTCTACCAATCCATGAGCATGGGAGGTTTCTCCACTTTCTATAGTCTTCCTCAATCTCTTTCTTCAGAAGTGTATAGTTTTCCTTGTAGAGATCTTTCACATCTTTTGTTAGGTTTACACCTAGGTATTTTATTTTTTTTTTGAGGCTATTGTAAATGGAATTGTTTTCATACATTCTTTTCAGTTTGCTCATTGTTAGTGTGTAGAAATGCTAATGATTTTTCTATGTTGATTTTATACCCTTTACCTTGCTATAGCTATTGATGATGTCTAGAAGCTTCTGAGTAGAGTTTTTTGGGTCTTTAAGGTATAGGATCATGTCGTCTGCAAATAGGGATATTTTGACAGTTTCTTTACCTATTTGTACTCCCTTTATTCCTTCTTCTTCCCTAATTGCTCTGGCTAGGAATTCTAGTACTATGTTGAATAGGAGTGGAGATAGTGGGCATCCTTGTCTGGTTCCTGATTTTAGAGGGAATGGTTTTAATTTTTCTCTGTTAAGTATAATGCTGGCTGTAGGTTTGTCATATATTGCTTTTATAATGTTGAGGAACTTTCCTTCTATTCCTAGTTTTCTTAGAGCTTTTATCATGAAATGATGTTGGATCTTATCAAAGGCTTTTTCTGCATCTATTGAGATGATCACGTGGTTTTTGTCTTTGCTTTTGTTAATGTGGTTTATTATGTTTATTGATTTTCGTATGTTGAACCACCCCTGCATCCCTGGGATGAAGCCTACTTGCTCGTGGTGAATAATCTTTTTGATGTGTTGCTGAATTCAGTTTGCCATTATTTTGTTGAGGATTTTTGCATCAATGTTCATTAAGAAGATTGGCCTATAGTTCTCCTTTTTGGAGGTGTCTTTGCCTGGTTTTGGGATAAGTGTAATACTGGCTTCATAAAATGTGTTTGGCAGTTTTCCTTCCCTTTCTATTTCGTGGAACAGTTTAAGGAGGGTTGGTATCAGTTCTTCTTTAAAGGTCTGATAGAATTCAGCAGAGAATCCATCAGGTCCTGGACTTTTCTTTTTGGGGAGACTCTTGATTGGTGCTTCAATTTCATTTTGTGTTATAGATCTATTCAGGTGATTAATTTCCTCTTGGTTCAGTTTTGGATGGTCATATGTATCTAGAAATCTGTCTATTTCTTTAAGATTTTCAGATTTATTTGAATATAGGTTCTCAAAGTAGTCTCTGATGATTTCCTGGACTTCCATGGTGTTTGCTGTTATCTCCCCTTTTGCATTCCTGATTCTACTAATTTGGGTTTTTTCTCTCCTCATGTTAGTCAGGTTTGCCAGGGGTGTATCGATCTTGTTTATTTTTTCAAAGAACCAACTTTTTGTTTCATTAATTCTTTGTATGGATTTTTGGTTTCTATTTCATTGATTTCAGCTCTTGTTTTTATTATTTCTCTCCTATTTGTTTTGGGATTTGCTTGTTCTTGTTTTTCTAGGAGTTTGAGATGTATCATTAGGTCATTGATTTGGGATCTTTCAGTCTTTTTAATATGTGCACTCATGGCTATAAACTCTCCTCTCAGGACTGCCTTAGCTGTGTCCCATAGGTTCTGGTAGGTTGTGTTTTCATTTTCATTGACTTCCAGGAACTTTTCAATTTCCTCTTTTATTGCATCAATGATCCATTCTTCATTAAGTAATCAGTTATTTAGTTTCCAGCTGTTTGCATTTATTTTTTGTCTTTACTTTTGTTGTTGAGTTTACTTTTACTGCATTGTGATCAAATAATATGCACGGTATAATTTCTATTTTCTTATATTTGCTGAGACTTGCTTTGTGACCTAGGATATTATCTATTTTGGAGAACGTTCCATGGGCTGCTGAGAAGAATGTATATTGTGTAGAAGTTGGATGAAATGTTCTGTAGACATCAACTAGGTCCATTTGATCTATTGCATGTTTTAGATCTTGGATTTCTTTATTGATTTTTTGTTTGGATGACCTATCTATTGATGATAATGGGGTGTTAAAGTCTCCCACAACAACTGTGTTGGCGTTTATATATGCTTTTAGGTCTTTCAGGGTATGTTTGATGAAATTGGGTGCATTGACATTGGGTGCATACAGGTTGATAATTATTATTTCCTTTTGTTCTATTTCCCCTTTTATTAGTATGGAATGTCCTTCTTTATCTCGTTTGATCAATGTAGTTTTGAAGTCTACTTTGTCAGAAATAAGTATTGCTACTCCTGCCTGTTTTCGGGGGCCATTGGCTTGGTAAATCTTCTTCCAGCCTTTCATCCTTAGTCTATGCTTATTTCTGTCATTGAGATGGGTCTCCTTTAAGCAACAAATTGTTGGATCTTCCTTTTTAATCCATTTCGTCAAGCGGTACCTTTAGATGGGTGAATTAAGTCCGTTAACATCAAGAGTTAGTACTGATAGGTATGTGGTGATTCCTGTCATTTAGTTGTCTTAGTTGTTTGAAGGTTTGATTGTGTGTACCTAAGTTGAGGTTACTCTCTACTGTCTTGCTTTTTCTTTTCCTGTGATTGTGCTGCCTGTCTTTTCATTGTTAAGTTGGGTTTTACTTTCTGTGTGCAGAATCCCTTGAAGAATCCTTTGTAATGGTGGCTTTGTGGTCACATATTGTTTTAGTTTCTGCTTATCATGGAAGACTTTTATTGCTTCATCTATTTTGAATGATAGTTTTGCTGGGTAGAGTATCCTGGGGTTGAAGTTATTTTCATTCAGTGCCAGGAAGATCTTACCCCATGCTCTTCTGGCTTTTAATGTTTTTGTTGAGAAGTCTGCTGTGATTTTGATGGGTTTACCTTTGTATGTTACTTGTTTTTTTCTCTCTTGCAGCCTTCAATATTCTTTCCTTAGTTTCTGAACTTGTTGTTTCAATGATGATATGTCATGGGGTAGTTCTATTTTGATCTGGTCTGTTTGGTGTCCTGGAGGTCTCTTGCATCTGTATGGTAATATCTTTCTCTAGATTTGGGAAATTTTCCATTATTATTTTGTTAAATATATTACGCATACCCTTCGCTTGCACCTCTTCTTCTTCAATGCCCATGATTCTCAAGTTTGGTCTTTTGATGGAGTCAGTGAGTTCTTGCATTTTCTTTTCACAGGTCTTGAGTTGTTTAATTAATAGTTCTTCGGTTTTTCCTTTAATTACCATTTCATCTTCAAGTTCTGAGAGTCTGTCTTCTGCTTGTTCTATTCTGCTTGATTGGCCTTCCGTTTTGTTTTGCAGTTCTGTTTCATTCTTTTTTCTGAGGTTTTCCATATTCTGGCTGTTTTCCTCTTTTATGTTGTCTATTTTTGTCCTGAGTTCATTTATCTGTTTATTCATTGTGTTCTCTCTTTCACTTTGGTGTTTATACAGTGCTTCTATGGCTTCCTTTATTTCTTCTTTTGTTTTTTCAAATTCTCTATTTTTGTTGTCTTGGAATTTCTTGAGTGTCTCCTTTACATTTTGGTTGACCCTATCCAGTTTCATCTCTATAAAATTGTCGTTGAGTACCTGTAGTATGTCTTCTTTTAAATTATTCTTGTGGGCTTCATTGTGTCCTTTGGCATAGTTTATCTTCATTTTGTTGGAGTCTGGATCTGAGTACCTGTTTTCTTCACTCCCCTCTGGTTCCTGTACTAATTTTTTGCTGTGGGGAAACTGGTTTCCGTGTTTTTTCTGTCTTCCCGTCATTGTCTTTGGTGTTGTTACTGTCCCTGTACTCTGTGCAATTAAGTATTTTCTAGCTTGTTATAATAACAATGGTAATATTTAGAATGGAAGGGTGAGCTGAGATGGAAAGCAAGAAGTTAAAGAAATGGGAAAAACAAATACACAGACTGGAGGGAGAAAACAGAAAAAGGTATCAGAAAAGAAGATTTCAAAGGTATAAACGGGGAGCTTACTAATGGACAGTAAGCTGAACAGACATTAGAGAGACAGAGAGAGGATTGAAAATCAAAAATAAAAAAAAGGTAAGAATAAAAATAAAAAATAAGTAAATGAAAGAAAAATCTATTTATAAAAATGTATTAAAATAAAATGAAAAAATAGAAAAATTTAAAAAACCAAAAAAGCAAAAAACCAAAAAACTCCAAGTTCAAATGCAGTGAAATCTCAGTGTCCAATCCTGGAGATGGTGCTTCAGATGTTGTTCTGTAGTTGTCTCATCAAAGGGGACGCATAAAGTAGAACAAAACTATACACACACACACACACACACACACACACACACACAAAACCCCATCAAGTGTCCCAAGTTCAAATGCAATACAGTTTCAGTAAGTTTTTCAGCTTGCAGCTGTAATTCGGTTGTTCTCTCATCAAAGGTAGGGAGACAAAGAAAAAAAAAAAGAGTCTGGAGACAGTTCTGAAAATGGTGTCTGCAACTGTGGTTTGTCTGCCTGCTGCTGTCAGCCTGCTGTTGCTGGAGGCATTATTTATGCAGATCTCTGGGGTGAGCTTAGCACTCACCTGGCCCTGCAGGCTTTGTTTGCTCAGATTTCTCCTGTGGGTAAGCCTCTGCTACAAGCTTTCCCCTTTCCAAGCACTGGGAAAGGTGGCACTGCACCCGTGTTGTCAGTCCTGTGTGTTTATTTACAGTTCATGTAGGAGATGGGTCTTCCCCACTCTCCTGTGCAGTTCTCCTCCCACCTCTGCTTTCACAAGCTTTCCTGCTCCTGATTACTGGGCGGTGCTGCTGCTCCTGCCAGCTGCCATGTTTGTTTACAGCTCACGTGGGAAGTGGGTCTTCCCTCCTCTCCTGTGGCGTTTTCCTCCCTCCACCACTCTCACAAGCTTTCCCGTTCCTGGTTGCTGGGCGCACATCCCCGCTCCCGCCTGAGGCTCTCCGGCCCGCCCGGCTTGTTTATTTACAGTCCCGGGAAGGATTCCCTTCCCCCAGTCTTCAGCACTCAGTACACCCCACCCTCTTTCCTACGTGTCTTATTTGTTCTTATTGCTTATTACTCAGTTTCTCTTTTTTCCCCCGGGTGGAGGGGGGCTATGCTGCTCTGGCCCAGTTGAGCTTGATTTAATGTTAAAGTTGTTGTTATGGTTAGGTTAGGTTTATGTTTAGGGTTAGGGATAGGTATAGTGTTAGTCCTAGGGCTAGGGGGTAGTTTTTGTTCTAAAGCTTAGTTGAGGATTAGGGATAGCATTAAGGCTCGGGCTAGTTCTGGAGCTCAGTCTTGTGCTAATTTTAGGGGTACAATTAGACTTAGAACTAGGGTTAGTCTTAGGGTTATGGCTACAGTTATGGTTAGGGGGAGGGTCAATGTTGAGATTAGGGCTAGGTTTGTTATAGTCTAGGACTATGTTTAGGTTTGGGTTAGAGTTATAGCAATTGTTACAGTAGTGTTAGGGTCATGGTTACAGCTGAGTTATGGTTAGTTCTAGGGTTAGGGTTACCTTTCGGACTAGGGCTGGGGCTTGGTTGGGCTATGTCTAGGGTTAGGATTATGGTCAGTTAGGGATAGGTTTATGTTTAGGGTTAGGGTTAAGGTTAGGGCTAGGGTTAGTATTAGGGTTAGGGTTAAGTTTAGGTTTAAGTTTAGGGCTAGGGCTAGTGTTAGAGCCAGGTCTAGCACTGTAATTTGGGAAGACTAGGAATAATGTTTGGTTAGGGTGAGTTTTATGGCTAGGGATAAGGTTATATTTTTGGTTATAGATAAGGTTAATGCTAGGTTGAGGGTTGAGGTTAGGCTTATATTTAGTGTTGCACTAGGTATGTTTTAGGTCTATGGTTAAGATTAGTGTTAATTTTAGGATTTGGATTAAGGGTGATTCTTAGGATTGAGTTAGTGTTAATGTTAGTGTTAATATTAGGTTTAGAGTAATATGTTTAGTATTAGGCTAGTGTTAGCATTTGGTCAAGGTCTATGGCTAGGGCTTCAGATAAGTTTAGATTTGGGGTTAGGGTTAAGTTTAAAGTTTACTCTAGGAGCAGGGTTAGGGATAGGTTTAGGTCTAGATCTAATCTAGGTTTAAGGCTAGTGTTAGGGCCAACTAGGGTTTGGACTTGGGCTAAAGTTAGTGCTATTGCTAGGACAAGGTTTAGGGTTAGTGTTAGGGATAGGGTTATTATGTTTATGGTGAGGTTTAAGGCTAGGGTAGGATTAGGTCTAGCATTACTGTTTTACTAGGTTAAGGTTACTGTTAAAGATAGGTTTAGGGTTTGTGTAAGGTCTAGGGTTATGACTTGGGCTATGGTTAAGGTTATTGTTATTGTACGGTTAGGTTTAGTGGTAGGGCTAGCATTTATGTTAGATTATGGTTAGGGCAAGAGTTAGGAATAGGTCTAGTATTAGTGTTATGGTTATGGTTGTGGTTGTGGTTCGGATTAGGGCTAGGGCTAGGACTTGGGCTAGGGTTAGGTTAAGGTTTAGGGCTAGGGTTATAGCTAGTCCTAAGGCTTGGTTTAGATTTCATTTACAATAGAGTAGGGATAGAGTTGCTTTTAATAGCAGGGCTAATGTGAAAGGGAGGCTTAGGGTTAGGTTAGAGTTGGTGTTAGGATTATGTTTAGGCCTATGCTTGGGTTGAGGTTTAGGACTAGGGATTAGGGTTGATCCTTGAGGATTAGTGTTAAGGTTAGTGTAAGGGGTAGTGCTATGGTTAAGGTTAGCCTTAAGGCTGGGCTTTGGACTAGGACTAGATCTAAGGCTAGTGTTAGGGTTAGGGTTAGGTCTACAGCTAAGTCTAGGGTTTGAGCTAGAGCTGGAGTTAGGATTCCAGTTACAGTTAGGGTTAAGGCTAGTGTTAGGTTTAGGGCTTGTGTTATGGATAAATTTAGGGCATGGATTAAAGTTACTGTTAGAGTTATAGTTAGATTTAAGGCTATGGCTAGGGTTAAGTTTATGTTTAAGGTAGGTTTAGGGATAGATTTAATGTTGGAGCTAGGGTTTGGGTAGGGGTTAGGGTTGGGGCTATGGTTAAAGTTAAGTTTAGGGCTTAGCCTAGGGATAGGAGTACATGTGGAGTTAGTGTTATGGCAATGGTTAGTGTTAGGTTTAGGTTTAATGTTAGTGTTAGGTTTACACTTAGGTTGTGATTATGGCTAGTGTTCAGAGTTAGAGTTAATGGTAGGGTTATTGTTAGGGGTTATAATTGGGATTTGGTTAATGTTAAAGTTAGTTTGGGTTAGGGTTAGGCATTGTTTTATAGTTAGGGTTAGGGCTTGAGCTAGTGCTGGGACTAGTGTTATATATAGTGTATAGGGCTAGTGTTATATATAGGGTTAGTATTAGGTTGGGTTTAGGTTTAGGTTTAGGTTTTGGGTTAGTGGTAGGGATGTTTTAGAGCTAGTGCTGGGTCTAGTGTAAGGTTGTTGCTAGGGATAGTATTAGTGTGTTATGGTTAGGGCTAGGTCTAGGTCTAGGTCTAGGTCTATATCTAGGGCAAGTGCTAGGCATAGGCTTAGGTTTAGGGATAAAACTAGGGCTAAGAAGAGGCCTAGGTCTTGTGTTAGGCTTAGAGTTAAGGTTAGGATTAGGGATAGAGTTAGGGCTAGGGTTAAGTTTATGTTTAAAATTAGGGACACAGGTTTGGATTTGAAGCTAAGGTTTGAATAGGAGTTAGCGGTAGGCTAAGGGTTAGGGTTACGGTTAAGATTAGGTTTTGTGCTATGGGTAGGGCTAGGCATAGGGATGTTGATAGGTTTTATTTAGGTTAGAGTGATGATAAGGGTTATGGTTAGGGCTAAGTTTAAGGTTAAGGTTAGCGTTAGGACTAGAGTTATAGCTAAGGATAGGCCTAAGGTTATGTTCAGAGTTAAGGTTATTGATAGGGATAGTATTAGTGGTTATTGTTATGTGCTGCATTAGTGTTATAGTTAGTGTTAAGGTTAGTGATAAGGTTAGGGTTTGGATTCAGGTTTGGATTAGGTTCAAGGCATGGGTTAAGGCTGTTGCTAGGCTGGGTCTAGGGCTAAGATCAAGTTTTGGGTAGGGTTACTGTTAGGGTTAAGTTTAAGGATAGTTTTAGGGTTAAGACTATGTTAGGGATAGCTCTAGTGCTAGAATTATTGCTAGGGATAGGATTAAGGTTGGGGTCAGGATTTGTGTTAGGACTAGTGTTAAGGCTAGGTCTAGGTGTAGGACTATGGTTTGGGCTTGTGGTAGAATTAGGTTTACACTGTGGCTGGGACCAGGTCTAAAGTTATTGTTAGCATTAAATATAGAATTATGGTTAGTGTTAGTGTTAGGTTATGTTTTGGAATACGGTTAGTGTTAGGGTTAAAATTCAGTTAGGGTGAGGGTTAGGGCTAGGGTAGGGTTAGGCATAGTAGTAATCTCTGGGCTTGGGCTAGGTCTAGGGTTAGGGTTAGGTTTAGGTCTAGAGTTAGAGTTATGATTAGGCTTAGGGATAGTGTTACAGTTAGTGTAGAACTAGGCCTAGGGCTAGGTTTCTGGTTACTTTTATGTCTTGTGCTATGGCTAGTCTAGGGATAGAATTATGGTTAAGGTTGGGATTTAGGCTAAGCCTAGGGCTAAGGCTAGAGCTAGGGTTGGTGTTAGGGTTATGGTCAGGATTAGGGCTAAATTTAGGGCTATTCCTAGGGCTAGGTTTACTGTGAGGGCAAGGTCTATACCATAGTGAGGGATAAATTTACAGGTAGCCTTTGAGCTAGGACTAGGGCTAAATTTAGGGCTATATCTTGGGTTAGTTCTAGAGCTAGAGCTATGGTTTGGGTGATTGCTAGGGCTAGGTGAACATTTAGGGTGTGGGTAGAGCTAGTGCTATGGCTAGTTCTGGGTTTAGGTAGATATTTATGGCTAGAGCCATGGCTAGTGATTATGATAGGCTTAGAGTGAGGGTTAGTGGTTGGGTTTAGCATTAGGATTATGATTCGTTTTAAGGTTAGTGCTTAGACTAGGACTAGGGTTTAGGTTTAGGTTTGGGTTAGATCTAGGGCTAGGGCTAGTGCTGGGTCTAAGGTTAGAATTATGTTTAGGGTTAGGTTAGGATTAGGTTTACTGTTAGGGATAATGTTAGGGTTAGGTGTTAGGGATAGCTTTAGGGTTACAGTTTGGGTTAGGGTTAGAGTTAAAATTAGGGATATGGCTAGGATTTAGACTAAGGCTAGGATTAGGATTCTTGTACGGTTAGTTAGGATTAGGTTTATAGTCAGGTTTAGGGCAAAACTTAGGGTTACACCTATTTTTTAGATAAGGTTTAAAGCTATGTATAGGGGTGCAGTTGAGGGTATGTTAGGGTTAGTGTTAGGTTTAGGGTTAGAGTTAGGTTTATGATTAGTGGTAGGGTTTGAATTGGGGTTGGAGGTAGTTAGTGTTAGAGCTACAGTTAAGTTTAGGTTAGGACTAGGGCTGTTGTTACATTTAGGGTTAGATTTATGGGAATGTTAGGTTTATATTTAGAGTATGGTTAGGATTATGTTTAGGCTTGGAGTTTGGGTTAGAGTAAGGCTAGGGCAAGGGCTGTGGTTAGGGTTAGGTCTAATGGTAGTTTTTTCTTTTTTCTTTTTTTCTTTTATTATTTATATGTGCATACAAGGATTGGGTCATTTCTTCCCCCTGTCCCCACCCCCTCCCTTACCACCCACTCCACCCCCTTCCTCTCCTCCCCACCCCCTCAATACCCAGCAGAAACTATTTTGCCCTTATTTCTAATTTTGTTGTAGAGAGAGTATAAGCAACAATAGGAAGGAACAAGGGTTTTCACTGGTTGAGATAAGGATAGTTATACAGGGAGTTGACTCACATTAACCTTCTAGGTTAATTCTTTTTGATCTAACCTTTTCTCTAGCTCCTGGTCCCCTTTTCCTATTGGCCTCAGTTGCTTTTAAGGTATCTGCTTTAGTTTCTCTGCTTTGAGGGCAACAAATGCTAGCTAATTTTTTAGTTGTCTTACCTATCCTCACCCCTCCCTTGTGTGCTCTCGCTTTTATCTTGTGATCAAAGTCCAATCACCGTGTTGTGTTTGCCCTTGATCTAATGTCCACATATGAGGGAGAACATACGATTTTTGGTCTTTTGGGCCAGGCTAACCTCACTCATAAAGATGTTCTCCAATTCCATCCATTTACCAGCGAATGATAACATTTCATTCTTCTTCTTGGCTGCATAAAATTCCATTGTGTATAAATACCACATTTTCTTAATCCATTCGTCAGTGGTGGGGCATCTTGGCTGTTTCCATAACTTGGCTAGTGTGAATAGTGCCGCAATAAACATGGGTGTGCAGGTGCCTCTGGTGTAACCTGTGTCACAGTCTTTTGGGTATATCCCCAAGAGTGGTATTGCTGGATCAAATGGTAGATCAATGTCTAGCTTTTTAAGTAGCCTCCAAATTTTTTTCCAGAGTGGTTGTACTAGTTTACATTCCCATCAACAGTGTAAGAGGGTTCCTTTTTCCCCGCATCCTCGCCAACACCTGTTGTTGGTGGTGTTGCTGATGATGGCTATTCTAACAGGGGTGAGGTGGATTCTTAGTGTGGTTTTAATTTGCATTTCCTTTATTGCTAGAGATGGTGAGCATTTTTTCATGTGTTTTCTGGCCATTTGAATTTCTTCTTTTGAGAAGTTCTGTTTAGTTCACGTGCCCATTTCTTTATTGGTTCATTAGTTTTGGGAGAATTTAGTTTTTTAAGTTCCCTATATATTCTGGTTATCAGTCCTTTGTCTGATGTGTAGTTGGCAAATATTTTCTCCCACTCTGTGGGTGTTCTCTTCAGTTTAGAGACCATTTCTTTTGATGAAAAGAAGCTTTTTAGTTTTATGAGGTCCCATTTATCTATGCTATCTCTTAGTTGCTGTGCTGCTGGGGTTTCATTGAGAAAGTTCTTACCTATACCTACTACCCCCAGAGTATTTCCTACTCTTTCCTGTATCAACTTTAGAGTTTGTGGTCTGATATTAAGATCCTTGATCCATTTTGAGTTAATCTTGGTATAGGGTGATATACATGGATCTAGTTTCAGTTTTTTGCAGACCGCTAACCAGTTTTCCCAGCAGTTTTTATTGAAGAGGCTGCTGTTTCTCCATTGTATATTTTTAGCTCCTTTGTCAAAGACAAGTTGGTTATAGTTTTGTGGCTTCATGTCTGGATATTCTATTCTGTTCCACTGGTCTTCATGTCTGTTTTTGTGCCAGTACCATGCTGTTTTTATTGTTATTGCTTTGTAATATAGTTTGAAGTCAGGTATTGTGATACCTCCTGCATTGTTCTTTTGACTGACTATTGCCTTGGCTATTCGTGGCCTCTTGTGTTTCCATATAAATTTAATGGTAGATTTTTCAATCTCTTAATGGTAGCTTTTTCATTAGGGGTTATCGTTAGGGTTGGGTTAGTGTTAAAGTTAGGTTAGGGCTCTTGTAATGGTTGTGGTTAGAGCTAATGCTAGGGTAGGGCTAAGTCTGAGATTAATTCTTAGGCAAGGGCTAGGTTTAGGGTTAGAATAGAGCTATGGCTGTCTTGGGTTAGGTCTACAGCTAGGTCAAGGTTTATAGTCTTGGGGTAGTGCTAGCAATAGGGTTAGAGTTCGGTTGTGGTTAGGTTTAAAGGTAGTGCTTGGGCTAGGGCTAGGTTAATGTGACATCAAGTGTTATGGTTAGGTATAGAGTTAGGGTGAGTATTAGGGGTATGATTGTGTTTAGGATAGTACTAGGCCTAGAGATAAGACTAGGATGCAGTTGAGTGTAGAAGAAGGCCTAGGTATAGGGCTAGGTCTCTGGCTAGGTTTAGGGTCAAGTTTGGCATTAGGATTACAGTTATGGTTAGGATTTGGGTTAGGGCTGGGGTAGGCTTAGGGTTTGGGCAAGGGATATAATTATGTCTTAGATAGGGTTAGGTCTAGGGTTATGTTCAGGATTAAGGTTAGGTTTAGTGCTTATGCAAGGGTCTAAGGCTAGGGTTAGGGTTAGGGTTAAAGTTATGGTTATGCCTAGGTCTAAGGTTAGGGAAAAGGCTAAGGCTAGTCTGAATGATAAGTTATGGGCTAGACTTAGGGCTAGGACTAGGTCTAGGTTTAGCACTAGTGCTTGGTTAGGTCTAGAGATAAAGTGAGGTACTGTTAGGACTAGGGCTATTTGCCATAGCAAAGTTAGGTCTAGATTTATGGGTAGGGCTAGGGATCTATGTTCAGGGGGAGGTTTAAGGGTAGGGCTATGGGTAGGGATAGTATTAGGGCTAGGGTTAGGGTTAGGATTCTGCTTAGTCTTAGGGTTAGTGCTAAGGCTAGAAATAGGGCAAAGGTTATGGTTAGGTTTTGGGTTAATGTTAGGTCTAGGTCTAGGGCTAGGATTAGGGTTAGAATTATAGTAGGGTTAGGTTTGGTGTTATTGTTAGAGTTAGTATTAGTTTAGTTTTACTTCAAGGGCTAGGGTTTTGGTTAGGGTTACAATTAGGGTTAGAGCTAGATGTAGGATTAGGCCAGTATAAGCCTAGGGCTAGGGTGAAGGATAAATTTAGTGCTAACTCTGGTGCTAGGTCTAGATTAGGTTTAAGATCCAGTCCAGAGATGGTGTTAAGTTTACAGCTCGAGTCAGCTCCAGGGCCAGAGCTAGAGCAAGGTGTAGGTTTAGGGCTTGGGCTAGAGCTAGTGCAGTGGTTAGATCTAGGTTTAGGGAGAGGCTTACTGCTAGAGCCATTGGTAGGGATAACAACAGTGTTAGGTGTTAAGTTTCAGGCTAGGATTATGGCTAGTTTTAGGGCAAGGATTAGAGTTACAGCTATTGTTAAGACTAGGTTTTATTCTATGACTAGGGCATGGTTAACATTATGTTTAGGGTCAGGGTTAGGCATAGTTTAAGGTTGGACTAAAGTGTGGTTTGGGTTAGAGATAGTACTAGGATTAGGCTGCAGTTAAGTTTAGGTTTGAGCTATGGCTAGGGTCACATTTAGGGTTAGAGTTATAGTAATTGTTAGATTAATGTTCAGGAATAAATTTAAGGCTTGGCTTAGGCGTAGAGTTAGGGTTAGGCTAGGGCTAGGGCTAAGGTTAGGTTTGAGGTTGTCATTAGGTTTAGGATTATGATTTGTGCTAGGGATAGATTTAGGGATAGGGCAAGTTCTAGAGCTAGGGCTAAGGTTAGGTTTAGGGTTTACTTTAGGGTTAGGGTTAATATAAGGGCTCAGATAGGTATAGGTTTAAGTGTAGGTTTAAGGCTAATACCAGCTCCTACTGGTTCATGTTAGGGTTTGGGCTGGGGCTAGGTCTAGGTTTATAGATAGGGTTAGTGTTAGTGTTGGTACTAGGATTAGTGTTAGTGTTAGGGGAGTATTAGCATTAGGTTTAATGTGAGGTTTTGGGCTAGTGTAGGGTTAGGTTAGTGCTAGCGTTAGAATGAGCATAGGGTTAGTGTGAAGGCTAGCTAGGTTTAGGGTTTGGGTTTGGGTTTGGGATAGGGATAGGGTTAGGGTTAGGTTTAAACTAGGACTAGGTCAAGGAATGGGCTAGGTCTATGGTTAGGGATAGGGCTACTGTTAGGTATAGGACTAATGTTAGGTTTAGGATTAGGGTTAGGGCTAGGGTTATGCCTAGTGCTAAGGCTAGGTCTTGGGCTTTATTTGGGGTAAAGTAGGAATAGGTTTACATATAGTGTTAGGGCTAGAGCAAAAGGTAGGGCTAGGGTTAGGGTTAGGCTAGTATTGGTGTTAGGGTTAAGTTTAGGCATAGACAGGGTAAGGTTTAGGGCTAAGGTTGGGGCAGGGCTAGGGCAGGGATTAGGATTAGGTTTATGGCTAATTTTAGGATTAAGGTTTGGGTTGGGGTAGTGCTATGGTTAGGGCAAGGTTTCAGATAGATATAGGGTTAGAGTTACTTTTAGGGTTAGGGTTAGAGTTAACATTCAGTTTGGGCTATGGTCATGGTTAGGTTTAGGGTAAGAATTAAGGTTATGGTTATTGTTAGGGTTAGGTTTAAGGCTATGGTTAGGGCTAGGGTTAAGGTTCCATTTTGGTTTGGGTAAGGAATAGGTTGGGTAGAGTAGGGATAGGGTTACATATACTATTAGGACAAGGGAAAAAGTTAGGCTTAGGCTTAGGGTGAGTTTTGGAACTTGGGCTGAGACTAGGGCTGTGTCAAGGATTATGATTATGGTAGTGCTATAGTTAGGGCTAGATTTATAGTCAATGCTAAGGCTTGGGCTAGGCCTAGGGCTAGAGCAAAGTTTAGGGTTTGGTTTTGGGCTAAGGCTAGTTCTAGTACTTGGCCTAGTGTTAGGATTAAGGTTTAGGTTAGGTTAGGGCTAGGGTTTGGTTAGGGTCATGGTTAGGTGTAGGGAAAGGATTAAGGTTATTGCTAGAATTAGGGCTATGGCTAGGAATAGGCTTATGTTTAGCTTTAGGATTTGGTATAGGTTTAGGGTTGGAACTAAGGTTTGGGTTAGGGTTAGAGGTAGGGTTAAGGTTAGGGTTAGGGTTATGGTTAAGGTAGGTTTAGGGCTAGGTCTGGTGATACAGCTATGGCTAGGATTATGTTTAGGATTAAAATTATGGTAGTAGTTTTGGTTAGGTTTACATTTAAAGTTAGTATTCAGTTTAGTGTTAAGGTTGGTGTTATGGCTAGGGCTAAGGTTGGGTTTAGAGTTACAGTTACAGTTAGGTTTCAGTCTAGGGACAGTTTTAGGACTATAGTTAGTGTTAGCTTTAGGGCTATCGTTTGGGTTAGTAATAGGTTTAAAGTTCAGGTTTGGATTAGATTTAGGGTTAGGGTTAGGGCCAGGGCTTGGATTAGTGTTAGGATTAGATTTAGATTTATGGTTAGGTATAGTGTTAATATTAGAGTTAGGGCTATGTTTCAGAGTATGGTGGGGTTTACAATTAAGCCTAGGGTACAGTTACAGTTGGGTCTACATATTGTAAGGATTAGAGGTAGAGCTAGGGCCAGGTTAGGTTGAGATCTAGGGTTTAGGGCAAGTGTTAGGATTTTGGTTAAGTTTAAGGTTAGCTTTAGGTCCAGACTTTTGGTTAGGGAAGAACTAGGCCTATGGCTGGGGCTATGGGTAAGGTTAGGGCTAGATCTAGGTCTCAGGGCAAAGTGGGGATATATTTAGGGTTAGGATTATAGTTAGGATTAGGGTTAGACCTAATGGTATGTCTAAGGATAGGGTTATTTTTAAAGCTATTGCTATGGCTTGGGCTAGGCCTAGAGCTAAGTCTAAGAGTAGGTTTAGGGTGAGGTTTATGGCTAGGTCCATGACTAGGGATAGGGATAGGGACAGGGGTATGGATAGGGATAAGGTTATGGTTATGGTTAGGGGTTCAGTTTTGCATTAAGATTATGGTTATTGTTAGAATTACTGGTAAGGCTAGGTCTAGGTCTCAGGCTTTAATTAGGGTTAGGGTTAGGTCTAGGGATAGGCATATTTTGGGGGTTTTGTTATAATTGTGGTTAGGGTGAGGGTTAGTTTTAGGATTATGTTTAGTGATTGGGCCATGGTTAGGGTGAGAGGTCAGATATACATTTGGGATTACAGTTAATGTTAGGGTTAGGGTTAGAGCTAGAGCTAGGTCTATGGCTTTGGTTAGGACTAGGGGTAGCATTCAGGTTATGATTTGATTTGAGTTAGGGTTAGGGATTATGTTTAGGCTTAAGTCAAGGATTAAGTTTATGGTTATTGTTAGGGTTAAGTTTAAGGCTAGGACTAGGGTTATGTTTACTGTTAAGGTTAGGATAGGTTTAGTTTTGGAGCTAGGGTTTATGCTGGGGTTAGAGTTAGTGTTAGGGATGGAGCCATGGTTATGTTTATTTTTAGGGCTAGGGTTATATTCAGTGTTAGAAATATGTTTCTTGTTAGTATTAGGTTTCAGGTTAAGATCAGGTTTTGGCTTTGGGTTAGGGTTAGGCTAAGGCTACTTTTAGGGCCACATTAGTATTAGGCATTGTTGCTGCAGTTGGATTAGTGTTAAATTTATTGTTAAAGTTAGGGATAGGGTTAAGTTTTCTGCTATGGTTATGGTTAGGGCTAGGGCCAAGGCTAGGACTAGTACTATAGCTAGGGTTAGGGTTTGGGCTAGAGTTAGAGTAAGTTCAGGGTTAAGGCTGGGAATAGTGCCAAGTAAACAGAGTTAAGGTTAGGATTATGGTTAGGGTTTGGATTAGGTTTAGGTGTAGGGCTAAGGCATGAGTTATTGTTAGGGTTAAGGTTAGGGTCTAGACTAGGGCTAGTGGTAAGGCTAAGATTGGTATTACACATAATGTTAAGATTAGGCTAGGGCTAGGGTGGGGTTAGGATTAGGGATTGGTTAGGGTTAGATTTAGGATTACTGTTAGGTTTGGGATCAGAGTTTGCACTAGTGTTACAGTTATGGACAGTTTTAGGGCCAAGATTAGTGTTAGGTTTAGAGATAGCATTAGGGTTATATACAGGATTAAGTTTGGGTTATGTTTAGGATTACAACTAGGGTTAGGAGTAGAAGTAGTGTAGATTTAGCATTAGAGGTTCAACTAGGGCTAGGGATAGGCCTAGCATTAGGGTTAGCATAGGGTTAGGGCCAGGCCTAGGGCTAAAGCTATGATTTGGATTCAGTTAGGTTTAGGGTTAGGGTTTGTGTTAGGATTTAGGCTAGAACTATGGCTAGGGCAAAGGCTAGGATTAGTGTTAGGTTTAGAGATAGACTTAAGGCTAGGGATTGGTTTAGGTTTAGTGTTAGGGTTATTCTCAGGATTAGAATTTGTGTTAGAATTAGGTGTAAGGTAAGGATAGGTTTAAGGCTATTGTTGGTTTAGAGTTTAGAGTAGGTTTAGAGTTTAGAGGTACCCCTAAGGATAGGGCTAAGTCTAGGGTGAGGTCTAGTGTTAGGATTAGGTTTAGGGCTAGGGTTACAGTTAGGGTTAGTTTAAGGCTTGGCCTATGGTTAGAGTTGAACTAGGCCTAGGACAAAGTCTAGGATAGGGTAGAAGCAGGTGTAGGGCTCAGTCTCAGGCTAGGTTTAAGTTTATGTCTTTGATTTGGATTAAAGTTAGGGTTAGAGTTAGGGTTAAGGCTAGAGTTAAGCTGAGGTCTACAGAGAGGATATGATTATGTCTCGGACTAGGGCTAAGGTTAGGGGTGGATTCTGGTTAGGATTAGTGTTAGGGTTAGCAACAGAGTTAGGTCTAGGATAGATGTATGGCTAGGTTTAGGGTTAGCCTTCTGGTTAGGCTTCAGGTAGGTTTAGGTTTAGGCCTTGGATTAGGTCTAGGGCAAGGACTAAGTCTAGGGGAAATATAAGTTTAAGGCTAACTCTCTTGCTAGGACAATGGCTAGGTGTATTTTTATGGATAGAGTTAGCACTACAGCTAATTCTATGTTCAGGCAGAGATTTATGGCTGAGCCATGGCTAGGATAGTGATATTGTTAGGGTTAGAGTTAGAGGTTAGGATATCATTATGATTTGGTTAGAGTTCAGGTTAGTGCTAAGGCTAGAATTAGGGCTAAGTCTAGGATTATGGTCAATTTTAGTTCCAGGACCAGGACTGGTGCTGGAGCTAAGTTTAGAATTATGGTTAAGGACAGTTAGGTTTAGGTTTAGTTTTAGGGTTAGGGCTTGGCTAAATTAAGGGTTAAGGTTAGGTCTAGGGTTTTGTTTAGTTTTTAGACCTAGGGCTAGGACTAGTATTAGCCTTAAGACTCTATCTAGGGTAGGGGTAGAGAAAAGGTTTGGTTTAGGGGGAGATTTATGGCTAGTGTTGCACTAGCACAGGTTAGGGTAGAGTTATGGTAATGGTTAGGATTAGGATTAGGGTGAGCATTAGGTTAGGTTTTCATTAGGGTTCGTGATAAATTTAGAGTTAGATTTATGGTTATGGCTCTGGTTCTGGCTAGAATTAATGCTAAGACTAGATTTAGGGCTAGAGTTAGGACTGGGGAAGTTCTGATTCTAGTGCAAGCATTAGGTTTAGGGTTAGGGTTAGGATAGAGCTAGGGCCAGTATTAGGGCTAGAGCTAAAGTTAGGATTTCAGTTCAGTTTAGGGTTAGGGTTTGTGTCAGGGCTATAGTTATAGTTATAGTGTTATAGTTAGAGTAGAAATAGACCTAGGGCTAGGGTTATTGTTAGGATTTGGATAGAACTAAGCCTAGGCTTATGGCATTATCTAGGGATAGGGTTAGCCTTAGGTTAGTGCTTGGATTATGGTTAGGGTTACAGTTAGTGATAGGGTAAGGGCTAGGTAAGGCTAGGGTTAAGTTTATCGCAAGGTCTAATGCTAGGTCTAAGGCTAGTGCTAGGGTTAGGATTATGGTCAGAGCTACATTAGGGTTTGGTCTAGTATTAGGGCTAGAAGTAGAGTTACGGTTAAAGCAATGGCCAGGACTTGGGCTAGGCCTCAGCTCTGGATTAGGATCAAGGTTTGTGTTAGTGCTAGGTGTAGGGCTAGGACTAGTATTAGGCATACTGGTAGGGTAAGACTTGGTTTAGAATTACTTTTAGGATTAGGGCTAGAGTTCATGTTATGGTTAAAGTTACAGCTGGATCTAGGTCTAGAGCTAGGGTTAGGTCTTGGGATAGGGTTAGGCTTAGAGCTAGTGCTAGGGCCAGGGTCAGGGCTATGGCTAGGACTGGGATTGGGTTTAGAGTTAGGGTTAGGTTACAGTTATGGTTAGGTTTAGGGTAAGGGTTAGATGTAGGTTAAGTATTAGTTTTAGGTTTAGGGCTAGGTCTAAGTTAAGGCCTAAGGTTAGGTCTATGGATAGGGTAAGTTTTATAGTTAGTGCTAGTGGAAGTATTGTGGCTAGGTTTATGGCTAGGGCTGGGTTTAGGTCTATGATTATGGTTAAGTTTATGGTTATGTTTAGGGTTAGTATTAGGGCTAATGTTAGGTCTAGTTTAGGTCTATGGCTAGGGATAGTTGTAGGGATAAAACAAGGGTTAGGGTTAGGGTCTGGGCTAGGGCTTGGACTAAGGTTATGTTTAGGTTTGGCTATTGCTGTATTAGGTTTAAGCTTAGGTTTAGGGCTAGGTTTGGTGTTAGGTTTAAGAATAGGGGTAATTTTAGGGCTAGGGTTAGGCTTTGATTTAGGCCTAGGGTTATGGAGTTAGGGTTATGGTTGGGGTTAGTGCTGGGATTAGTGTAGGGCTAAGGCTAAGTTTAGGATTAGAGCTGAGGTTATAGTATAGGGCATGATTAGGTTTAGGTTTAGGGCTAAAGCTATTGCTAGGGAAAGGAGTAAAGTTAGTGTTAAGGTAGAGATTAGGCTAGGATTAGAGATAGGGCTAGGTTTAAAAATAAAATTAAGATTAGGGTTAAGGGCACTGTTAGAATTAGGGCTAGGTTAGGTATTAGTTTAAACCTAGAATAGGGTTAGTGTTAAAGATAGGGCTAGACCTGGGGTAAGATTAGGGTGAGTCTAGGGATAGAATTATGTTTAGGGTTAGGGTTACTGTTATGGTTATGTTTGGACCTAGGGTCATTGTTAGTATAGATCTAGCCATGGGCTATTCTGGGGCTAGTATTAGGGTAGACATAGGACTAGGACTAGGGGTTAGTCCAAATTTAAGTTTACTTGTTGTGTTAGGATTATGGTTAGTATTAGGGTTAATGCTGGCTAGGTTAATGTTAGATTTATGATTATGTCTTCGGCTAGGGCTAGTGCTAGGAGATGGATTATTGTTAGGTATAGTGTTAGGGGTAGTTTGGGCTAGATTTAAGATTAAGCTTATGCTTAGGGCTAGATGTAAGCTTAAGGTTAGGCCTAGGATAGGCCTAGGACAAAGGCAAGGGTTGTGGTGAGGACTAAATTTTAGGATAATCTTCTAGCTAGGACTGGCCCTAGAGCTAGAGCTAGGGCCAGATAGGGCTAGGTTTAAAGTTAAAATTAAGATTAGGGTTAGGGGCACTGTTAGAATTAGGGCTAGGTTAGGTATTAGTTTAAACCTAGAATAGGGTTAGTGTTAGAGATAGGGCTAGACCTGGGGTAAGATTAGGGTGAGTCTAGGGATAGAATTATGTTTAGGGTTAGGGTTACTGTTATGGTTATGTTTGGACCAAGGGTTATTGTTAGTGTAGATCTAGCCATGGGCTATTTTAGGGCTAGAGCTAGCACTAGGGCTAGTTCTGTGTTTAGCAGGAGGTTTATATGTAGGGCTTTGACCAAGATAGGGTTAAAGTTAGGTTGACATTGGTGGTTAAAGTTAGTGTTAGGAGTATGATTAGTGTTTATGTTAGTGCTAAGGCTTTGACTATGACTAAGGCTAGGGTTACTGTTTGTATTAGTTCTAGGGCTAGGTATAGTGTTGGGTCTAGGGATAGAATTACAGTTAGGGTTAGGTTTAGGTTCATGGTGAAGTTTCATGTTAGGGTTAGGTCTAGGGCTGGAGTATGGTTAGGGATATGTCTAGGATTAGATTTAGGGCTAAAGTTAGATTTAGGTTTAAGTCTAAGGCGATGGCTAGTGTTAAGGCTATGGCTTGGGCTAGGTCTAGGCTTCAGATAAGTGTTAGGGTTTGGTTTAGGTTTAGGGCTAGCACTAGGGCTATATCCTGTTAGGGCCTGGGAAAGGGTTTGATTTGAGAAGAGTTTTAGTTGTGGGGTAGAGGACGGGCTAGGTTTAGCATTACAGTTATTGTTAAGGATATGGTTAGGGTTTTTAAATTTGAAGCAATATTAATTCATTAATTGGCACAATATGCAATATTAGCTCTGTGGCAAAGAAGCATGTTACTTCCATTCTAAAACAAAATTAGCTAGAAAGTTCACCATCCTGCACATTGATCCACTCTGGGAATTGATCAGTGTTTCAATGATTTCTCTTCTTTCATCACCATTTTCTAAATGAATAAACATTCATTTAATCTCATAAACTCTATCATTTTCTATGGGAAAGAAGCATGTAACTGTTATTCTAAAACCAACTTAGTTAGAATGTACACCATCCTGCAAAGTTTCCACTCTGGGAATTGTGTCTGTTTTTCATAATATTATGATCTATTTATACCATTTTCTCTAGGAAGTCACATTTCTTTTGTGACCAATAGTATGTTATGCTCAATGGCAAAGAAACATGTAACTCCATTATAAAATAAACTTAGTTAGAAGGTTCACTATGTTACAAAATATTTAACTTTGAGAATTTTTTCTGTCTTTCATATTATTCTCTCCCAATATCACTGTTTTCAGCTTGAAGCTGCATTTGGTTTTTGGCTGTTTGTGGTGTATTATGAGACAAGGCAAAGAAGCATATAACTAATATTCTAAAACCAACATACTTAGAAGTTTCATAATGATCCACTGTGGGATTTGTATGTCTTTGAAAGAATTTCACTGCATCTACTACCATTTTCAATTTGATGCCATGTTCATTTGGTCTCAGAATGCTTTATTATTTTCCATAGCAAAGAAGCATGTAACTGCCATTTTAGAAGCAACTTATATAAAAGATTCACAATCTTGTGCAATGTTCCATTCTGCTGTATTGAGACTGTGATTCATAGATTTTCTCTTTCCACCATCATTTTCTATAAAAAAACACATTCATTTTGGCTCATAATGCTATGTTATGCTCTGTAGCAAAGAAGCATGCAACTGCCTTTGTAAACTAACCTCTTTAGAAGAATCACCATTATGCAGTGTTGCACTCTAGGAAATGTGTCTGTGTTTAATAGCATATCTTTCAGTTTGATGCCACATTCATTGTTGGTTGTAATGCTATATTATGTTCTATGGCTAAGAAGCGGGTAACTGGCAATCTAAAATCAATTAGTCACAAAATTCAACATTCTGCAAAATATTCTACTAAGGGAATTGTTTGTGTGTCCAATAGGGTTTCCCTCTTTCTATCACAATTTTGTATAGGTAGCCACATACTTTTGGCTCATAATACCATACTTTGCTTTATATCAAAGAACATTTAACTGTCATTCTTAAACAAACTTACTTGGAAGGATCACCATCTTGCACCTTGGGATTGGTTTTGTATTTCATTGAATTCTGTCCTCCTATTACAATTATCAATTTCAATACATACTCATTTATCTCTTAAATCTCTATTATGCTCTATGACAAAGAACATGTAACTGTCATTCTAAAACCAACAGTTAGAAGGTTCACCATTCTGAATAATGTTCAACTCAGGGTACTGATTCTTTGTTTCATGGGATTTCTCTATCTATCATAATTTGCAATTTATAGCCACATTCATTAACTCATAATTCTATGTTAGCTTAATGTCAAAGAAGAATATAACTTCCATTGTAAAATCAAGTTCGTTAGAAGGTTTTCCGTCCTGCACAGTGTTCAACTCTAGGAGTTGATTGTGGTTTTCAATAACTTCTCTCCTTCTAGCATGGTTTTCAATTTGAATATACATTCATTTTGTCCCTAAGAGCTCTATGACAGAGAAGTATATATATGCCATTCTAAAACAGAAGTAGTTAGAAGGTTCACTAGCCTGCACAATGTTCTAACCTTGGAATTATGTCTGCGTTTCATAGGATTACACTCTAAATATCAACATTTTCACTTTGAAGCCCCATATATTTTGGCTCCTAATGCTATATTATTCTCTATGTCAAAGAAACATGTGACTGCCATTCTAGACCCAGATTCCCAGATTAGGGAGAAGGTTCACTACCCTAAAAAAGGTTTTCCTCGGTTATTTCATATGTGTTTCATAGGATGTATTAATTTATTATTTTCAATTTTAAAACACATTTATTTTGGGTCTCAATATTATATTATTCTACAGGACAATGAAGTATGTAACAGCCATTCTAAAACCAACATAATTAGAGGTTCACCATCAAGCACAAGGTTCCATGGTAGGAATTGTGTCCATTTCTCATAGGATTATCCTCCATTTATCACTATTTCACTTTGAAGCCAAATTCACTTTGGCTCATAATGCTTTATTATGCCTACGGCAAAAAAGCATGAAAGGGCCATTCTAAAACAAACTCAATTAGAAGGCTCACCATTGTCTACAATATTCCACTCTGGCATTTGAGTCTTTATTTCACAGAATTTCTCACCATCTATCACCATTTTCAATTTGAGGCCACATTTCTTTTGGATTACATGTCATACTATATGGCAAAGAAGCATGTAATTGCTACCTATAATCAACTTTGTTAGAAGACTTACAACCCTGCCTGATGTACTACTCTGGGAATGGATTTTTCTTTCTAATGATTTAACACAATGTGTCACCATTTCACCTTGAAGCCACATTCATTTTGGCTCATAATGCTATATTATGCAGTATGGCAAAGAAGCATGTACTGCTATTCTAAGACTAAATTAATAAGTAAGTTCAAAAACCTGTACGATGTTCCATTCTGATAATTTTGTCTGGGTTTCAGATTTCTCTCCATCCCTCACACACTTTACATTGAAGCTCATTCATTTTGGTTCATAAAGCTATATTCTACATACTTCTTAGGCAAAGAAGTATGTAACTGCCTATCTAAACAAACTTAAAGAAGGTTTCCCATCCTGCATAATGTTGCACTACGGGAATTGAGGTTGTATTTCAAGAAATTGTGTCCTTCTAGTTCTGTTATCAATTTGAATACACATTCATTTGTCTCCTAAATCTCTATTATGCTCTATGAAAATGAAGCAGGCAACTGCCATTCTAAAACTTGCTTAGTTAGAAGGTTCACCATTGAGCACAATGCTCAACTCTGGGAACTTTTCTTTGTTTCATAAGATTTATCTCCACCTATCACCATATACATGGTGAAGCCACATTCATTTAGGCTTATAATGCTATATTATGCTCAATGGCAAAGAAGCATGTAACTGACATTCTAAAGCCAACTAATTAAAACATTCACCATTCTACAGAATTCTCCACTCTGTGAATTAAGTCTGTTTCATAGGATTTCTCTCCTATCACAATTTTCTTTGTATAAACACATTCATATTTATCTCAAAACGTATTATGCTCTATGGCAAAGAATCATGTAATTGCCATTGTAAAAATCTTCATTGAAAGTTTCACAACCCTGCCCAATGCTCCCCTCTGGTTTTGGGGGTCTGATTCTCATAGGATTTCTCTCTATCACCATTTTCAATTTGAAGCCACATTCATTAGTTCATACTGCAATATTAGCTCTATGGCAAAAAGCTTGTAATTTCTATTCTCAAACAAAGTTAATAAGAAGGCTCACAGTCCTGCACCCTTTTCCACTCTGGGATTCATCTTGTTATAAGGATTTCTCTCCTTTCATCACCATTTTCAATTTGAATGCACATTCATTTCTTCTCATAAAGCTCTAGTATGCTCTACTTGAAAGAAACATTTGACTGCCATTCTGAAACCAACTTAGTTTAAAAAGACACCATTCTTCACAAGGTTGCACTCTGGGAATTATGACTATGTTTCATAGTGTATTCTGTCTATCAACAGTTTCTCTTGGAAGACACAATCATTTGGGGTCATAATACTATATTATTCACTAAAGGAAAGAAAATGTAACTTCCACTCTAAAATCAACTTAGTTAGTAGGTTCATTATATTAAAAATGTTCCACTTTGAGAATTTTGTCTATCTTTCATAATATTTTTCTCCATATATCACCATTTTCAGTTTGAAACCTCATTCATTTTGTTTCATAATTTTATATTATGCTCTATGATGAAGAAGCATAGATCTGACATTCTAAAACCAACATATTTAGAAGGATCAATATCCTACCTTATGTTCTACACAGGGCATGTGTCCATCTTACATAAGATTTCACTCTATCTACCACAATTTTCAGTTTGATACCACATTCATTTGGTCTCAGATTGCTATATTATGTTCTATGGTAAAGAAACACGTAACTCCTATTCTAAAGTAACTTATTTGGAAAGTTCTCCATCTATCTTCCACTATAGGTATCATGTCTATGTTTCATAGCATTTCTTTCCATCTATCCTCATTTTCAATTTGTTGCCATAGTCATTGTCAGTCAAATGCTGTATTGTATTTTAGGTGTAAGAAGTATGTAATTGCTGTTCTAAAACCAACTTACCGAGAATTCTAAAACCAAACTTAGTAAGAATGCTTACCATTTTGCATAATGTTTCACTCTAGGAATCGTGTATGTATTTCATAGGATTTCCCTTCATCTATCACCATTTTCAATGTGAAGCCACATTCATTTGGGTCAGAATGCAATATTATGGTCTGTTGTACAGAAGCATGTAATTTACATTCCAAAATCAAAAAAGTAAGAATTTCACCATCCTTCACAATGTTACAGTCTGGAAATTACGTCTGTGTTTCATAGGATTTATCACCACCGATCATAGTTTTCAAATTGAAGCCACATTCACTTGGTTTCATACTGCTATATTATGCTCTATCACAAAGATGCATTTAACTGCCATTCTAGAACTGCTTTAGTTAGAAGATTGGTCATTCAGGACAATGTTACACTACTGGAATTGAGTCAGTGGTTGACAGCATTTCTCTTATGTTATCACCATATCTTTATATACTCACATTCATTTTGGATCACATGCTTTATCATGATTTATGACAAGGAAGCATGTAACTGCCATTATAAAACCAACTTAGAAGGTTCACCATTCTATTGACTGTTCCCCTATAGTAATTTTGTTCTGTTTCATAGGAATTCTCTCAATTCTAAACCAACTTATGTAGAGGGATCACCATCCATAACAAGTTTCCCCTGTGGAAATTGGGTCTGTTTTTTTAAGGCTATACCTCAATCTATCACTGTTTTAACTGGAAGTCATATTCATTATGCCTCGTGTTCTATATTGCACTCTATGGCAAACAAGCGTGCAATTGTCATTCTAAAAACCAACTTAGTTTGAAGGTTCACGTTACTAAAAATGTTCCACTCTATAGATTCTATGTGTCACAGAATTTCTCTCCATATGTTAATGTACTCCTTTTGAAACCATATTGATATACTATAATTCTATATTATCTATATGGTAAAGAAGCATGTAACTGCCATTATAAATCCAAGTTAGTCAGAACATTCACCATTCTGTACAGTGTTCACTTCTGGGAATTAAGACTGTTTTTCAAGTATTTGAATCCTTCTATTTCAATTTGAATATGCATTCATTTTGGGTTCATAAATCTTTATTATGGTATACAGTAAAGAAGCATGCAACTGAGCTTATAAAATGTAGTTACGGGATATACCATAAAGCCCAATGTTCCAATTTGGGAACAGAGTCTGTGTTTCACAAGACTATGCTCAATCTCTCACCATTTTCACTTTGAAAGCACATAATGCTCATAATGTTCTAATTTGTTCAATGGCAAAGAAGCATGTAAATGCCTATATTATGGTCTATGACAAAAAACATATAACTGCCATTCTAAAACCAACTTACTTAGAAGGCTCACCCTCCTGCACAATGTTCCAAGTGGGAATTGTGTCCGTGAGTCACAGGATTTCCCTCCATCTATAAACATTTTCAATTGAAACCTATTCATTTTGGCTCCTAATGCTGTCATACTTGCAAAGAAGCAAGTAACAGTGATCCTAATAGCAACATAGTTAGAAGATTCACATTCTTGCAAAATGTTCCATATTGGGAATTGTATATATTTCTCATGGGTTTTCTCCTTATTGCTCACAGTTGTCATTTTGAAGTCCCAATCATTTGGGCTCCAAAGGCTATATTGTGGTCTGCTGTAAAAAAGCGTGTAACTACCATTTTAAAACCAACTTAGTTAGAATGTCCTCCAGCCTGCATAATGTTCCACTCTGGGATTGGGTCTGCTCCATCTATCACCATTTTAATTTTATAGGCCACATTCACTTTCACTAATAATACTGTATTATGCCCTATGAAAAAGAAGCATGAAACTGCCATGCTAAAATCAACTTAGTTACAAACTTCACTACCCTGAAAAATGTTTCACTATGGGAATTTTGTTGATGTTTTATTGAATTTGTCTCTAACTATCACCATTTTCAATTTGAAGCCATGTTCATTTGGGCTTATAATGCCATATTCTGCTCTATGGGAAAAAAAAACATGTAACTGCTGTTGTAAAACCATGATACTAATGTGACTGCTGTCCTACACAATGTTTGATTTGGGTTCTTTATCCTGTGTTTTGAAGGATTTCTATCATTTTATCACTGTTTTCTATTCATTCTCACATTCATGTTCCCTCATAATGATATATGATGCTCCATGGTAAAGAAGCATAAAACTGCCACTGTAATCCACTGAGTTAGTAGGTCCATGATCCCTCATAATGACCTGCAATTGACATTCTAAAACCACTTTAGTTAGAATGTTGACCATGCTGTGTGATGTTCACTCTGGGCATTGAGTCTGTGTTTAATAAGAGCCAAAAAGAATGTAGCTTCAAATTGAAAATGCCATACATGGAAAGAAATTCTATGAAACTGAGTTCACAGTGTATAACTTCTGTTGGATGGGAACCTCAAACTATGTTGGTTTTAGAATGGAAGTTGCATACTTCTTTGCATTAGAGCATAATATAGCATTATGACACATAATGAATGTGTCATAATTAAAAATGATGATAGTAGGAGATAAATACAATGAAACACACAACAATTTCCTGAGTGGAATGTTTTCAAAGATGCTTAATCTTCTATTTAATTTAGTTTTATGATGGCATTTACTTGCTTCTTTCCAATAGGGTATAATATAACATTGTGAGCCAAAATGAATGTGACTATATGTAGAACATCGTGATGTAAGGAGAGAAATCCTACAAATGTCAGACTCCATCTACACCATTTTCACTATGAAACCAGTATCTTTGGTTCATAATGCTTTATTAGGATTTCTGTTCATATACTACCTTTTCAACTTGAAACCACATTCATTTTGGCTCATATAGCTATATTATGCTCATCAGCAAAGAATCATGTAACTTCTATTCTAAAACTAACTTAGAAAGTTCACCATCCTGCATGATCCTCCACTCTGGAAATTGTTTTGTGTTTCATAGAATTTCTCTTCATTTATCAGCATTTTCAATTTGAGCCACATTTATTTGGCACATAATGCTCTATGGCAAAGAAACATGGAACTGCCATTCTAAACTCAAAGTAGTTCAAATATTCACCACCCTACAGAATATTCCATTCTTTGAATTTTGATAATTTTCATAAAATTTCTCTCCTTATATAAACATTTTGAATTTGTAGCTACACCCATTTGGGGTCATAATGCTATATTATACTTATGATAATGCAGTCAATAATCGCCTTTCTAAACCAACTTAATTAGAAAGTTAACCATACTGCACGTGTGACACTCTGTGTATGTAGTCTGTGTTTTATAAGATTTCACTCTTGTCTCCATTTTCTTTCTACAACCAAATTCATTTTCCCTAAAATGCTCTATTATGTTCAAAGGCAAAGAAATCTGCAACTGCCCTTGTGAAATTAACTTAGTAGATTCAACATCCAACACAATATTCAACTGTGGGAATTGATCTTTATTAGATCTGTGACAAATAAGTCTGTAACTCCCATTCTAAAACCAAGTTAGTTAGAAGACTCACCAACCTGTATGATGTTCCACAATTGGAATTGTGTTTCTGTTTTATAGGTTTACACTCCTTCTATCACTGTTTTCCATTAGAAGTCACATTCATTTTGGCTCATAATGATATTTTTTTTCTAGTGCAAAGAAGTATGTAACTGCCATTAAAAAAACAACTTAAGTAGAAGTTTCATGATCCTACAGAATGTTCTAGCTGGATTTTTTTATCATGTTTCATAAGATTACTCTCCATAATCACCATTACAAATTTAAGGCCACATTCAAGTAGTTAGAAGGTTAGCTATCATGCACAGTGTTCTACTCTGGTACTGAGTCTGTGTTTCATATGGTTTCTTTGCTTCTATCACCATTTTGTATTTACATCCATATTCATTTCCACTCATAATGTTCTATTATGCTATATGCATTAGAAGCATGTAAGTATCATTCTCAAACCAATTTAGTGAAAAGAATTACCATCCTGAAAACTTTCCACCCTGGAAATTGACTCATTCTTTATAGGATTTCTCCCCCTGCCATATGCATTTTCACTTTGAAGCCATATTAAGTTTCAACAATAATGCTTTATGCAAAGAAGCATGTTTTAACTTTTATTGCTATGTTATGCTCTTTTGCAAAGAAGTATGTAATTGCTTTTCTAAAACCAACTTAGTTAGAAGGTTCATCATACTATTCAGTGTTTTGCTCTGGGACTTTGATCTGTGTTTCATAGGATTTCTCTCCTATCACCATTTTTGTTTAAAGCCACATTCATAGTCTCCCATAATGCTCTATTATCACTGTTTTCCATTGAATGAGTATTCATTTTGACTCCTAAAGCCCATTATATTCTGAAACAAAGAAGCATATAACTGCCATTCTAACACCAACATAGTTGGAACACTCACTGTCCAGAACAAAGCTCAACTCGGATTTGAGGCTGCATTTCATAGAATTTCTCTCCATCTATCACCCTTTCAGTTTTAACACACATTCATTTTGGCTCATAATGTCCTTTCATGCTCTAAGGTAAAGAAGCATGTAACTGCTATTCAATAACAATTTAGTTAGGAGGGTCACAATGCTGCACCATGTTCCTACTGAGGATTAAATCTGTGCATCACAGGATTTCTCTCATACTCAGAATTGAGTCTTTCTATCACAGGATTTCTCTTAATCCATCATCATTTTATATTTGAGGCAAACATTCATAGTGGCTTATAATGCTCTATTATGTTTCTTGGCAAATAAGACTGTAACTCCCATTCTAACACCAAATTAGTTAAAAAATTCACTGTACTACACAAAGTGCCACTCTGGATTGAGTCTGTCTTTCATGGGAATTCTCTCTATCAATAACTGCTTTCGATTTGAAGCCAAACCCATTCTAACTGATAATGTTCTATTATTGGCTATTTCAAAGAAGCATGTACATGCCATTCTACAAAAACACATACTTAGAAGTTTCACTGCTGTGCAGAAAGTTCCAATCTGGAAATTGAGTCTGTGTTGAATAGGATTTCCCTCTTTTTATCACCATTTTCAATTTGAAGCACATTGGTTTTGACTCATAATATTTTATTATCCTATATGGAAAGAAGAATAAGAATACCATTCCAAAACAATCTCTGAGAGAAGGATCACCATACTGCAGGATGTCCCACTCTGGGAATTAAATCTGTGTTTATTGGACTTTCATACATCCATATCTATCATCTATCTATCTATCTATCTATATCTGTTCAATTGCAAGCCATATTCATTTTGGCTCAAAATGCTCTTTTATACTCTCTGGCAAAGAAACATGTAACTGCCATACTACACTGACCTAGTTAGAAGGTTCATCATCCTACAAAATGTCCCACTCTGGGAAATGAGTCTGTTTCGTAAGATTTCTCTCCATCTATCACTAGTGTCAAACTGAGGCCATGTGAATGTTGTTGAAATTCCACTACAAGAGCCATTTACCTGCCATTCTTAATGAACTTACTTAGAAGAAGCACAGTCCTATGCAAGGTTCCACAGTGGGGATTGAGACTGTGTTTTAGAGATTTCTGTCAATCTATCTTCATTTTTAACTTGAAGATACATTCATTTTGGCTAAAATGCTCTATTATATCCTCTGGTAAACAAGCATGTACCAACCACTGAAAACAAACTTAGTTAGAAGTTTCCCAGTCCAGAAAAGATTCTCCCTTGAAAATTGAGAATTTTTGAATATAGGGTTTCATTACATCTATCATACTTTTCAATTTAAAGTCACATTCCTTTCACCTCATAATGTACCATTATGCTCTGTGGCAAAGTAGCATGTTACTGCCATTCCAAAAACAATTTATATAGAAGGTTCCCCATCCTGCAAAATGTTACATTTTAAAAATTGAATCTCTATTTCATAGGATTTCTCTTCATCTATCACTGTTTTAAATTTGAAACAAACATTCCTCTTGGCTCATACTCTGCTACTATGATCTACCTATCATTCTAACACCAACTTAGTTGGAAGTTTCACTGTCCTGCACAATATTCCACTGTGGAAATTGAGTCGGGGATTATAGGATTTATCTTCATTTATCATTTAAATTGTGAGGACAAATTCATCTGGACTCATAAAAATCTATTATGCAATAGGGAAAACAAGCATGTAACTACATTTTCCAAAGAAATTTACTTAGAAGGCTCACCATCTTGAAAATTTTTACATCTAGGTACTTGAGTCCTTGAATCATACCACTTCCTCCATCTTTCACTGCTCTCATGTTGAAAACAAATTCATTTTCCCTCATCATGCTCTATGACCAAGAGGTATGCAAATGTCAGTTAAAATCAACTGTGTTAGAAGGTTCATGGTCCTAAACAATGTTACAATCTGTGATTTGTGTCTATGTTTTACAGGACAGACACATCTCCCAATATCACAATTTCCAAATTAAATCCACATTAACATTGGCTCAGAATGACTATTATGCTCAAAGGCAAGGAACCATTTAGTTGCTATTTTATAAACAACTTAGGAAGTTCACCATCCTACACATTGTTTCATCTTGGACTTGAGTTTGTGCTTCAATAAAATTTCTCTCCATCTATCATCATTTTCAATTGGAATGTGTTCATTTTGGCTCATAATGGTCTCATGCTCTAATGCAAAGGGTCATGTAGCTTTATTTGTTCAAGCAACTTAATTAGAAGGCTCCCCTTCCTACAGGATGTTCCACTCTGAGAGTTGAGTTGTGTATCAAAGGATTTCTCTCTATGTGTTGTTAATTACAATTTGAAACAAACATTCATCTTGGCTGAAAATGTTGTATTATGTCTACGGCAAAGAAGAACGTAACTGTCATTCTAAATCCAGCAAAGTTAGACGTTTCACTGCCCTGCAAAATTTTCAACTTTGAGTCTCTGTTTCATAGGATTTCTCGCCAGCTCTCACCATTTTCAATTTGAAGCCATATTCATGTTGTCTTGTAATGCAATATTACACTCTAAGGCAAAGAAGACTGTACCAGTGATTGAAAACCTAACTTAGTAGAAGGTTCCCTTCTGGAAATTGAGTCTGTGTTTCATAGATTTTTGTCTCCATCCATCACAGTATTCACTTTTAAGCTATATTTGTTTGGTTCATAATGCTCTATTGTTCTCTAGTGCACAGAAGCACATAACTGCCATTCTAAAACCAACTTATTTAGAGGGCTCATCATCTTATCAAATGTTCTACTCCTGGAATTTTTATTGTATTTCACAGTATTTCTCTCCATATATCACAATTATCAATTTGAAGCCAGATTCATTTCAACTCATAATACTATATTTTTCTCTATGACACAGAGGCAAGTAACTGGCATTGAAAACCAATATAAATAGATGGTTCAACATCCTCCACAATGTTCCATTCTGGGAATTGTGACTGCATTTCATAGGATTTCATGTTTTATATATCCAGTTTCAATCTGAAACCACATCCATTTGATCTATTAATGCTATATTATGCTCTATGGCAAAGTAGCATGTAACTGCCATTTTAAAACCAATTTAGTTAGAACAGACACCATGCTGCAATAGCTGCACTATGCATATAGTTTATGTGTTTATGAAATAAATAATGATTGATTGCAAAAGGCATGTAAGTGCCATTGTGTCACACCAACTTAGCTGAATGTTTCACATTCCTACACAATGTTCCACATGGAGTATTGAGTCTGCATTTCATAGGATTTCTATTCATCTATCACAAATTTTGGGGGATGAAACATGAAACTGCCATTCAGTAACCACCTCTTTAGAAATTTCAGCATCTTGCACAGTGTGTTACTCTGGGAATTGACTGTGTGATTCACAGGATTTCTCTCCATCTATCAACATCCTCTTTTTGAAGCAATCATTCTTTTGACTCTTAATGCTCTTTTATACTTGAGGACAAATAAAAATGTAACTGCCTCTGTAAATCCAAATCATAAGTCCACCAACTTGCACAGAGATCCAATGTTGGCTTTGAGTTGCCCTCCATCTGTCCCCAGGTTCAATTTGAAGCCATATCCTTTGGGCTCATAAGCTATATGCTGCTCATATCAAGATAGCATATAAGTGCCATTCTGAAATGAATTTAAATACAAGGTTCACAATCATGCACAATGTTCCATTCTGGAAATTGAGTTTGTATTGCATATGATAACTCTCTGTCTACTACCATTTTAAATTAGAAGGAAATAATCATCTTGGCACATAATGCTTTATTAAAGTTCATGGGAAATAATGTAAGTGCTACTTTTTATTATTATTATTTTCAGTGATACTGGGATTTTAACTCAAGGTCTCAAGATTGCTAGGCAAGCACTCTACCATTTCAGCTAGTCTGCTAGCCCTTTTGTGTGTTAGAAATTTTTGAGATAGGATGTCTCAAACTATTTTTCCTGGTAGACTTTGAACCATGATCCTCCTATTTTTATCATAATTTTTATTAGGAAATATATATTATACAGGAAGAATTCATACTGACAATTCTGATTAAACTTATTTTGCACATTATTTACATTGCCCCGATCAGCTCTACCCCTTAGGCTCCTCCCCACCCTACTTAAAGCAATCACAAGAGGTTATTTAGCTTTGTCTCATATGGGTATTAAAGTCCATCAAACATATA
The DNA here is from genome assembly GCF_047511655.1 of Castor canadensis. Taxonomy (NCBI): domain Eukaryota; kingdom Metazoa; phylum Chordata; class Mammalia; order Rodentia; family Castoridae; genus Castor; species Castor canadensis. The sequence continues at coordinate 161,728,362 of NC_133387.1, forward strand.
CCATCATTTTAATCTCCTTCCTTCTCCCTCCCCCTTCCCATTAGTACCCCCCCAACACACTGAACTATTTTTCAGTCCTGATTTTCATTATTAATATTTAAGTTGATGTTCAAGAGGGTGTCTCAGTGTATGCACTATCACAGTGTGCTTTACTTTGATCTGTTCAATTCCTTTGCATACTCTCCCCTACCCCTTTTCCTCCCTCCCAACATTTTCAACAGTTTTTAATACAAATCCTTATATCCTCTACCTTTACATCTTATGGTATGCAATATTACTGATGCTATCATTCACTTTTCCTTTCCTTGTATCTCTGAGCTCCATAGAGTAGTTCCACAGTTACAAATATGTTTTACATTTGAGTTTGTATATGATCATGCTTGTTTTGTATATATGTTTATCTTTGGATCTAACTTCCCTCTATGAGGGAAAGTATACATCTTTCATGTCTGGCTAACCTCGCTCAGCATGATTTCCTCCATTTGCATCCACTTACCTTCAAACCTCATGTCATTATTCCTTGCATCTGAATAATACTCCATTGTGTTTATGTGCCACAATTTCATGATCTATTCATCAGTTGTAGGGCATCTCGGTTGTTTCCAGTGCTTAGTTATTGTGAATAGTGCTGTGATGAACATTGGTGTACAGGTGTGTCTCCTGTATCCTGTTTTATGTGCTTTTAGGTGGATGCCCAGGAGTGGTATCACTGGATCATATGGCAGTTCTATCTCTAGTTTTTGGAGGAATCGCCATACTTCTTTCCATAATGGTTATACTAACTTGCATTCCCATCAGCAGTGTATAAGTGTTCCTGTTTCACCACTGCATCCTCACAAGCATTTATTATTGTTATTACTCTTGATTATGGCCATTTTAACTGGGGTGAGATGAAATCTAAGTGTTCTTTTGATTTGGATCTCTTTTACAGCCAGGGCAGTTTAACACTTCTTCACAAATTTACTGGCCATTTGTACCACTTCCTTTGAGAATTCCCTGCTTAATTCATGTGCCCATTTCTTCCTTGGGGTGTTAATTATTTGAGGGCTGAGTTTTTTGAGTTCCCTGTAAACTGTGGGTCTTAGTCCCTTATTAGTTAGGTAGCTGGCAAAGACTTTCTCCCATTCTGTGGGCTGTCTCAAGTCTGATGACTGTTTCCTTTTCTCTGAAGAAGGTCTTTAGTTTAATATAGTCCCATTTGTTCATTGTTTTTCTTAGATGATGGATCTTTTGAGTTCTGTTTAGGGAGTCATTCCCTATATCTATCTGTTCCAGTGTTCCTATTGCTTCTTGGGTTTGTTTCAGGGTCTCAGGCCTTATACTAAGGTCTTTGATCTACTTTGAGTTGATTTTGGTATAGGGTGAAAGACAGGGCTCTAGTTTCAGTCTTCTACATGTACATATCCAGTTTTCCTTTCAACATTTGTTGAGGAGCCTGGCTTTTCTCTATTTGGGATATTTGGGTTCCTTAGTCAAAGATCAGTTGGCTACAGATTCGTGGGTTGGTTTATGTCTGGATCTTCTATTCTGATCCATTGGACTTCCTGTCTGTTTTTGTGACAATACCATGCCTTTTAAAAATAGTTTTGTCTCTGTAGAATACCTTGAATTTTGGGTATTGTGATGACTCCAGCATTAGACTTTTTGCTCAGAATTGTTTTGACTACTCAAGGTCTTTTGTGCTTACATATATATTTCATGATTAATTTTTCTATTTCTGTCAGAATGTCTTTGGAATTTTGATAGGGATTTTGTTGAACACGTAGATTCCTTTTGGTGCTATGGCTATTTTCACAATGTTAATTCTACCAATCCATGAGCATGGAAGTTCTTTTCATCTTCTGATGTCTTCTTCAATTCCTCTCTTCAGTGGTTAATAGTTTTCATTTAAAAGTTCTTTGATTACTTTGGTTGAATTTATTCCAAGGTACTTTACCATTTTTGAGGCTACTATAATGGGATTGTTTCCCTGATTTCTTTCTCATTCTGTGCATTGTTGATAGAAAGAAAAGCTACTGATTTTTGTATGTTAATTTTTCATCTTGCTATTTTGCCAAAAGTGTTTATGATATCTAGTAGTTTTTTGTTAGAGTTTTTGGGGTCTCTAAGGTATAAGATCATGTCATCTAGAAATAGGGATAGTTTGATTTCTCCCTTCCCCATTTGAATCCCTTTTATTTTTTCTTTTGTCTTATTGATCTGGCTAGGAATTAAAAAACTACATTAAATAGGAGTGGAGAATGCAAACAGCCCTGTCTCATTCCCGACTTTAAGGGGAATGGTTTTAGTAGTCCTCAATTTAATATGATGTAGTCTCTAGTTGTGTCATATATATATATCCTTTATTGTGTTGAAGAACATTCCCTCTATTCCTAGTTTCTCAGTGCTTTTGTCATGAAAAGGTATTGGATTTTCTCAAAGGCCTATTCCGTGTCTCTTGAGAGGATCATGTGGTTTTTGTTCTTGCTTCTGTTTGTGTGCTGTATTATGTTTATAGATTTACATATGTTGAACAATCCTTGCATGCTGTAATGAAACTGACTTGGTCATGGTGTATGATATTTTTGACCTGTTGTTGGATTCTGTTTGCCAGTGTTTTGTTGAGAATCTTTGCATCTATATTCGGTAAAGATTGGTCTATAGTTCTCTTTTCTGGTTAAGTCTTTGGTTTTGGAATGAGTATAATACAGGCTTCATAGAATGAATTTGTTAGTGAATTTCTTCTCTCTCTATTTCCTGTGTAATGCTGAGGAATATTAGCATTAGTTCTTTTTTAAAGGCATGGTATTAAACAACAAAGACAACTAAATGACAGGTATCACCACATACCTATCAATATTAACTCTAAATATTAATGGACTCAATGCCCCCATAAAAAGACACTGATTGGCTAACTGGATTAAAAAGGAAGATCCATCAATCTGCTGCCTGTAGGAGACCCACCTCATTGACAGAAACAAGCACTGGCTGAGAATGAAAGGCTGGAAGAAGATCTACCAAGCCAATATGCCCATAAACAGGCAAGGGTAGCAATACTTCTCTCGGATAGAGTACCTCAAGCTTACATTGACCAAAAGAGATAAAGAAGGACACTCTACTAATAAAAAGGGAAATACACCAAAAGGAAATAAGAATTATCAATCTACATGCACCCAATGTTAATGCACCCAATTTTATTTAAACATACTCTGAAGGACCTAAAAACACATATAACTCCAGCACAGTGACAGTGGGAGACTGTAATACCCCCCTAACACCAATAGATAGGTTGTCCAAACAAAAAATCAACAAAGAAATTCTAGAACTAAATCACAACATAGAACAAATGGACTTAGCTGACATCTACAGAATATTTCACCCAACTGCTGAACACTCTCCAAAATTGATCACATCTTAGGGTACAAAACAAGCCTCAGCAAATTTAAGAAAATAGAAATAATATCATGCATTTTATCTGATCACAATGCATTAAAACTAGAAATCAACAACAAAAACAACAGTAAAAAACATGCAAACAATTGGAAGCTGAACAACACGTTGTTCAATGATCAATGAGTCATTAATGAAATAATAGAGGAAATTAAAAGTTTCCTGGCAGTTAATGAAAATGAAAACAGGACCTACTGGAACCTATGGGACATAGCAAAGGCTGTCCTAAGGGATAAGTTTATAGTCATGAGTGCATATATCAAAAGGTCAGAAAAATCTCAAATCAATGATCTAATGCTACAGCTCAAACTCCTAGAAAAACAAGAACAAGCAAATCCCAAAACAAGCAGAAAGAGAGAAATAATTAAAGTAAGGGCTGAAATCAATGAAATAGAAACAAACAAACAAAAACATACAAAGAATTAATGAAACAAAAAGCTGGTTCTTTGAAAAAATAAATAAGATTGACAGACCCTTGGCAAACTTGACTAAAACGAGGAGAGAAAAACCTCAAATCACTAAAATCAGAAATGCAAAATGGGAGATAACAATAAACACCACGGAAATCCAGGAAATCATCAGAGACTACTTTGAGAGCCTATACTCTAATGAATTTGAAAATATTGAAAAATGAACAGATTTCTAGATACTTACAAACATCCAAAACTGAACCAAGAGGACATTAAACACTTGAATAGATCTATAACACAAAATGAAATTAAAGCAGCAATTAAGAGTTTCTCAGAAAAAAAAACCAGGACCTGATGGATTCACTGCTGAATTCTATCAGACATTTAAAGAAGAACTAATACCAATCCTCCTTAAACTGTTCCATGAAACAGAAAAGGAGGGAACACTGCTAACTCGTTTTATGAAGCCAATATTACTCTCATCTCCAAACCAGACAAACACACCTCCAAAAAGGAGAACAATAGGCCAATTTCCTTAATGAATATTAATGAAAAAAATCCTCAATAAAATAATGGTAAACTGAATCCAACAGCACATCATAAAGATCATACACCATGACCAAGTCAGCTTCATCCCAGGTATGCAGGAGTGGCTCAAAATATGCAAATCTATAAATGTAATACAGCACATCAACAGAAGCAAAGGAAAAAAGCCACTTGATCATCTCAATAGATGCAGAAAAAGCCTTTGACAAAATCCAACAGCACTTCATGATAAAACTCTAAGAAAACTAGGAATAGAAGAAATGTACCTCAACATTGTAAAGGCTATGTATGACAGACCTATATCTAACATCATAATTAATGGTGAAAAAGTGAAACCCTTTCCCACAAAATCAGGAACAAGACAATGGTGTCCAATGGTATCCTTACTCCTTTTCAACATAGTACTGGAATTCCTAGCCAGAGCAATTAGGCATGAAGAAGAAATAAAAGGAATACAAATATATAAAGAATTGTCAAAATATCCATATTTGCAGTCAATATGATCCTATACTTTAAAGATCGAAAAAACTCCACCCAAAAACTCTTAGACACTGTAAACCATTATGCAAGGTGGCAGGATAGAAAATTAACTTACAAAAATCATTAGCTTTTCTATACACCAACAATGAACAAACTGAGAAGGAATACATAGAAAAATATCCATTTACAATAGCTTGAAAAAAACCCAAATACCTAGGAGTAAACTTAACAAAAGATGTGATTGACTTCAAAAAAGAGAATTAAAAACCCCTAAAGAAAGAGATCAAGGAAGACTACAGAAGATGGAAATATCTCCCATGCTCATGGATTGGTAGAATCAACATAGTAAAAATGTCTATACTCCCAAAAGTAATCTACATGTTTAATGCAATCCCCATAAAAATTCCAATGACATTCATTAAAGAGATTGAAAAATCTACCGTGAAATTTATATGGAAACACAAGAGGCCACGAATAGCCAAGGCAATACTCAGTCAAAAGAACAATGCAGGAAGTATCACAATTCCTGACTTCAAACTATATTACAAAGCAATAGCAATAAAAACAGCATGGTACTTGCACAAAAACAGACATGAAGACCAGTGGAACAGAATAGATGACCGGGATATGAATCCACATAACTATATCCACTTTATTTTTTGACAAAGTAGCCAAAAATATACAATGAAGAAAAGACAGCCTCTTCAGCAAATTTTGTTGGGAAAAGTGGTTATCCATCTGCAAGAAACTAAAACTAGATTGATGTCTATCACCCTGTACTAGTATAAACTCAAAATGGATCAAGGACCTTAATATCAGACCCAACACTGAAGTTAGTACAGGAAGGAGCAGGAAACACTCTGAAAGTAATAGGTATAGGCAAGGACTTCCTCAATAGAACCCCAACAGCCCATCAACTAAGAGAAAGAATGGACAAATGAGACTTCATAAAATTAAAAATCGTCTGCACAACAAAAGGAATGGTTTCTAAACTAAAGAGACACCCATAGAGTTGTGTAAAATATTTGCTAGCTATACATCAGATGAAGGACTGATAACAAGAATATGCAGGGAACTTAAGAAACTAAACTCTCCCCAAATCAAATAACTAATTAATAAATGGGCAACTGAACTAAATAGAAATTTCTCAAGAGAAGAAATTCAATTGGCCAAAAAACACATGAAAAAATGCTCACCAACTCTAGCCTTAAAGGAAATGCAAATCAAAACCACATTAAGATTCCACCTCACCACTGTTAGAATAGTCATCATCAAAAGCACCACCAACAACACGTGTTGGTAAGGATGTGGGGAAAAAGTAACCCTTGTACATTGCTGGAGGGAATGCAAGCTGTGCAACCACTTGGAAAAAAATTTGGAGGCTTATTAAAAATCTAAACATAGACCTACTATATGATCCAGCAATCCTATTCCTAGGGATATACCCAAAGAAATGTAACACAGGTTACTCCAAAGTCACCTGCACACCCATGTTTATTGCAGCACTAGTCACAATAGCCAAATTATGGAAACAGCCAAGTTGTCCCACTATTGAGGAATGGATCAAGAATATGTGGTATTTATACACAATGGAATTTTACTCAGCCATGAAGAAAAATGAAATCTTGCCACTTACAAGTAAATGCATGGAACTGGAGAACATCATTCTGAGCAATGTTAGCCAGACTTAGAAGACCAAAAATAGTATGTTCTCCCTCATATGCGGTCTTTAGATTTAGGGCAAATACAGCTCTGTTTTAGTAGTTGGCTTACATGACAAGGGGAGAACATTTTAAGGGAAGTACATGGTTAGATATAAAGCCCAAAACTTGAAATCATTTGATCTCACCACTCCAGAGGAATTAATACAGAAACCTTAACACAACATAGGTCAACATGAGATGGGACCAGGAACCAGTGTAAATATCAGTTAGAGATTGAATCAGCCTGGGTTGTAGCACATTTGTACATGAAAGCAATGCTAGGAATCTCTCTGTATAGCTGTCCTTATCTCAACTAGCAAAAATGCTATGTCTTTCTTATTATTGCTTATTTCTACTCTTCAATGGAACTGGAGAAAAGTGCAGAACAGGTTCTTCCTGGAAGAGAGGGAGGAGGGCAGAAGAGGGTAGGGGCAGGGGCAGGAGGGAGAAATGACCCAAACAATATATGCACATGTGAATAAATGAATAAAAAAAGGAAAAAGGGGAAAAAGGCATGGTAATATTCAGCTGTGAATCCTTGAAGTCCTGGGCTGTTCTTTGTAGATAGAGCCTTTATTACTGCTTTGCTGCATAGAGGAGTCTATGTTAACAGTTGGTCTATTTCAGGGCCTGAATTATGTCACTCCCCACTGATCCTGACGAGGAGACAGCCCTTACTCCCCAGCCAAAGAGCAAGAATGCCAGATCCACACTGAAGTGAGGAAAGCTATAACCTGCCACTCTGTAGGTGTCACCAGAAGCCCTGTTCCTTCAAGGTACACAGAAGTCCAGTGTTTTACACTGCACCTCTCTGCAGAAGAGTTATGTATCTCCTGTCTAAGAGCTGGAATCCTAGCTACTCCACTGAGTGTCAATCTGCTACTCTGCTTGTGCTAGGAGGTCTGCCCCTCACAGTGCACAGAGACCCAACACTCCCCATTGTGACTGCAGGAGAGCTCCTGTGCCTAATCAAAGAGCAGAAACTCCTCACTGAGGAAAGAAAAGAGTTAATTTGTACCACAACAAGAACCCTGCAAGGGGTAACATATCCAGCAATTCCCTCTCTGAGGAACACTTCTGGAGCACCAGAACAGTAAAAAACCAAAATCTTAACTATGGGTCATAGGGGTTAAAACCCTAACCAAAAACAACTCCAGATGCATAAATCTCAAAGCAGAATGAAACAGCAAGACAACCACTCTCCACCAAAAACCACTTCCACCACTAAGAATCCAAACACCTGCATAGAAGAAGAGCTATAAAATAATTAATTCTCCAAAGCAATAGTAAAAATGATTAATGACCTCAAAGAAGAATCAGAGAAGCTAGGATTTGACCTCAAAGAAAATGTGAATAAATAAATAAATGAGCTCAAAGCGAATACAAACAAACACATGGATGAAATTAAGAAGTCTATCCAGGGTATGAAAGAGGAAATCAATAAAGATATGGAAAACTTGAAAAATAATCAATCCAAAATAAACAAGTCAATGTCCCAAACAAATATCACAATTAAAAGCTTGTTGACCCCAATAGCACAGCAAGTATGAGATAGCATAGATAAATGGGACTTCATAAAACTAAAAAGCTTCAGCTCCACAAAAGAAATGGTCTCTAAACTGAAGAGAACACCCACAGACTGGGAGAAAATATTTGCCAGCTACACATCAGACAAAGGACTGATAACCAGAATATAAAGGGAACTTAAAAAACTAAATTCTCCCAAAATAAATGAACCAATAAAAAAAATGGGCAAGTGAACTAAACAGAAATTTCTCAAAAGAAGAAATTCAAATGGCCAAAAAACACATGAAAAAAAATGCTCACTATCTCTAGCAATAAAGGAAATGCAAATTAAAACCACACTAAAATTCCACCTCACCCCTGTTAGAATAACCATCATTAGCAACACCAGTAACAACAGGTGTTGGCTAGGATGTGGGGAAAAAGGAACTCTCTTACACTGCTGGTGGGAATGTAAACTAGTATAACCACTCTGGAAAAAAATTGGGGGGCTACTTAAAAATCTAAACATTGATCTACCATATGATCCAGCAATACCACTCTTGGGGATATGCCCAAAAGACTGTGACACAGGTTACACCAGAGGCACCTGCACACCCATGTTTATTGCAGCACTATTCACAATAGCCAAGTTATGGATACAGCCAAGATGTCCCACTACTGATGAATGGATTAAGAAAATGTGGTATTTATACACAATGGAATTTTATGCAGCCATGAAGAAGAATGAAATGTTATCATCCGCTGGTAAATGGATGGAATTGGAGAACATCATTCTGAATGAGGTTAGCCTGGCCCAAAAGACCAAAAATCCTATGTTCTTCCTCATAGGCAGACATTAGATCAAGGGCAAACACAAAAAGGGGATTGGACTTTGATCTCATGAGAAAAGTGAGAGCACACAAGGGAGGGATGAGGATAGGTAAGACACCTAAAAAACCAGATAGCATTTGTTGCCCTCAATGCAGAAAAACTAAAGCAAATACCTTAAAAGCAACTGAGGCCAATAGGAGAAGGGGACCAGAAACTAGAGAAAAGGTTAGATCATGAAGAATTAACCTAGAAGGTAACACACATGCACAGGAATTAATGTGAGTCAACTCCCTGTATAGCTATCCTTATCTCAACTAGCAAAAACCCTTGTTCCTTCCTACTATTGCTTATACTCTCTCTTCAGCAAAATTAGAGATAAGGGCAAAATAGTTTCTGCCAGGTATCAAGGGGGTGGAGGGGAAAGGAGGGGTGGGGTGGATGGTAAGGGAGGGGGTGGGGGCAGGGGGGAGAAATGACCCAAGCATTGTATGCACATATGAATAATAAAAAAAATAAATAAAAAAGAAGAATTCACCTAGAAGGTAACACACATGCACAGGAAATTAATGTGAGTCAACTCCCTGTATAGCTATCCTTATCTCAACTAGCAAAAATGCTTGGTCCTTCCTATTATTGTTTATACTCTCTTTACAACAAAATCAGAGATAAGGGCAAAATAGTTTCTGCCAGGTAGCGAGGGGGGGGGGAAGAGGGAGGGGTGTGGTTGGGTAAGGGAGGGGGTGGGGAGAGGGGGGAGAAATGACCCAAACATTGTATGCACATATGAATAAAAATAAAAAGCTTGTTGAACAGATAAAGTATATGAATTAAACCAAACAGTAAAAGATCTTGAAAGAATGTTAAGAAAATATGAACAGAACATGCTAGATACCTGGGACACCATGAAAAGACCAATCCTATAAATCATGGGTATAGAAGAAGGAGAGGAGATACAAATTAAAGGCAATTATAACTTATTCAATATAATAGCATCTGTAACCTTGAGAAAGAGAGAGTCACCAGTTTTAGGGAGCCTACCTACAGGACCAAAAAAAAAACACCCCCAGAAATATCATCATCAGAGCACTCAGCAAACAGAACAAGAAAGAATTCTGAAAGCTACAAGAGAAAAGATGAGTAACATATAAAGGCACCCATTAGAATAACAGCAGATTTCTCAACTGAAACTAAATGGAACATCATGGAAAGACATAATTCAGACCCTGAAAGAAAGCAACTGTCAACCTAAACTAGTGTATCCAGAAAAACAATCCTTCTTAATTGAAGGAGAAATTCAAACTTTCTAAAACAAGGAAAAACTAAAGAAATTGTGACCACCATCCAGCACTACACAAGTAACTGCTATTTTAACACCAACTTTGTTGGAAGGTACATCACCCTGAAAGGACCCTCAGTGTTTCCTTTGGTCAATTGAGTCTGTGTTTCATAAGATTTCTCTCCATCCTTCACAGTTTAAAATTTGAAAATAAATTTATTTTGACACATAATAATCAAATTACGCTTTAAGGCAAGGAAGCATTAATGTGCCATTTAAAACCCAACTTAGTTAGAATGTTCACTGTCCTGTGAAAAATTCCACTCAGGAAATGGAATCTCTGTTATATTATTCCTCATCACCTATCATCATCTTCAATTTGTGTCATATTCATGTTCTTTTGCATGCTATAGCAAACAAGCATCTAATTACCAGTCTCTACCTCTCATATTTGGAAGAATTTGTGTCATGTACTATGTCCATTCTGGGAATTGAATGTGTTTTCAAAGGATTTCTCACCATCTGTCACCATTTAATTTGAAGCAACTTGCAATTTTCCTCGTAATTCTCTATTACATTCTATAGCAAAGTAGCATGCAAATGCCACTTGAAGATCAATTCAGTTAGAAGGATTACCATCCTGTGCAATGCTCCAGTATCAGAATTGAGTCTGTTTTTCTTAGGATTTCTCTCCATCTATTACCACTTTAATTTGAAGGTAAATAAATTTTACCTGTTATTGCTCTATCATGGTCTTTGGTAAAGTATCATGTAACTGCGATTCCAAACCAATGCATTTGAAAGGTTAACCATCCTTCAAAATGTTCCAATTTCAGAATTGAGTCTTTTTCGTATGATTTCTCTTCATCCAACATTGTTTTAAATGTTAGTAAATGTTCATCTTGACTGAAAATGATGTTTTATGGTCTATGGCAAAGGAGCATGTAAGTGCCATTCAAAACCAACTTAGAAAGTTCACCTCTCCATAAGATGTTCTATCCTGGGTATTGAGTCCAAGTTTCATTGTATTTCTCTCCATACATCACCATTTTCCTTTTGAAGCCAAATTAATTTTGGCTTTTAATACTCCATTGCATCCTATGGCAAAGAAGCATGTAACTGTCATTTTAAAACAGCTTATTTAGAAAGTTTACTTTTCTGCACAGTGTTCCACACTGGGAATTTAATATGTGTTTCATATTTCATAAAATTTCTCTCCATATATCACCATTTTCAATGTAAGTCACATCATCTAGGTTGAAGTCCACTATTATGCTCTTTGGCAAGAAGTATTTACAAGCCATTCTTAAACCAACTTATTTAGAAGGTTCCTTGTTCAGCAGAATGTTCCACTTTGAATTGAGTCTGCTTCCAATGATTTCTCTTCATCTGTCACCATTTTAAATTTGAGGTAAGCATTCATCTGGGCTCATGATACTCTATTATGATCAATGGCCAAGAAGCCAATCTAGCACCAAATTAATTAGCATATTCTCTGTACTTCACAAAGTTCTACTCGAAGAATTTAGTCTGTGTTTGATAAGACTTATCTCCACATATTACAGTTATAAATTTGATGTCACATTAATATTTCCTCTTAATGTTATATTATGTAGTAGTTCAAAAAATAATTTAACTGCCATTCTAAAACCACAATAGATACAGGAGTGCCATTCTGAACAACATTCCAATCTGTGTACTGATTCTGTGTTTCACAGGATTTCTCTGCATCTATTAACATTTTCAACTTGAAGCCACCTTCATTTTGAGTAATATTCTCTATTTTGCTCTTTGGTAAAGAAGTAAGTACTTGCCATTTTATAACCAACTTAGTCAGAATTGTCATTATCCTGCACAATGGTGCACTATGGAAAATCCTTAAAAAAGGATTTATCTCAATCTATCACCTTTTTCAATTTGAAACCACACTCATTTTGGCTCATAAGGCTCTAGTATGCTCTTGGGCAAATAAGCCTATAATTTCTATTGCAAAATCAACTTATGTCGATGATTCACCATCCTATACAATGTTCCACTCTGGGAACTTAGTGTTTTTTTCATAGGATTTCTTCCATCTATCAACCTTCTTTGATTTGAATGCAAATTCATTTGGCTCACAATTTTGTATTATGCTCACTGTTCCGAGAGGATTTAAATTCCATTCCAAAACAATGTAGTTAGAAGATTCACTATCTTTCACAGTGTTCCATTCTCAGAATTGCATCACTTTGCCTCAGTGCTTCATAGGATATCTCCCCATCTGTCACCATTTTAAATTTGAAGAAACTTTCATCTTGGTTCATGATGCTCTATTATGGACTATTGCAAGGAGTTATGTAACTGTGATTCTAAATTCAATGGGCTTAAAAGATCACCATTCCACATAAAGTTTTATCTGGGAATTGAGTCTATATTTCGTAGGATTTCCCCCTATCCATCACTGTTTTCAATTTGAATGCACATTTATTTTTCCTAATAAAGCTCTATTATGGTCTATTGCAATGAAAAATGTAACTCCCATACTAGAACAAAATTATGTAGAAGGTTCACTGTACTGCACAATGTTCCACTTTGGGATTTGAGTCAATGTTTCATAGGATTTCCCTCCATTTATCCAAGTTTTCAATTTGAAGTCACATTCATTTTGACAAATAATCTCTATGGCAAAGTAGCATGTACTGTCTTTCTAAAACCAACATAGTTAGAAGGATCAACATATTGCACAATGTTTAACCCTGGAGTTGCTGTCCTTGTTTCATATGATAGCTCTACATTTACCACTGCCTTCATTTTGATCTTAATTACTTTGGCTTTTAATACTCTATGATGTTCTATGGAAAATAATGATGTATTTGTCATTCAAACTGAACTGAGTTGAATATTCAAGGTCCCACACAATGTTCCACTCTGGGAATTGAGACTGTATTTCATAGGATTTCTCTCCATTTATCATTTTCAATTTGTAGCCAAATTCATTTTAATTCATAATGGTCTCTTATGCTGTATGTCAATAAAATATGTAAATGCCTTTCTAAAACCAACATGTTTAGAAGGTATACCATACTGCACAATGTTTCACCCTGGCCATTAACTCTGTGTTTCATATGATTTCTTTCCATATATCAATCCATTTCATTTTATTTATTTGTTTGGAATAGTGAAAACATTTATTTTTAAAAATTTTTATTAGGATATATTCATTGTGCAGGGGGGATACACACTGACAATTCTGAATAGGCTTATATTGTACATTATATACATCACCCCATCACCCCCATCATCTCTCTGCCAAAGCCTCCTCCCTGCCCCACTTAAAACAATTGCAAGTGGTTTCTTTGCTCTATTTCATATAAGTACATGAAGTTCATCAATCATATTCCCTTCCTTTAATCTACTTTATTCACCCTACTTACGCTAATACTCCCCCATACATTGTACCTATTTTACATTCCTGTTTTTCATACTTAATAAAAGTTGATGTTCAAAGAGATTTATCAATGTATCCCTGACATAGGTATAATTTCCTTTTGTCTGTTCAACTCCTTTCATTGCTTTCATTTACCCCGTTTGCCTCCCAATCCCTGATATACAACAGCTTTCACTACACATCCTTATATCCACTATCTTCATAGATTTTTATGTTTAATGTATCATTTATGCTCTATCATACTCTTTTCCTTTCCCTCTTTCCCCAAATTCCATTCAATAGTTCCACTATTCCAAACGTATTTCGTATGTGAGTTTATGTATGATCGTGATTTTTTTGTATATGTTTATCTTTTGGATCATTTTCCAGATTTAAGAGGAAACATGTGGCTTTTGTCTTTTAGAGCCTTTCAGTTAACATGATGTCTTCCAATTACATCTATTTATCTTCAAACCACATGTCAGTATTTCTTAAAGCTGAGTAAAATTGCATTGTGTATATATACCACATTTTCTTGATCCATTCATCAGTTCTAGGACACTGGGTGTTTCCAAATCTTGGCTATTGTGAATAGTGCTGTGAAGAACATTAGTGTACAGGTGTCTCTCTTGTATTCTAGCTTACATTCCTTTGGGTGGATGCCCAGGAGCAGGTATCACTGAATTATATGGCATTTCTATGTTTAGATTTTTGAGGACTCTCTATTCACCTTTCAATAGTGGTGGTACTAATTTGCATTCTCACCAATAGTGTATAAGGGTTCCTGTTTTGCTCCATTCTAGCCAGCATTTGTTGTTGTTATTGCCCTGAAATATGGTCATTATAAAAAGGGCAAGATTAAGTCTTAGTGTTGTTTTGATTTGCATCTTTTTTATAACAAGAGAAGATGAACATTTCTTCATGTATATATTGTCCTTTAATACTTTTTCCTTTGAAAATTTCCAGATTAATTCATGTGCCCATTACTTTATTGGGAAGTTTATTCTCTGGGGGTTGTGTTTTTTGAGTTCTTCATAGATTCTGAATTAGTTCCTTATCAGATGAGTAGCTAGCAAAGATTTTCTCCTATTCTGTTGGCTGTCTCTTGAGTCTAGTGATTGTTTCTTTTGCTGTACAAGAGTGCATAAGTTTGATCCAGATCTGTTTTTAATTCTTTCTCTTAGTTGTTGAGACTTTTGAGTTCTACTTAGGAAGTTGTTCCCTATACCTGTATGTTTCATTGTATTTCTTACTACTACCTGGAGTCGTTTCCAAGTTTTAGGTTTTGTATTGAGGTCTTTGATCCACTTTGAGTTGCTTTTGGTACAGGGTGAGACAGGAATCTACAAGTGCATATCCAGTTTTCCCAGTAACATTTGTTGAAGAGGCTATCTTGTCTCCATCACATGTTCGGGCTACTTTGTTGAAGATCAGTTGACTATAGATTCATGGGTTTATGCATGCAGATTCTGCTCTGATCCACTGGTTTTCCTATCTTTGTGCCAAAACCATGCTGTTTTTATTGTTACGACTCTGTAGTGTAGTTTGAAGTCAGGCATTGTTATGCCTCCAACATTGGACACATTACTCAGAATTGCTTTGGTCATTCAAGATCTTTTGTGTTTCCGTATGTATTTTGGGATTTATTTTTCTAGTTCTGTGTAGAAAGTCATTGGAATTTTGATAGGGATTTTGTTGAATATGTAGAGTGCTTTTGGTAGTATGGCCATTTTCACAATGTTGATTCTATCAATCCATGAGAATGGGAAATCTTTCCATTTTCTGAGGTCTTCTTCATTTTCTCTCTTTAGTGGTTTATAGTTTTCATTAAAAAGTTCTTTGGTTTCTTTCATTAAGTTTATTCCTAGATACTTTATTGCTTTTGAGGCTATTGTAAATGGAATTGTTTCCCTGATTTCTTTCTCAATGTGTTCCTTGTTGGTGTATAGGAAGATTTCTAGATCAGTAGATTTCTGTATGCTAATTTTGTATCCTGCTACTTTGCTGGAAAAGCTTATAATTTCTAATTTTTTGTAGAATTTTTTGCTACTCTTAGGTAAGATAAAGTCACCTGTCAATAGGGCTAATTTGACTTATTCTTTCCCTACTTGAATCACTTTTATTTCTTGCTCTTGTCTTACTGCTTTGACCAGGAATTCCAAAACTATAATGAATAGGATTGGGGAAAGTGGATGTCCCTGTCTAATTCCTGACATGAACTGGAATGGTTGCATTTGTTCTCCATTTAGTATAATGTTTGTATTGGTTTGGCATATATAGCCTTTATTATGCTGAGGAACATTCCTTCTATTCCTAGTTTTTTCAGAGCTTTCATCATGAAACAGTGTTGAATTTTTAAAAGGCTTTTCCTGAACATATTGAGAGGGTCATGTGGATTTTGTTCTTGCTTCTGATTATATGCTATATTACATTTATAGATTTACCTATGTTGAACCATTCTTGTGTCCCTGGAATGAAACAGACTTGGTTATAGTGTATGATATTCTTGATGTGTTGTTAAATTTGTTTGCCACTATTTCTTGAGACTTTTTTGCATCTATATTCATTAAGAATATTGGCCTATAATTCTCTTTTGTGGTTGCATCTTTATTGGCTTTTGGAGTGAAATTAATGCTGGTTTCATAGAATGAGTTTGGTACTGTTCATTATCTTTCTTTTTTCCTTGAAAAGTCTGAAAAGTATTGGTATTAGATCTTTTGAAAGGTTGGTAAATTTCAGCCATGAATTCTTCAGGTCCTGGGTTCTTTGTAAGGAGGCTCTTTTTTACTGTTTCAATTTCATTGATTGCAGTAGGCCTATTTAGTTGGTTAATATCTTCTTGCTTCAATTTTGGTTGGTTATACACATCTAAGAAATTACCCATTTCATCTAGATTCTCCAGTTTACTTGAATATGTTTTCAAAATACTCTCTAATGATCCTATGGATGTCATTAGTATTTGTACTTCCAATTAAATTGCTCCTTTTTTATTTCTCATTTTTCATGTTGGCTAAGGGTTTGTCAAGTTTGTTAATCTTTTCAAAGAACCGACTTACAGTCTCACTGATTCCTGTGTACTTGTTTCTTGGTCTTAATCACTTTGATCTAGGTCCTGATGTTTACTATTTCTATCTGCTGGTTTTTGTTTTGGTTTCTCTAGGAGCTTATGGTGCATCATTACATTGTTTATTTGAGAAGTCTCTGACGTTTTAAAAAATGTAGCCACTTGTAGCTATAAACTTTCCCCTTAGCATGGCATTTACTGGGTCCCACATATCTAGGAACTTCTTGAATTCTTCCCTTATTTCTTTAGTCACCCACTGGTCTTTCAGCAGTGTGTTGTTCAGTCTCCATATGTTTGAATATTTTCTGTGGTTTCTTTTATTGTTGAGGTCTGGTTTCATTCCATTGTGATCTGACATGATAAAGCGTGTTGTTTCATTTTTCTTGAATTTGTTGAGACTTTCTTTGTTTCCTAAAATATTATCTATTTCAGAGAAAGTTCAATGAGCTGCAGAAAAAAATGTGTATTGCATTGTCATTGGGTGAAATACTCTGTAGGTGTTTAATACATCTATTTGGTCTAAAGTGTGAAGTAGCTCTGAGGTTTTTTTGTTCATCTTTTGCCTGCACGAACTATCTATTGGTGTCAGTGGGGTATTCATGTCTCCCACTATTACTGTGTTAGTTCTATCTGAACTTTTAGATGAATTAGAGTTTTTTGTAATGTAGATGGATACCTCTATTTTTGGTGCATATATGTGAAAAATTGATATTTGCTTTCAATGAATTGTTCCTTTAATTATATGAAGTGACCTTCCTTGTCTCTTCTGAATTATTGTATTCTGAAATCTACTTTGTCAGATATGAGTACATATACTCCTGCCTGTTTATTGGGCCATTTTGCTTTGAATTTTTTTTCTACCCTTTGACCCTAAAACAGTGGGTTTTTTTGTTTCATTTTTGTTTTTTAGTGAGATGAGTCTCTTGTAAGCAACATATGATTGTGTCTTCTTTTTTAAGCAGGTTTGCTGTTCTATGTCTTTTGATTGGGGCACTGAGGCAATTTACATTCAGTGTTACTGTTCAGAGGTACTTATTGTTGCCCTTTAATTTACTTTTTTACATCATTTATTCACATATGCATACATTGTTTGGCTCACTTCTCCCCCCAACCCCTCTTCCCCTCTTTCTGCCCCCCACACCCCCTCGCTTCCAGGCAGAATCTGTTCTGCACTTATCTCTACTTTTGTTGAAGAGAAAACATAAGCAATAATAAGAAAGACAAAGTGTTTTTGCTAGTTTAGATAAGGATAGCTATGCAGAGAGATTCCTAGTATTGCTTCCATGTACAAATGTGTTATATCCCAAATTGAATCACCTTGAATCACCTCTAATTGACCTTTTAAATAGTTCCTCATCCCCTTCTCAAATTGACCTCTATTGCTTTAAGGTTTCTGTATTAGTTCCACTGCAGTGAGAACATCAAATACTTTCATGTTTTGGGCTTTTTACCTATCCCCATGCCTCCCATGTGTGCTCTCCCCTTCTCTTGTGGCCCAAGTCCAATTACATTGCTGTATTTGCCCTATATGTAAAGTTCGCATGTGAGGGAGAACATATGATTTTTGGTCTTCTGAACCTGTCTAATCTTGCTCAGAATGATATTCTCCAGATCCATCCATATACTTACAAATGATAAGATTTTATTCTTCTTCATGGTTGAGTAAAATTATATTGTGTATAAATATAACATTTTATTAATCCATTTGTCAGGAGTGGGGCATCTTTGCTGTTTCCATAATTTGGATATTGTGAATAGTGCGGCAAGCCTCTGGAGTAACCTGTGTCCAATACCTTTGGGTATACCCCCAGAAGTGGGACAGCTGGATATATGGCAGACCTATGTTTAAATTTTTAAGAAGCCTCCAAATTTTTTTCCGGAGTGGTTACACTAGCTTGAATTCCCACCAGCAATTTATGAGGGTTCCTTTTTCTCCACATCCTCACCAACACCTGCTGTTAGTGGTGTTTTTGATGATGGCTATTTTAACAGGGGTAAGGAGGAATCTTAGTGTGGGCTAATTTGCATTTCCTTTATGGCTAGAGATGGTGAGCACTTTTACCTGTATTTTTTGGCCATTTATATTTCTCCTTTTCAGAATGTTCTGTTTAGTTCAGTTGCCCATTTCTTTATTGGTTCATTGATTTTGGGAGAGTTTAGTTTTTGAGTTCCCTGTATATTCTGGTTATCAGTCCTTTGTCTGATATGTAGCTGGAAAATATTTTCTCCACTCTGTGGGTGGTCTCTTCAGTTTAGAGACCACTTCTTTTGATGTGCAGAAGCTTTTCAGTTTTGTGGAGTCCAATTTGTCCATACTTTCTCTTAGTTGCTGAGCTGCTGGGGTTCTATTGAGGAAGTCCTTGACTTTACCTATTACTTCCAGAGTGTTTCCTGCTCTTTCCTGTACCAACGTCAGAGTTTCAGGTCTAATATTTAGGTCCTTGACCCATTTTGAGTTGATACTAGTACATGGAGATAAAAAAGGACCTAGTTTCAGTTTTTTGCAGACAGATAACCACGTTTGCCAACAACATTTGTTGAGGAGGCTGTCTTTTCTCCATCAAATATTTTTAGCACCTTTGTCAAAAATAAGGTGGGTATAGTTGTGTGGATTCATATTGGGTCCTCTGTTCTGTTCCACTGGTCTTCATGTCTGTTTTTGTGCCAGTACCATGCAGTTTTTATTGCTATGTGAAGTCAGGTATTCTGATACCTGAATCAGTGCTCTTTTTTGCTAAGTATTGCCTTGACTATTTGCAGTCTCTTGTGTTTCCAAATGTATTTTAAAGGCAGATTTTCAATCTTTGATGAATGTCATTGTGATTTTGCTGGGAATTACATTAAACATGTAGATTGCTTTTGGAAGTATAACTATTTTTACTATGTTGATTCTACCAAACCATGAACATGGGCAATCTCTCCACGTTCTGTAGTCTTCCCCAATCTCTTTCTTCAGGGGATTGTCGTTTTCCTTGGAGAGGTCATTCACATCCTTTGTTAAGTTTACTCCTAGGTATTTGTTTTTTTGAAGCTATCGTAAATGGAATTTTTTCCATGTATTCCTTCTCAGTTGGTACAACACTGGTGTATAGAAAATCTAATGATTTTTGTAAGTTGATTTTGTTTCATGCCACCTTGCTGTAGCTGTTCATGGTGTCTAGGAGCTTTGAGGTGGAGCTTTTTGATCATATCATCTGCAAATAGGGATATTTTGACCATTTCTTTACCTATTTATATTCCTTTTATTCCTTCTTCTTGCCTAATTGCTCTGGTTACACATTCCAGTACTATGTAGAATTGGAGTGGGTATAGTGGGAACCCTTGTCTCATTCCTGATTTTAGGGGAAATGGTTACTTTTTTTATCATTAAGTATGATTTTGACTATAGGTTTGTCATATATAGCCTTCACAATGTTGAGGTACTTTCCTTCTAATCCTAGTTTTCTCAGAACTTTTTTCATGAAGTGGTGTTGGATCTTGTTGAAGGCTTTTTCTGCATCTATTGAGATGATCAAGTGGTTTTTGTCTTTGCTTCTGTTAATGTGCTGTATTACATTTATAGACTTACATATGTTGAAACACCCCTGCATCCCTAGGATGAGCTGACTTCGTCATGGTGAATGATCGTTCTGATAAGTTGTTGGATACAGTTTGCCATTATTTTATTGACTATTTTTGCATCAATATTCATTAAGGAGATAGGACAATTGTCCTCCTTTTTGGAGTTGGCTTTGTCTGGTTTTGGGATGAGTGTAGTTCTGGCTTCATAAAATGAGCTAGGCAGTTTTCCTTACCTTTCTATTTTGTGGAATGGTTTAAGGAGGATTGGTATTAATTCTTCTTTAAACCTCTGATAGAATTCAACAGAGAATGTATCAGGTCCTGGACTTTTCTTTTTTTGTGAGACTCTTTAATGCTTCAATTTCATTTTGTGTTATAGATCTATTCATGTGATTAATGTCCTCTTGGTTCACTTTTGGGTGATCATAAGTATCTAGAAATCTGTTTTATTTCTTCAAGATTTTGAAATTTATTAGAATATAGGTTCTCAAAGTAGTCCCTGATGATTCCCTGGGTTTCCATGGGGTTTGTTGTTAACTCCCCTTTTCCATTTCTTTTATTTATATGTGCATACAATGTTTGGGTCATTTCTCCACCCTTCTCCTCCCCCTTACTTACTCCATCCCCTCCCTGTCTCCCCTACGCTCTCATTACAAGGCAGAAATTATTTTGCCCTTATCTCTAATTTTGTTGAAGAGAGAGTATAAGCAATTATAGGAAGGACCAAGGATTTTTGCTAGTTGAAATAAGGATAGCTACACAGGGAGTTGATGCACATGGCTTTCCTGTATATGTGTGTTACCTTCTAAATTAATTCTTCTTGAACTAACCTTTTCTCTAGTTCCTGCTACCCTTCTCCTATTGACCTCTGTCGCTTTAAAGTATCTGCATTAGTTTCTCTGCATTGAGGACAACAAATGCTGTCTAGTTTTGGGTGTCTTACTTATCCTCATACCTCCCTTGTGTGCTCTCGCTTTATCATGTGATCAAAGTCCAATCCCCTTGTTGTGTTTTCCCTTGATCTAATGTCCGCATATGAGGGAGAACATATGAGTTTTGGTCTTTTGAGCCAGGCTAACCTCGTTCAGAATGATATTCTCCAGTTCCATCCATTTACTTGCGAATGATAACATTTCATTCTTCTTCATGGCTGAGTAAAATTCCATTGTGTATAAATACCACATTTTCTTAATCCATTGGACAGTAGCGGGGCATCTTGGCTGTATCCATAACTTGGCTATTGTGAATAGTGCTGCAATAAACATGGGTGTGCAAGTGCCTCTGGAGTAACCTGTGTCACAATCTTTGGGTATATATACCCAAGAGTGGTATTGCTGGCTCATATGGTAGATCTATGTTTAGATTTTTAGGAAGTCTACAAATTTTTTTCCAGAGTGGTTGTACTAGTTTACATTCCAACCAGCATCCTCACCAATACCTGTTGTTAGTGGTGTTGCTAGTGATGGTTAGTCTAACAGGAGTGAGGTGGAATTTAGTGTGGTTTCAATTGCATTTCCTTTATTGCTAGAGATGTTGAGCATTTTTTCATGTGTTTTTTGGCCATTTGAATTTCTTCTTTTGAGAAAGTTCTGTTTAGTTCACTTGCCCATTTCTTTACTGGTTCATTAATTTTGGGAGAATTTAGTTTTTTAAGTTCCCCGTATATTCTGGTCATCAGTCCTTTGTCTGATAACCACTCTGAGGGTGGTCTTTTCAGTTTAGAGACCATTTCTTTTGTTGAACAGAACTTTTTAGTTTTATGAAGTCCCATTTATCTATGCTATCTCTTAGTTGCTGAGCTGCTGGGGTTACATTGAGAAAATCCTTGCCTATACCTATTAGTTCCAGAGTATTTCCTACTCTTTCCTGTACCAACTTTAGAGTTTGGGGCCTGATATTAAGATTCTTGATCCATTTTGAGTTAATATTGGTATATGGTGATAAACATGCATCTAGTTTCAGTTTTTTGCAGATTGCTAACCAGTTTTTCCAGCAGTTTTTGTTGAAGAGGCTGTCTTTTCTCCATCATATATTTTTAGTGCCTTTGTCAAAGATAAGTTGGTTATAGTTGTGTGGCTTCATATCCGGGTCTTCTATTCTGTTCCACTGGTCTTCATGTCTGTTTCTGTGCCAGTACCATGCTGTTTTTATTGCTTTTGCTTTGTAATATATTTTGAAGTAGGGTATCATAATACCTCCAGCGTTGTTCTTTTTACTGAGTATTGCCTTGGCTATTCGTGGCCTCTTGTGTTTCCATATAAATGTAATGGTAGATTTTTCAATCTCTTTGATGAATGTCATTGGGATTTTGATGGGAATTGTATTTAACATGTAGATTGCTTTTCAGAGTATACACATTTTTACTATGCTGATTTTACTAATCCATGAGCATGGGAGATCTCTCCACTTTCTATAGTCTTCCTCAGTCTCTTTCTTCAGAAGTTTATAGTTTTCCTTGTAGAGGTCATTCACATCCTTTGTTAATTTTACACCTAGGTATTTGATTTTTTGAGGCTATTGTAAATGTCATTGTTTTCATATATTCTCTCTCAGTTTGTTCATTATTAGTGTATAGAAATGCTAATGAATTACTTATGTTGATTTTATACCCTGATACCTTGCTATAGCTGTTGGTAGTGTTTAGGAGATTTTGAATAGAGTTTTTTGTATCTTTAAGGTGTAGGATCATATAGTCTGCAAATAGGGATATTTTGACAGTTTTTTTTTTTTTACCTATTCGTGTTCTTTTTATTCCTTCTTCTTGCCTAATTGCTCTGGCTATACATTCCAGTAGTATGTTGAATAGGAGTGGGTATAGTGGACACCCTTGTCTCATTCCTGATTTTCGAGGGAATGGTTTCAGTTTATCACCATTAAGTATAATGCTGGCTGTAGGTTTGTGATATATAGCTTTTATAATGTTGAGGTACTTTCCCTCTATTCCTAGTTTTCTTAGAGCTTTTATCATGAGATGATGTTGGATCTTATCAAAGGCTTTTTCTGCATCTATTGAGATGATCTCGTAGTTTTTGTCTTTGCTTCTCTTAATGTGGTGTATTACATTTTTTGATTTTCATATGTTGAGCCACCTCTGAATTCCTGGGATGAAGCCTACTTGTTCATGATGAATGATCTCTTTGATGTGTTGTTGAATTTGGTTTGCCATTATTTTATTGGGGATTTTTGCATCAATGTTCATTAAGGAGATTGGCCTGTAGTTCTCCTTTTTGGAGGTGTTTTTCCCTGGTTTTGGGATAAGTGTAATATTGGCTTCATAAAATGTTTTAGGCAGTTTTTCTTCCCTTTCTATTTATTGGAACAGTTTAAGGAGGGTTGGTATTAGTTCTTCTTTAAAGGTCTGATAGAATTCAGTAGAGAATCCATCCAGTCCTGGACTTTTCTTTTTTGGGAAATTCGTGATTGCTTCTTCATTTTCATTTTGTGTTATAGATCTATTCAGGTGATTTATGTCCTCTTGGTTCAGTTTTGGAAAATCATAAGTATCCAGAAATCTGTCCCTTTCTTCAATATTTTCAAGTTTATTTGAATATAGGTTCTCAAAGTAGTCTCTGATGATTCCTGGATTTCCATGGTGTTTGTTGTTTTCTCCCCTTGGGCATTCGTGATTTTACTAATTTGGTTTTTTTTTCTCTCCTCGTTTTAATATGGTTTGCCAAGGGTCTGTAGATTTGGTTTATTTTTTCAAAGAACCAACTTTTTATTTCATTAATTCTTTGTATGGTTTTTTTTCATTTCTGTTTTCAGCTCTTATTTATTATTTCTCTCCTTCTATTTGTTTTGGTATTTGCTTGTTCATGTTTTTCTAGGAGTTTGAGATGTATCATTAGGTCATTGATTTGAGATCTTTCAGTCTTTTAATATATGTACTCATGGATATAAACTTCCCTCCCAGGACTGCATTTTCTGTCCCTTACATTCTGGTAGGTTGTGTTTTCATTTTCACTGATTTCCAGGAACCTTTTAATTTCCTCTTTTATTTCATCAATGACCCTTTGTTCATTAAGCAATGAATTATTCAGTTTCCAGCTGTTTGGATGTTTTTGTCTTTATTTTTGTTGTTGAGTTCTAGTTTTATTGCATTGTGATCTGATAGAATGCGTGGTATAATTTCTATTTTCTTGTATTTGCTGAGGTTTGCCTTGTGCCCTAGTTTATGATCTATTTTGGAGAAGGTTCCATGGGCTGCTGAGAATGTATTTTATGTAGAAATTGGATGAAATGTTCTGTAGACATCAACTAGGTCCATATGATTTTTGGTATCTTTTAGATCTTAGGTTTCTTTATTGATTTTTTGTTTAGATGACCTATCTATTGATGATAGTGGGTTGTTAAACCCTCCCACAACCACTGTTTTGGAGTTAATGTATGCTTTTAGGTCCTTCAGGGTATGTTTGATGAAATTGGATACATTGACATTGGGTGCATGTTGGATGATAATTGCTATTTCGTTTTGGTCTATTTCCCCTTTTATTAGTATGGAATGTCCTTCTTTATCTCTTTTTATCAATGTAGGTTTGAAGCCTACTTTGCCAGAGATAAGTATTGTTACTCCTTTCTGTTTTCAGGGTCCATTGTCTTGATAAATTTTCTTCCAGCCTTTCATCCTAAGCCTGTGCTTATTTCTATTGATGAGATGGGGTTTCTGTAAGCAACAAGTTGTTGGATATTCCTTTTTAATCCAGTTTGTCAAATGGTGCTTTTTGATGGGAATTAAGTCCATTAACATTAAGTGTTAATATTGACAGTTATGTGGTGATTTCTGTGATTTAGTTGTCTTAGTTGTTTGGGGGTTTGATTGTGTGTAGCTAAACCAATGTTACTCTGTTTTATTGCTTTTTCTTTTCCTGTAGTTTGGTACTGCCTGCCCTTTCAGGGTTATGTTGGGTTTCACATTCTGTTTGCAGAATCCCTTGAAGGATCTTTTGCAGTGGTGGCATTGTGGTCATATAATGTTTTAGTTTCTGGTTATCATGGAAGACTTTTATTGCTCCATCTATTTTGAATGATAGTTTTGCCTGGTAGAGTATCCTAGGGTTGAAGTTATTTTCATTCAGTGCCCAGAAGTCTTTACCCCAAGCTTTTCTTGCTTTTAATATTTATATTGAGAATTCTGCTGTGATTTTGATGGATTTACCTTTGTATGTTATTTGTTTTTTTCTGTCTTACAGCCTTCAATATTCTTTCTCTATTCTCTGTACTTGTTTTAATAATATGCCATGTGTTAGTTCTATTTTGGTCAGGTCTGTTTGGTGTTCTGGAGGCTTCTTGCACCTGTATGGGCATAGATTTCTCTAGATTTAGGAACTTTTCTGTAATTATTTTGTTGAATATATTATGCATTCCTTTTGCTTGCACCTCGTCTCGTTCTTCAATGTCCATGATTCTCAGGTTTATCTATTTTCATTCTGAGTTCATTTATCTCTTTATTAATCAGGTTCTTTGTTTCACTTTGGTGTTTTTATAGTGCTTGTATAGTTTCTTTTATTTGTTTTTGTGGTTTCTTTAATTCTCTATTTTTGTTGTCTTGAAATATCTTGAGTGTCTCTGGTATATTTTGGTTGACCATATCCAGTATCATCTCTATAAAATCTCATTGATTACTTGCAGGATTTTTTCTTTCAGAATGTTGTGGGCTTCATTGTGTTCTTTGGCATAATTTGTCTTCGTTTTTTTGGAGTCTAGATCTGTGTATGTGTTTTCTTCATTTCCCTCTGGTTCCTGTTCTGAGTTATTATTGGGGGGAAAGTGGTTTTCCTCTTTTTTCCGTCTTCCCATCATTACCCTTGCTATTATTACTGTCCCTGTACTCTGAGTAATTCTGTATTGTCTAGCTTGTAATAATAAAATGAAATGGTGATTTCTAGAGTGGAAGGGTGAGAGAAGAGTGAAAGCAAAGAAGGTAAAGAAAAAGGGAAAAAAAACCAAACCAAATACACACACACACACACACACACACACAAAGAAAAGCCAATGAAATAAACAGAAAGAGGTAGTGTACTAATCAATGGTGAGCTATACAGGCATTAGAGAGACAGAGAGAGAATAGTAAAACAGAAAAAAAAAGAAGAAAATCCCCAAGTTCAAATGCAATAAAGTTTCAGTCTTAATAATTTTGGTGTTAGTCCTTCATCCTCCAGTCCTGGTGTTGGTGTCTGGGAAGATGTTCTCTTGTCTCATCAAAGGGGAAAAATCCAAAACAAACAAACAAACAAAAAACCAAAACCCAAAACCAACAAAACAAATAAATCCCAAATTTAAATACAATAGAGTTTCAGTTAGTCCTTCAGCATCCTGTTCTAGTTCTGTCATTGTCTCATAAAAGGACGAAAAGAACAACAAAAAAAAGAGTCTGGATAAAGCTTTGTGAATGGCTATCTAGGGCTGCAGCTCACCTGTCACCTACTGTCAGCCTTCTGCTACTGAAGGCTTTATTTATGCAGATATCAGGTATGAGCTTTACATTCACCTAGCCTGCAGGTTGTGTTTGCTTAGAGTTTTCCTGGCTGCATGCCCCTTTTGTCTTCCCCAGTATGCAGCCCTACCTGTCTGCTACAATTGCAGTCTTTTTTTTATTATTTAGAGTTCGTTTGTGGAGGTGTCCCTCCCTTACTCTCCTGTGTAGTGTGCTATGCTTTAGCCGCTTTGACAAGCCTTCCTCTCTCCAAGCACATTGGGGGAGGTGCTGCCACTACTGCTTTCTGGCGCCGGTTTATTTATTTACATATTGTGTGAAGGAATGCCTTTCTCCCATTCTCTGGTGGAGCGTGCTAATGCTTTGGCTGCTTTTACAAACCATCTCCTCTCCAAGCACACTGCGGGGGGAAGTGCTGCCACTCCTACTTTCTCCTGCCAGCTTGTTTATTCACAGTTCAAGTGGGGATTGCCTCTCTCCCCCTCTCTGGAGCTCAGGATGCCCCGCCCTGTTTGCTAAACATCTTTTTTTTTCAGCTACTTTTTAAATTCAGATTGTTTTTTTCCTCTTTTTTCCCTGGGTGTAAGTCAGTCTGTCCAGGGGGCTATGCTGATTTACTGTGTGCTGCTTGGCTCACCTGGTGGTCTGCATCTTCTCAAGAAGTCTGGGAGCTGGCATCTGGTGGCATGGGAGACCTCCTGGTTTCTCCATTTAACATGGAGTAGGGATGCTATGCGTGAGCTGGGGGTGTGGAGGAGTCGGAGTTTTGCCTCTTCTTGGTGGTTTTTCCTGCCAGGCATATCTCCAGCATCTCTCCAAGATTTTACTTTAGGAAGCACACTTTCTGCTTCCTTCCTCTAGCTGCCATCTTGGAATCTCCCCTTTTCCATTTCTGATTTTACTGATTTGGGCTTTTTCTCTGCTCATTTTAGTCAGATTTACCAGAGGTCTGTAATATATGTTTTCAAAAAACCAACTTTTTGTTTCATTGATTCTTTGTATTTTTTTTGTTTGTGTCTTTCTATTTCATTGATTTTGGCTCTTATTTTTATTATTTCTGTTTTTATGCTTGTTTGGGGATATGCTTGTTTTTGCTTTTTAGAATTTTGAGATGTAGCATAGGTCATTGATTTGAGATCTTTCTGACCTTTTAATATATGCACTCATGGCTATAAACATTCCTCTTGGGACTGCCTTTGCTGTGTCCCATCAGTTCTGGTAAGTCCTGTTTTCAGTTTCATTAACTTGCAGGAAACTTTTAATTTCCTCTTTTATTTGATCAATGACCCATTGAACATTGAGCAATGTGTTGTTCAGCTTCCAATTGTTTGAATGATTTTTACTGTTGTTTTTGTTGTTGATTTCTAGTTTTAATGCATTGTGATCAAATAGAAATCATAGGATTACTTCTATTGTTTTATATTTGCTGAGGCTTGCTATGTGCCCTAAGGTATGATCAATTTTGGAGAAGGTTCCATGGGCTGCTGAGAAGTATGTATATTGTGCAGAAGTTGGATGAAATATTCTGTAGACATCAGGTAGGTTCATTTGATCTATGGTGTGATTTAGATGTAGGATTTCTTTGTGATTTTTTGTTTGGATGACCTATCTATTGGTGATAGGGGGATATTAAAGTCTCCCACTATCACTGTGTTGGAGTTTATATATGTTTATAGGTGCTTCAGAGTATGTTTGATGAAGTTGGATGTCTTGAAGTTTGGTGCATATAGGTTGATAATTGTTATTTCCTTTTGGTGTGTTTCTCCTTTTATTAACATGGAATGTCCTTCTTTATCACATTTTATCAATGTAGGTTTGAAGTCTGCTTTGTCTGAGATAAGCATTGTTACTCCTACCTGTTTTAGGAGGCCATTGGCTTGGTAAAACTTCTTCCAGTCTTTCACCCTAAGCCAGTGTTTGTTTCTGTCAATGAGATAGGTCCCTTGTAAACAATAGATTATTGGAACTTCCATTTTAATCCAGTTTGCCAAACAGGTCTTTTGATGGGGGAATTAAGTCTGTTAACATCCAGTGTTAGTATTGTTAGGTATGTGGTGATTCCTGTCACGTAGTTGTCTTTGTTGTTTAAAGGTTTGATTGTGTGCAGTTAAATCAGTGTTACTCTCTACTTTCTTGCCTTTTCTTCTCCTGTGGTTTGGTACTGCCTCTCCTTTCATAGTTTTGAATGCTTTCATTCTCTGTGTGCAGAATTCCTTGAAGAATCTTTTGTAGTGGTGGCTTGGTGGTTATGTATTGTTTTTGTTTCTGCTTATCATGGAAGATTTTTATTGCTCCATCAATATTGAATGATAGTTTTGCTGGGTAGAGTATCCTAGGGTTGAAGTTATTTTCATTCAGTGCCCAAAATACCTCACTCCATGCACTTCTTCCTTGTAAGGTTTCTATTGAGAAATCTGCTGTGATTTGAGTGGGTTTATCATTGTATGTTATTTTTTTTCTCTCTTACAGCCTTCAATATTCTTTCTTTATTCTCTGTGCTTGTTGTTTTAATGATAATATGTCATGGGGTAGTTCTATTTTTGTCAATTCTGTTTGGTGTTCTGGAGGCTTCCTGTACTTAAATGAGCTAAGATTTCCCTAGATTTGGGAAATTTTCTGTTATTATTTTGTTGAATATTTTATGAATTCCTTTTGCTTGCACCTTTTTTCCTTCTTCAATACCCAAGTTTGGTCTTTTGATGGAGTTGGTGAGTTCTTGCATATTCCTTTGTTTTGAGTTGTCTAACTAATAGTTCTTCAGATTTTCCTTAAATTTTCATTTCATCTTCAAGTTCTGAGATTCTATCTTCTTCTTGTTGTTGTCTGCTGGAGTGGCCTTCCATTGTGTTTTGTATTTGTTCCATTTTTTTTTTCTTAGGGTTTTCCTATCATGACTCACTTCCTCTTTAATATTGTCAATTTCCTTAATTCATTTATCTCTCTACTTATGGTGTTCTCTCTTTCACTTTGGTATTTATTTAGTGCTCCTATGAGTTCACTTATTTATTTTTATGTCTTTTCATATTGTTTATTTTTGTTGTCTTGGAATTTCTTGAGTGTCTCCTGTACATTTTGGTTGACCTTGTCTAGTAACATCTCCATGGAATTCTCAGTGATTTCTTTTTTCACAAGATTTTCTTGTGGGCTTCATTGGGTTCCTTGGGATAGTCTATTTTTGTTTTGTTGTGGTCTGGAACTTGGTATTCGTTTCCTTCATTTCCCTTGGAATCCTGTACTAATTTTTTTGGGGGGAGAATGCTTTCCATCCCTTTTTTCTTCCCATAATTGCACTTGGTTTTGTTTCTGTCCCTGGTCTGTGTGTAATTTAGTATTAGCTAAATTACAATAGTAAAACTAATGAAACCAAGAAAGAAAGATAAAAAAGAAAAAGAAAAAATTGAAGGAAAAAAATAGAGAACATAAGAAATCAACAGGTTGAGATGGTGGACTAACAATGAACATGACAAGGGCTTAGAGAGAAAGAGAAAAGAAAAAAAATTCCAAGTTCAGGAACAATGGACTTTTAGTCTTAGTAGTTCTGGTGTTACTCCTTCAGCATCCAGTCCTGGTGTTAGTGTTTAAGCAGTCGCAGTTTTGTAGTCTTTCCAGGTGGTTGGGTCAGGAGATGATCTTTGTGAACTGCTGCCTGCCCTATTTTAGGCAGTGGCTCATCAACCACCTACTGTCAGCTGGCTGCTTTTGCAGGCTTTATTTACTGAAAGTTCATGTGCAGAGATGCCCTTGCACCTGTCTCTGGGGTAACGGTTTGTCAGCTGTCTACTTCTCCAGGTTTAGTTTACTGAAGGTTTGTGTGGACAGCAGCTCCTTGTTCCTCCCCCTTTTCTGATGCACTGAAAGCACCCCACCCTCTTTGCTGCATGTTCTTTTCAGTTCCTTGTTTATAATTCAGTATTTTTTGTTTTGTGGGGCAGGGGTCAGTCTGTCCATGGGGCTATGCTGGTTTATACCAAGGGTGGCTGTGGGAATACTGTGTGCTACTTATTTGCTCACCTGTTGGTCTGTGTCTCCCAAGCAGGTTTGGAGCTGGTGTCTGGCGACAGGGGACCCCTCCTGTTTTCTCAGTGTAATGTGGTGTTGAGAAGAAGCTTTGTATGGGCTGAGGGCTTGGGGTGTTGGAGTTTTGCTTATTCTTGGTGGCTTTTTCTTCCAAGTTTGGGTCCAGCATCTCAGCAAGATTTTTGATTTACAGAGCTCACTCTGTCTACTTCCTCCCTCTAGTTGCCATCTTGGATCTCCCCCCTACTTAAATCTCATTTACTTGTAACTATTCCTTGTTTACTATTCTGCTTGGACAAAAGGGCTTATTCTTTTTTGCATCTTCCTGTCTCTATCTAGTTTCTTCCATGTGTAAAATCCTTTAAGTATTCTGTGTAGCAATGTTTTGGTACACTTGAATTCCTTTATTTTTCTTTGTCATGGAAGATCTTAATTTCTCCTTCAATTATGAAGTATAGTTTGTTGTGTAAACTAATGTAGGTTGACTGTTGCTTTCCTTCTGGGACTGAATCATATATTTCCATGACCTTCTTGTGTTTACTGATTGTGTTGAGAAATCTGCTGTTATTCTGATGAGTTTTCTTTGCCTTTTCTCTTTTGTATCTTCCAGTATTCTTTCTTTGTTCTGTGTGTTGAGTGTTTTGATTATGATACATCTCTGTGTGTTTCTTTTTGGCTCTATCTGTTTGCTTTTATGTATGCTTCTTGTACTTGGATGTTCTCGTTCTCATTTTTGGGGAAATTTTCAGTTATTATTTTACTGAATAGTTTGCCTATGAATTTAGTTTGTTTCCCTTATCTTTCTTCTATCCCCATGATTTGTAGGTCTGGTCTTTTCATGTTGTCCCAATATCTTGCAGGTTTCATTGATGCATGCTTAGGATTTTCTTCTTTTCTTTGGCTGTTTGTTCTAATTCCTCTACTGTTCCAATACTCTATTTTCAACTTTCTCCACTCTTTGCCAAGCTTTCAATTGAAACTTTTATTTTGGATATTGAGATGTTCATTTCAGATTGATTCTTTTTCAGAATTTCTATATCTTCATTGAGTTCTTTATCTTCATGGTCTTCTTAATTTCATTCATCCTACCTAAAATTTATGTCAATTGCTACTGAAACTGTGATGTAGATCTCTTACTCATTTACTGGAAATTATTTTTATTTGTTTTTCTATACATTCCAACAGCAGTTTTGCCTGCTTACTCCACAATTCACTCATTTGACCTCCCTCTGTCCCTCCCCTCTCACTGCAGACATCCATGAGATCCCAATAAAATCATCTTCAGTTGCAACCCCAAATCTTTCTTCTCCTCTACTTTCTACCACCCTCCCCAATTTCTACTCTCTACCTGTCAACCTCCAGAACAACTCCTTAGATATCAATGTTCTTTCTCTTTGTCTACCCTCTCACAATTGAAAAATTCATCTTTGCTCCAGCTGAAAACCAAATATACTGGAATAATAGCACTAAGTGATCTTCCTCAAGGATTACTACAACCAAAAGACTGTAGTTCAGTTACTGATAAATCTTTAGTATCTAATCCTTCTTTCTCTCTGTGGAAAATGGGATAGAATTCAACATCTTGATAATAAGCTGAAGAAATTGATATTTCAATTTCTATCCCCCCATCTACAGATAATAAAACATACCAATCAATTACCACCCAGTCTTTTACAGTCCATACATCTCCAACCAAGGGAGACACAAAGGACTGGGACCTCCCAAAAAACCCCATATGCATAAATCTCACTTCAAAAATATGAAGAAATAAGATGACTACTTCCCCTCAAAAGCCAACTCAACCACTAGGGTCTAAAAACAGTGAAGAGAAGGAAATATCAAATTTTTACTCTAAAAAACAAATAGAAAGAATGATTAAAGATCTTAAAGAAGGAATGCAAAAGCTAGTGCTTAATATCAAAGAGAATGTGAATAAAAAACTAAAAGAACTCAAAGAGAATTCAAACCAATTTTATTTTGAAGCCAAATTCATTTTTGCTGTAATACTGTATGGCAAAATGAGTATATATGCCACACTAACTTAGCTGAGGTGAAGATTGACAGTCCTGCATAATGTTTTACTCAGTGCATTGACCATATTTTTCATAGGTTTTATCTTCAACTTTGAAAGTTTTTATTGGATGCAAATATTCATCTTTGTTCATAATTCTCTCTTATGTTCTATGGCAAAGAAGAATGTAACTTCCTTTCTAACAGCACATTAGTTAGATTTTTACCACACTGCAAAATGTTCCACTCTGGTAATTTGGTCTGTGTTTCACAGGAATTTTGTACAGGTATTACAGTTTTCAATTTGAAATCACATTCATGTAGACTTATAGTGATACACTATAATTCTCCATGGCAAGAGCATGTAAAAACCAACTATGTTTGAAGGTTCACAGTCCTACTCAAAGTTCCACTCTGAAAATTGAGTCTGTATTTAATAGGATTACCTCCATCTATCTCCATTTTCAGTTTGAATTCACATTCATTTAAGCTGAAATTTCATTATTATTCTCCATAGCAAGACATTTACCTGCTGTTATGAAACCAAATTATTTAGAAGGTTCACAATCCTGTATAATGTTCCATTCTGGGAATTGTTTCTGTGTTTCACAAAATTTTTCTCCATCTATCACTGTTTTTAACTGCATGTCACAGTCATTATAAAATCCCTGCAAAAAGGTACCTTTGTAACAAGGTACCCTTGTGCAGCATGTTGCACTGAGGGAATTGAGTCTGTGTTTCATAGGATTTTATTATACCTATCACCATTTTAAATTTTAAGCCATATTGATTTCAGCTCATAAAGTTCCATTTTACTCTATCACAAAATATGTAACTGCCATTCCAAAGATAATTAAGTGAGAAAGTTCACAAACTTGCACAATGTCTCACTCTGGGAATTGATTCTGTGTTTATTGCTTTTTTCTCTATCTATCACCATTTTCATTTTTAAGCCACATTCATTTTGGATCATAATGTTTTCTTGTGCTCTGTAGCAAGAAGAATGTATTTGCCATTCCAAAGCCAACATATTTAGAAAGTTCACAGTCCCAAACCATTGTCCATTATGGGAATTATGCCTGAGTTTCATAATATGAATCTTCATCTATTACTGTTTTCAACTGAAAGCTACATTCACTGTGACTCATAATACACTATTGTGCTCTAATTAAGAGAGCATGTAACTGCAATACTAACACCCAGTTTGTTGGAAGGTCCAGTGTTCTGCACAGTATTCTACTTGGGTAATTTAATTTGTGTTTCATAGTGTATCACTCAATCTATCACTGTTTTCAATTTGAAACTGCATTCATTGTGGTTCCTAATGCTCTGTAATGCTCTATGGCAAATATTAATGTAACTGCATTATAAAACCAACTAACTTAGAAGCTGTAGAATCCTGCACAATGTTCTGACAAAGGAAATGAGTTGGTGTTTTATATGATTTCTCTCCATTTATCACCATTTCAATTTGAGGCCACATTCATTTTGTCTCATTATCTTCTGCTCTATGACAAGGAGCATGTAATTGCCATTCTAAAACAACTTAGTTGTAATGGTAAGATTCACCATCTCACACAATGCTCCACTGTGGGAGTTGAGTCTATGTTTCATAGAATCCTTTCTATCAATCATTGTTTTCGGTGAAGTCACAATCATTTTGACTCATAATGCTTAATTGGAAGAAAAATGTAACTGTCATTTGAAAATAGAGTAGTTAGAAAATTCACCATCCTGAGCAATGCTCTACCCTGGGAATTGAATTCCCTGTTTCATAGACTTTCTCTCCTTTTCAGTCTATCACTTTTTCTATTTGAAGCCACTTGTATCTGGTTACATTATGATATATCATGCCTTATGGCAAAGAAGTGAATAACTGCCCTTTTAACACAATTTAATTAGAAGGTTTACAGTCCTGTACAAAGGCCAAGTGTTAATTCTGTGTTTCAGAAGATGTCTCTCCATCTATCATCACTTGTATCTGTGTGTCACAGGGTTTCTCTCCATTTATCACTGTTTAAAATTGGGAACCATAGTCATTTTGTCTGATAGTGCTTTATTATGCTTATTATGCTCTATGGCAAAGAAGCATGCAATTGCCATTCTTAAACCAACTTAGAAGTTTTACAATTCTGCACAATGTTCAATTCTGGTAATTAAGTCTGTTTCATAGAATTTCATTACTTCTATCACTGTTTAAATTTGAAGTTATATTCATGTCAGGTCATAACTTCCATTTCAAAAGAAGGTTTACCATGTCCACCAAGTTCCATTCTCACAATTCTCTCTTATGATCCATCACAAAGAAAAATGGAACTGCCATTGTAACACAAACATAATCAGAAGGTTAACCATCCTGCAAAACGTTCCACTCTGGAAATTGAGATTGTTTCATAAGATTTTTCTAAATTTACTACCATGTTCAATTTGAAGCCACATTCATTTTGTCTTATAAGACTCTAATATGTTCCATGGCAAATAAACATGTAAGTGCATTCTGAAACCAACTTATTTAGAAGGTTCACCATGCTGCACATTTTTTCACTCTGGGAATTCAATCTGAATTTCACAGGACTTCTCTCCTTCTGTTTCCATTTTCAATAAGATGCCACACACATTTTTCTTCTTAATTTTTTTAATGATCTATGACAAGAAGAATATAACTGACACTCTAAAGCAAACATAGCTATAAATCTCACCTTCCAGATAAAAATTCTATTCTGGAAATCAAGTCTGTAATTCATAACCTTTCTCTCTATTTCATTTTAAATCCAAATTAATTTTGGCTCATAATACTCATATATTCTATGATAAAGAAGCATGTAACTGCCATTCTAAAATTCAGTTAGTTAGAATTTTCACTGTTCTATTTTCCACTATGGTAATTGACGCTATGTTTCATGGGATTGCCTTCCATCTCTCATTATTTTCAATTCAAAGCCACGTTCACTTGGGTTTCATTATGCTCCACTTTTCTTTATGGCAAAGAAGCAGGAAATTTCCATTTCAAATCAATTTATTTAGATGACTCAAAATATTGCACAGTATTCATTGTCAGAATTGAATATGTGTGTCATACAATTTTTGTCCATCTATCACCATTTTAAATTTGAAGCAAACATTCATCTTACTCTTAATTCTTTATCATGGTCTATGTCAAAGAAGAATATAACTGCCATTCTAACACGACATTATTTATACAAATACCATTCTGTAAAATGTTCCACTCGGTAATTGTGTATGCATTTCATAGAATTTCTCTCAATCTATCACTATTTTCTTTTTGAAGCCAAATTTGTTTTGGCTCTTGATACTCTATGGCAGAGAAGCTTTTCTAAAGCTGACTGATTTAGAGGGTTTGTTGTCCAGCACAATATTCACTCTCCAAATCAAGTCTGTTTGATGGGATTTTTCACCATCTACCACTGTTTTCAACTTGAAGCCATATTTGTTTTGGCTTTTAATGATCCACTATGCTATATGGTAAAGAATCATGTAACTGCCATTCAAAAATCAACTATTTAGAAGGTTCACTGCTCTTCACAATCTTCATTCTGGGAATTGATTCTGTGTTTCATAGCATTTCTCTCCATATACCACTATTTTCATTTTGAATGCACAAGCATTTAACCTGAAAGTCCACTATTAGACTATATGACAAGAAGAATTTTCTTTCCATTCTAAAACAAACGTAGTTAGAAGGTTCACTATTTGGCACAATAATACACTCTGTGAATTGAGTCTGTGCTTCAAAAGAATTCTATCACTGTTTTCAATTTGAAGCAAACATTGATCTTGGCTCATAATGTCCTATTATTACCTATGGCAAATAATACAACTGCCATTCTAACATCAACTCAGTTAGACAAAACACCATAATGAACAATGATCCATTCTGGGAAATGATTCTGTCTTTCATAGGATTCACTCCATCTATGAGCTTTTTCTATTGAAGCCACATTAATTTTTTGGGCTTATAATTTTCTGTTATGCTCTATGTCAGAGAAGCATTTGAATGTCATTCTAAAACCAAGATAGTTAGGAGGTTGAACCTTATGCTCAAGGTTTGATTCTTGGAATTAAGTCTGTATTTCATAGATTTCCCTCTGTCCATTACCATTTTCAATTTCAAACCACATTCATTTTATTCTCATTCTGCACTATCATGCTTTATTGCAAAGAAGTATATAACTTTCATTAAAAAATCTACTTAATTAGAAGTTGAGTCCATCACATGGTTTATCTCCTGAAATTAATTCTGTGTTTCCATCTGTCACTGTTTTCTATTTGAAGCTCACAATGAACAATTACTGTCTAGAGAAATGAAATATTTAACTTTCATTTTAAAATCAATTTATTTAGAAGGTTGTGCATCTTGCATGATTATCAACTCTAGGAACTATATGTGTGTTTCACAGGAATTCTTTCCAACTATTGCCATTTTGTACTTGAAGCCACATTTATTTTGGATCTAGTGCACTATATTGGTCTATATGAAAGAAGCAGGTTACTGTCATTCTACACAAGTTAGTTATAAGGTTCAACCTCACACTCCCTGTCTAATTCCTAGAATTATATTTGTGTTTCATATGTTTCCTATCCATGTATAACCATTTTCGATTTTAAGCCACATTACTTTTGGCTCATAATTTACTATTATGCTGTATTGCCAAGAAGCCTGTACCTGCCATTCTAAAACCAACCTAGTTAGAAGGATCATGATACAGCACAATATTCTACTCAGTCCATTGAGTCTGTTTCACAAGATATCTCTCATGTAGCACAATTTTCTATTTGAAGCAACATTCAGATTGTTTTATAATGCACAGTATGCCTTATGGTAAAGAAGCATGTAACTCCCATTCTAAAACTAATTTACTTAGAAGGTTGACTGCTTGGAAACTTGTTCCACATAGGGAATTTAGTCTGTATTTCACAGCACTACTCTCCATTTAACACTTTTTTCAATTTGAATCCACATTCATTTGGGCTCATAATTCACTATTATGCTATGATGCAAAGATATCTTAACTTGCATTCTAAATCAACTTAGTTTGAAGTTTGACCAGCCTGCACAAAGTTCAACTGTCGGAATTAAGTGTGTGATTCACTTACTATCATTACTGTTGTCACTAAGAGACCACATTCATTTAGACTAAAATGCACAATCATGCTCTATGGCAAAGAAGCATATCAATGCCATTCTAAATCAACTTTGTTAGAATCTTCAGACCCTACACCATGTTCCACTGTGACAATTGTGTTTATGTTTGATAGGATTTCTGTACATCTCACCACTTTTAATTTGGAACCACATTCATCTTAACCCATATTGTGCTCTATGCCAAAGAAGCATGTAACTGCCATTCTAAAACCAACTTAGTTAGAAATTTCACCATGCTGTGAAAATTCCACTCTAGGAAGTAGGTCTGTATTTCATAGGATTTCTGTCCATCTAACACCTTTTCAAGAAATAGCCACTTGCATTTTAACTCATAATTCTGGATTATACTCTACAGCAAAGAAGTATGTAACTGCAAGTCAAAAACCAACTTACTTAGAAAGTTCACCATCCTGAACAATGTTCCATTTGGGAATTGAGTCTGTGTCCCATGGGATTTCTCTCCATCTACCACTGTTTTCACATTCAAGCCACATTAATTTTTGCTCATACTGCTATATTATGCTCTAAGGCCAGGAAGCTTATGAATGCCATTCTTTAGTTAGAAGATTCATGATCCTGCACAATGTTTGTTCTTGGAATTGTGCCTATTTTTCATGGGAATTCTATCTATCACAGTTTTCCATTTGAAGGCACATTCATTTTGGACATAATGCTATATTGTTATCTGTGACAAAAAAGCAGAGTACTGCCATTCTAAAACCAACTTAGTTAGAAGGTTCACCATATTCCCAAATGTTCTACTCTGGAATTGTGTACATGTTTCATAGGATTTCTCCCATTTACTACTGATTTCAATTTGATTCCACATTCATTTTGACTCATAATGCTATATTGCACTCTATGGCAAAGAAGCATGTAACTTTTATCCTAGAACTAACTTAGTTAGAAGGTTCATCATCCTGCACAGAGAATTGAGTCTATGTTTCAATTATTTCTCTGCTATCACCATTTTCAAATTAAATTTACATTTAATTTGGCTTATAAAGCTTTGTTATGCTCTTTGGCAAAGAAATGTGTAAGTATCATCCACAATCAAGTAAGTTAGAAGGTTCACCATCCCATGCAATGTTCCTGTCTGGTAATTGTGTCTGTCTTTCATAGGATTTTCCCTATCACTATTTTCAAATTGAAGCCATATTCATTTGGGTTCATAATGCTGCATTATACTTTATGGCAAAGAACCACATAATTGCCATAGTAAAACCAAATTACTTATAAGTTTCACAGTCCTATTCAAGTTCAACTCTTGGAAAAATGTCTGTGTTTCATAGGAATTCCATCACCATTTTAAAATTGAATCCACATTTGTTTTGCTATAATGCTCTATTTTTGTGCATGGCAAAGAAGCTTGTTATAGTCATTCTAAAAGAAGTTAGTTTGGATGTGGAACACCGTGATCAACTTTTGTCTAGGTTTCATAGAATTTCTTTCTATAATCCCTTTTTACAGTTTGAAGTCACATTCATTTATTTTCTTATTGCTCTATGGCAGAGAAGCGTTTAACTGAAATTATGTAGATAATTTAGTAAGAATTTCATCTGTTCTGCACATGATGAAACCAATAATTAAGTCTTCTTTTCAAAAGTTTTACACACCATCTATCACTGTTTTCAATTTGAAGCCACCTTCATATTGGCTCATAATACACTATTATGATCTTGGGCAAAGAAATTTACCATCCGTTGTACATTAAAGGTATGTAGTATGATCTCCATACTGTACAAGTACAACTAAAGGAATTAATTTTGCATTTCATAGGGTTTCTCTAAATCTCTCTAAGTTTTCAATTTGAAGCAGCATTAATTTGGCTCATAATGGTCTATTATTTTCCATGGCAAAGAAACATGTAATTACCATTCTAAAACCTACTTACTTAGAAAAGACTGATCGACCTGCACAACATTCAACTCAAGGAATTATGGCAGTGACCACAGGATTTGTTTCTATTTATAAAACCATTTTCAATTTTTAAACCACATATACTTTTGCTCATTATGCAGTAATATGCTTTATGGCAAAGAGGCATTTATCTGCCATTCTAAGATTACCTTAGATTAAAGGTTGACTATCCTGCACTATGAAAGTTGATAATTCATCACAACTCTAGGATTACATTTGTGTTTTATAGGATTTCTTCCCATATGTCACCATTTTCAATTTCAAGCTACATTAGTTTTGGCTCTAATACTCTATGTTGGTCTATGGCAAAGAAATTTGTAAGTGCCACTCTAGAAACAAATTAATTTGAATGTTCAGCCACATGCTTAAGGTTCAACTCTTTAAATTATACCTGTATTTCATATGTTTTCTCTTGATCATCACAATTCTTCTTAGAAGCAACATTTATTTAGGCTCCTGAAGTCCCATTATGCTCTATGGCAAAGAAGAATTTAGCTGAAGTTCCCTTTCAATTTAGTTATAAGGCTGTCTATCCTGCACACAGAGAAACTCTAAGGTTAAGTGTGTGTTGTGGAAAGTTTTCACTCCATTTATCACCATTTTCAACTTGAAGTCACATTCACCTTGACTCATAATGCAATATTATGCTCTTTGACAGAAGAATATACCTGCCATTCTAAAACTAATTTAGTGAGAATGACTGTCCTGCACAACATTCAACTCTAGGAATTAAATTTGTGTTTCATAGGATATCTTGCCACCATCACCATTTCAATTTGAAGCCACATTCATTTTGGCTGTAATACACTAATATGCTTGACAGCAAAGAAATATGTAACAGTCTTTCTAAAACCAACCCATATAGAAGGTTCACCATCCTGCACAATATTCCCCTCTTGGAATTTGATCTATTTGCTACAGTATTTCTCTCCTATCACAGTTTTCAATTTGAAGTCAGATCCCTTTTTGTTCATAATGCTAATATTATACTGTATGGCAAAGAAGATGTGATTGACATTCTAACATCCACTTTGTTAAAAAGATTACCATCCTACACATCATTCTACTCTAAGAATTATGACTGTGTTTCATAGGAGTACTCTTCATCTATCACCTTCTTAAATTTGAAACTATTTTGGCTCATAGTTCAGTATTTTTACTCCATGACAATGAAACATACATATGCCATTCTAAATCCAACTTAGTTAGAAGTCTGGCCATTCTGAAAATGGCTTCACTCTAGGAAATAAGTGTGTTGCATAGAACTTCTCTCCATCCATCACTGTATTCCATTTTAAGCCACATTAATAGCCACTCATAATGCTTTATTATGTCCTATGGCATTGACCCACATAGTTGCAATTCTACAGTTCAGTGAATTAGAATGATTACCATGCTGCACAAGGCTCCACTCTAGGAATTAGGTCTGTTGTTTGTAGAATTTTCCCACATCTATCACAGTTTTAAATTTTAAGTCACATTCAGTTTGAATAAATAAAATATTAAGTTCTAGTGTAAAAAAAAGCACATAGTATCAATTCTAAATCCAATTTGAGATGGTTGAAAATGCTGCAAAAATTTCAACTCTAGGAATTTGTTCTGTGTTTCACAGAATTTCTCTCCATCTATCACCATTTTTGGTTTGACCACATTCATTTTTGCTCATACTATAGTACTAGTATACTTGGCTAAACAGGATATAACTGCCATTATAATACAAACATAACTAGAAGGCTTTCTGGACAAAGATTCCTTCCAGCAATGAAGTCTGTGTTTCATCACATTCCTCTCCATTCCCCCCTACCCATTTTAAATTTGAAACCACATTCATTTTCACTTGTATTATGGTGTTATGGTTAAAAAAAGATATAGCTGTCATTCTCAAATCAAGTAGTTAAAGATTTACCATACAGTACAAGGTTACACTCTAGGAGTTAAGACTATTTTTATAGGAATTCTCTCCATCTACCAACATATTCAATTCTGTCTCACAATGCACTATTATGCTCTATGGAAAAAAAGTCTGTTTCTGCCATTCTAAAACCAATTAATTAGAGGGTTGATCAACCTGACAAGGGTCAACTGTAGGAATTAACTCTGTGTTTCATAGTATTTATCTCCATCTATCACCATATTCCATTTAAGTCACATGAACTTAACCTCATAATGCTATGTAATGCCCTATGAGAAATAATCATGTAACTTCCATTGTAAAACCAACTTAGTTAGAATGTTGACTGTCATACATAATACTCAACTCTTGGAACTCAGTATGTGTATCAAAGGATTTCTCTCCATCTGTTACACTTTCAATTTGAAGTCATATTGATTTTCACTAATAATGCTCTATATTCTCTAGAGCAAAGAAGCAGGTACCAATCATCTAAATCCCACATTTTTTAGAAGGTTGACCATCCTGCAAAAGGTTATACTCTAGGAATTCTGATGTTCATATGCTTTCTCTCCATCTATCACCATTTTCTATTTGAAACCACATAAAATTTGGCTTATATTATATTATAATGCTCCATGGAGTAGAAGCATGGAATGCCATTCAAAAACAAACTTAGTTAGAAGGTTAACCACCCAGCACAAATTTCCACTCTACAAAGTGGGAATGATTTTCTTAGGATTACTCTCCATCTGTCACTGTTTTCAATTGGAGGACACTTTCAATTTGTCTCATAAGATAGTGTTATGTTCTATGGCACAGAAACTTGCAACTGCATTCAAAAGCAGACTTAGAAGTTTGAACATCCTGACAAGATTACACTCTTGGAATTAAATCTTTGTTTCATCAAATTTCTCTATTTCCACCACAATAATGATATTAAGGCCACATTCATTTTAGATCATAATACAGTATTTTGTTCTACTGTAGATAAACACGTACTTCTGATTTAAAAGCCAACTAAATTAAAAGGTTGATTGTCTGTACTAGGTTCAGCCATAGAATTGATTCTATATATCATAAAATTTGTCTTCATCTATCACTAATTAAACTTGAAGACATATTCCTTAGGCTCATGATGCTCTTTTAAATTTGTTGCAAAGAAGTTCCAAATTGCCATTGTAAAAATGACCTAGTTAGAAAGGGAGTGTTTTGCACAAGTTTACATCTGTGGCTCATAGGACATTTCTCCATCAGAAACAATTTTCAATTTGAAGCCACATTATTTTTATTCATTACACTTTTTTTATGCTCTAGGCAGAGAAGCTTGTAAATACTTTTCTGATTCCAACTTCATTAAAATGTGGATCACCTTGCACAAGCATCCACTCTAAGAATTAAGTCTGTGTTTCATAGAATTTCTCTTTATCTCTTGGACTATTCAACTTGAAGCAACTTTCAATTTGTCCAACAATGCTCTATTATTCTCTATGATAAAGGAACATGTAACTGTCAACCTAATACCAACTTAGTTAGAGAGGGGAATACCTCGTTCCATCTAAGAATTAAGTCAGTGTTTCATAGCATTTCTCTACCTCTATCACTGTTTTAAATTTGAACCCCATAATCATTTTCACTCATAATAGTCTACTATGTTCTATGTGGTAAGAAGCATGTAAATACCATTCAAAATGCCAGCTTTGATAGATGTTGGCCATGATGGACAAGGTTCAATCTGGAACTTAGTTGTTTCATCAGATTTCTCTCCATCTATCACCATTTTCAATTTGAAGTCACATTAAATTTCACTCATAATAGGTATTATGCTCTACTGTGAAAAAGTTTCTAGGTCATTTCCAAATACCAACCTAGAAGATGACTATACTGTATAAGGTTCCATTGTAACAACAAAGTCTGTGTTAAAAGGAATTATTATTCTTCTATCTTTGTTTGCAATTTGTAGACACTTTCATTTTTGCCCCTAATGC
Organism: Castor canadensis; assembly: GCF_047511655.1. Lineage (NCBI taxonomy): Eukaryota > Metazoa > Chordata > Mammalia > Rodentia > Castoridae > Castor > Castor canadensis. The sequence continues at coordinate 161,771,997 of NC_133387.1, forward strand.
TATATTATGATCTATGGAAATGATACATGTAACTGCTATTCTAAATCCCACTGAGTTTGAAGGATATTCTGAACAAAGTTCATTTCTAAGAATTAATTGTGTGTTTCATGGGATTTCTCTCCACCTATCATCATTTTAAAATTGAAGCCACATTCAGTTTGGCTCACAATACAGTATTATGCACTATGGCAATGTAGAATGTAACTGCTGTTCAAAAATAAAATTAGTTGAACTGTTGACCATCCTGCACAAATTTCAACTCTAAGATTTTGTTGGTGTTTCATAGAATTTCTCTCCATCTATCACTTTTCCAATTTGAAGCAACATGTAAATTTGTTTCTCTATGGCAATGAAGCAGGTAACTACCATTTTAAAACCAACTCAGATAGAAGGTTGAGTGATCTGTACAAGGTTGAACTCTAGGAATTATGTCTGTGTTTCATAGAATTTGTTCCCATCTGTCACTATTTTCAATTAGAAGGCACATTAATTTTCAATAGAGCATTATTTTGCTCTATTGAAGAGTAGCTTGTTTTTTTTTTCATTTTTCTTTTATTATTCATATGTGCATACAAGGCTTGGTTTATTTCTCCCCCCTGCCCCCACCCCCTCCCTTACCACCCACTCCACCCCCTCCCACTCCCCCCCTCAATACCCAGCAGAAACTATTTTGCCCTTATCTCTAATTTTGTTGTAGAGAGAGTATAAGCAATAATAGGAAGGAACAAGGGGTTTTGTTGGTTGAGATAAGGATAGCTATACAGGGCATTGACTCACATTGATTTCCTGTGCGTGGGTGTTACCTTCTAGGTTAATTCTTTTTAATCTAACCTTTTCTCTAGTTCCTGGTCCCCTTTTCCTATTGGCCTCAGTTGTTTTAAGGTATCTGCTTTAGTTTCTCTGCATTAAGGGCAACAAATGCTAGCTAGTTTTTTAGGTGTCTTACCTATCCTCACCCCTCCCTTGTGTGCTCTCGCTTTTATCATGTGCTCATAGTCCAATCCCCTTGTTGTGTTTGCCCTTGATCTAATGTCCACATATGAGGGAGAACATACGATTTTTGGTCTTTTGAGCCAGGCTAACCTCACTCAGAATGATGTTCTCCAATTCCATCCATTTACCAGCGAATGATAACATTTCGTTCTTCTTCATGGCTGCATAAAATTCCATTGTGTATAGATACCACATTTTCTTAATCCATTCGTCAGTGCTGGGGCATCTTGGCTGTTTCCATAACTTGGCTATTGTGAATAGTGCCGCAATAAACATGGATGTGCAGGTGCCTCTGGAGTAACAGTCTTTTGGGTATATCCCCAAGAGTGGTATTGCTGGATCAAATGGTAGATCGATGTCCAGCTTTTTAAGTAGCCTCCAAATTTTTTTCCAGAGTCGTTGTACTAGTCTACATTCCCACCAACAGTGTAAGAGGGTTCCTTTTTCCCCGCATCCTCGCCAACACCTGTTGTTGGTGGTGTTGCTGATGATGGCTATTCTAACAGGGGTGAGGTGGAATCTTAGTGTGGTTTTAATTTGCATTTCCTTTATTGCTAGAGATGGTGAGCATTTTTTCATGTGTTTTCTGGCCATTTGAATTTCTTCTTTTGAGAAAGTTCTGTTTAGTTCACATGCCCATTTCTTTATTGGTTCATTAGTTTTGGGAGAATTTAGTTTTTTAAGTTCCCTGTATATTCTGGTTATCAGTCCTTTGTCTGATGTATAATTGGCAAATATTTTCTCCCACTCTGTGGGTGTTCTCTTCAGTTTAGAGACCATTTCTTTTGATGAACAGAAGCTTTTTAGTTTTATGAGGTCCCATTTATCTATGCTATCTCTTAGTTGCTGTGCTGCTGGGGTTTCATTGAGAAAGTTCTTACCTATACCTACTAACTCCAGAGTATTTCCTACTCTTTCTTGTATCAACTTAAGAGTTTGGGGTCTGATATTAAGATCCTTGATCCATTTTGAGTTAATCTTGGTATAGGGTGATATACATGGATCTAGTTTCAGTTTTTTGCAGACTGCTAACCAGTTTTCCCAGCAGTTTTTGTTGAAGAGGCTGCTATTTCTCCATCGTATATTTTTAGCTCCTTTGTCAAAGATAAGTTGCTCATAGTTGTGTGGCTTCATATCTGGGTCCTCTATTCTGTTCCACTGGTCTTCATGTCTGTTTTTGTGCCAGTACCATGCTGTTTTTATTGTTATTGCTTTGTAATATAGTTTGAAGTCAGGTATTGTGATACCTCCTGCATTGTTCTTTTGACTGAGTATTGCCTTGGCTATTCGTGGCCTCTTGTGTTTCCATATAAATTTCACAGTAGATTTTTCAATCTCTTTAATGAATGTCATTGGAATTTTGATGGGAATTGCATTAAACATGTAGATTACTTTGGGGAGTACTAGTACTAGTCTACATTCCCACCAACAGTGTAAGAGGGTTCCTTTTTCCCCGCATCCTCGCCAACACCTGTTGTTGGTGGTGTTGCTGATGATGGCTATTCTAACAGGAGTGAGGTGGAATCTTAGTGTGGTTTTAATTTGCATTTCCTTTATTGCTAGAGATGGTGAGCATTTTTTCATGTGTTTTCTGGCCATTTGAATTTCTTCTTTTGAGAAAGTTCTGTTTAGTTCACCTGCCCATTTCTTTATTGGTTCATTAGTTTTGGGAGAATTTAGTTTTTTAAGTTCCCTGTATATTCTGGTTATCAGTCCTTTGTCTGATGTATAGTTGGCAAATATTTTCTCCCACTCTGTGCGTGTTCTAGAAGAGTAGCTTGTAACCCCCACATTAAAACAAACATAATAAGAAGATTGAATGTAACACTCATTTTAAGGCAAATATAATTTGAAGGTTGACTATCCCACACACAGTTTCACTCTAATAATACAGTGAATTTCAAAGAATTTCTCTCCATCTATCACAGATTTCAATTTAATTCACATTCAGTTTGACTCATAGTAGAGTATTATGTTCTATTAAAGAATTGCTTGTAACTAACACTTAAAAACAAATTTAATTAGGGGGTTGACAATGATTCACAAAGTTATACTATAGAAATTAAGTGTGTTTTTCATAGAATTTTTCTCTACCACTATTTTCACTATGAAACCACATTCATTTTGCATATATTACTCTATTTTGCTTTAATGCAAAGAATAATGTAACTGCCATTCTAAAACAAATAATGGCAGAAGGTTGACCTTCCTGTGGAAAGATCCATTGTATAAATTTTGAACTTTTTCATAGCATTCCTCTCCATATAATCTCAATTTCAAGTTCAGGCTAGATTCATTTTTGGTCCTAATGTTCTCTTATGCTCTGTGACAAGAAAGCATAATACTCCATTCTTTTTATCATTATTTTTTGTTAAGATATAACCATTCTACAGGGGAATGCACCATTACAATTCCAGATAGGCTAATATTATGCATTAGTTAGATCACCTCTACCTTCTCTTCCCCTCAGTCCCTTCCTCTCTCCCTTAAAACTATTACAAGGGGTTTCTTTGTTCTATTTAGTATAAGTGTATGAAGTCCATCAACCATACTCTCCCACCTTAATTTCTTTCCATTATCTTCCACCATTCCACAAGTGTCCCCCCTACACAATGTACTTATTTTACAGTCCAATGTTTTGGTATTAATATCTAAGTCAATGTTCAAAGGACTTTCTCAATGTATCTCCACCATGGATACACTTTGCTTTGGTCTATTCATCATCTTTCATTACTCTCCCTAACCCTTTTATCTCCCACCCCCATACTTCAAAAGCATTCAATACATATCCTCATATTCTTCCTCCCAGATTTTATATTTTATGATATTTTATGACTTTTCATTCTCTTTTCCTTTCCCTCCTTCTCTGAGTTCCATAGAGTGGTTCCAGTATTACAAACATGTTCTATCTATGAGTTTGTATTTGATTATGTGTATATATATATATATATATATATATATATATATATATGTGTGTGTGTGTGTGTGTGTGTGTGTATCTCTCTCTCTCTCTCTCTCTATATATATATATATATGTATATATATATATATATATATATATATATATATATATATATATCATTTGGCTCTATCTTGCACAGATGAGAGAAAACAGGAACCTTTTCTTTCTGAGGATGGCTTATTTACTTAACATGATGTTCTCCAATTGCATCCATTTACTTCAAAACACATGTTGTCTTTAGTCCTTATGGCTCTGTAAAACACCATTGTGTATATATACCACATTTTCTTGATCAATTCATCAATTGTCGGATATCTGAGTTGTTTCCATTGGCTCTTGTGGATAATGCTGCAATAAACACTGGAATTAAATTTGTGTTTCACAGGATTTCTCTCCATCTATAAACTTTTTCAATTTGAATCCTTGTACATTTTCTCTATAATTCTGTATAGAAAATAAACACATCATTGTCATTCTAAAACCAATTTAGTGAGAATGATGAAAATACTGCACATGGTTGTACACTATGAATTAATTCTGAGTTTTGTAATATTTCTCCCCTTTCTGTTTCCATTTTCAATTTACAGCCACATACAATTTAGTTCAAGTTAGAGTATTATGCTGTATGGCAAAGGACCATGCAACCCCCTTAGTTACAACAATGACCATCCTGCACAATATTCCACTCTAAGAGTTAAGTGTACTTCAAAGGATTTCTCTCCCTCTATCTCCATTTTTCAATTTGTAGCCACATTCCCTTTTTCTCACAATACATTATTATGCTCTCAGGCAAAGAAGCATACAACTGCCATTCTAAAACTCAGTTAGTTGGAAGGTTGACTATCCTGTAGAATATTCAACACTTGGATTTAAATCTGTGTTTCATAGGATATCTCTTCGTCTATCACTGTTTTCCATTTGAAGTAACATTCCATTTGGCTCACAATAGTTTTATGCTCAATAGCAAATGGGGCATTTAACTTTCATTCTAAATTGAACTTAGTCAGAAGATTGACCCTTCTGCACAAGGTTCCATTCTAGGAATTAAGTCTGCATTTCATAAAGTTTCTTTTCATCTACCACATTTTTCAATTTGAAAACACATTGAATTTGTCTCGCAATGTGGTATTATGCTCTATGGCAAAGAATTGCTTAACTGCCACACAAAAACCAATTTAGCTATAAGATTTCCTTCACAAGTTTCCATGTGAAGAATTTTATCTTCATTTTATAGGAGTTCTCCCAATCTATTATCATTTAAAAATCCACATCATTTGGCTCATAATATAGTATTATGCTGTATTGTAAAGAAGCATGTACCTCCCATTCCGAATGGCACAAAGTTGATGGATGGGAGTATATTTGTGTTGGAGTAGGTAAAAGATATCAGGTAACTTGAATGCAATGGAAGTAATGAGGGGAATAAAAAAGGCCAATGACCAAAGTTAATATTACAAACTGTATATATTTTCTCTGTCTCACATACTTTAGAATGCACAAAATAATATAAATTAATAATTTTAACAATGCATTTTTAGTATTTGTAACATAGATTTTGTAGGTTAACAGATGTCACAGTGAAGTAGAGAGAGAACAGTGCCATATGGGTATAAATTTTCTGTATTTCATTGGAACTAAGTCATCAATAAACATCCATGTATTCTGCTGGTTGAGGTATGATTATAAGCTTTAGAGAAACCACTAAGAATATAAATAAAAAATATAATTTAAAAATCATTAAAGGAATCTAAATTTTACATTAGAATTTATCCATTAATATAATAGAATGGATAAATAGAATTTATCCATTAATATAATAAGTGAGGAATAGGGGAACAACTGACATGAGACCAATAGGAAACAAAAAACAAAATGGCAGGTGAGCACAGAGCCATATCAATAACATTAAGTGTGAATGAACTAAACTATTTAAAATAAGGCAAAGATTATTTTCTAAAAACACAGCTAAATGTTGTCTTCAGGAGATATAATTTCAGTTTAAAGATATGAAGGAATTTAAATTGAAAGAATGGGAAACATAAGCTTGATGGATAACAACCATAACAGACCTGGAGTGCTGGAGTGGTTGCAAGAACATCAATAAAAATAGAGTTTAAACAAAAATTGTACTATGGTTAAAGATGACATTTCATAATGATAATTGAGTCAATGCCCCAAGAAGATATAATAATAACAATAATAATAAACACATATTCACTTAAAACAGAACTCCATAGTTCATAAAGCAAAAACTGAAAGGATTGAATTGAAAAGTAGGCCATTTGATTATAACAGCTGTAGTTCAACAGCAGAAAAACTGTGTAGAAGATAAAGCAATAACTACCACAAACCTTAATGACACTGTAAACCAACTAAACTTAAGAGAAATCAAGGTAATAATTTGCTCAACACTGGAAGAACACGCATTTTTATCAGATGCACATAAAAATTGTATAGAAAGTCCACATGACAAGCCTACAGTGTTTTCATTTTTATTATTTCTTTCTTTAAAGTATGATAGTATTTGTATTTAGAGTACTTTTGCATTTACATAAAAATTGTGCAGAAAATACATAGATATCCTGTGTTTTCCCTCATCTCTGTACAAGCTCATTCTATTATTTTTTCCACTTTTTTATTTCTATTGTACTCTGGATATATTGAGACATTTTGAAAAGTTTTGACAATATATCATAGTAGCATTCACCCTCTCCATCATTCTTCTTTATCCTACCTCTATCCATTTTTTGGAAAAGTTTCAACAGGTCTCATTCTGCCATTTAAATATATGTGTGCATAATATTTCCACCATATTCACCTTCCTACAACCTTTCCTTATATTCTCTCCCATCAAACTGGTACCAATCCTCAGAAAGGACCTGTTTTGCCTCCTGTTTTCCATTTTTGTAAAAAAAGAAGATATTTTTGTTGTTTGAGATAGCTATACAGATGTTTCATTATGATATTTCTATGTACACATGTATCAGAACCTCAATTGGTTCATCCCCTCTCTTTTTCTCTTTTTTCCCTTAGTCCCCTTCTTATGGTGATTTCAACATGTTGAAAATTTGTATATTCATTCTTGTATAGGAAGTACAGCAAACATCTTCACCTCTTAATATACTTTTTTTTATCCTTCCTCTCTTACATATGACCTCCCTTTAGTGCTATCTTCTTTATGGCTGAATAAAATTCCATCATATAAATACTATATTTTCTTAATCAATTCATCAGTAGTGGGGCATATTGGCTGTTTCTGTATCTTAGCTATTGTGAATAATGCTGCAATATACATGGGTGTACAAGTGCCTTTATTGTAACCTGACTTAAATTCCTTCAGGTATATCCCTAGAAGTGGTATTGCTGGATCATATGGCAGCTCATTTTTTAGTTTTTGGAGAAGCCACCATAATATTTTCCATAGTGGATGTACTAATTTACATTCCCACCAACAGTGTATTAGTGTTTTTGTGTTCTTGATAAAAGCCATTCTAACCAGAGTGATGTAGAATCTTAACATGGTTTTGATTTGCATTTCCTTTATGGCCAGTGATAATGATCATTTTTCACATGTTTTTGGCCATTTGACTTCTTCCTTTGAGAAAGCTCTGTTCAGTTCATTTGCCCCTTTCTTCACTGAGTTACTGATTCTCTGAGTTTAGTTTTTGAGCTCCCTGTAAATTATGGTTATTAATGCCTTGTCAAATGTATAGCTGGCATTTTCTCCCATTCTATGACCTGCCTCTTCAGTCTGGTGACTATATATTTTGCTGTGCAGAAGTATTTCAGTTTCATGTAATCTCATTTTTTGATTCTTTCTCTGAATTGTTAAACTACTAGAGTTCTACTCAGGAAGTTAAGTAAATATGTTCCAGTATTTCCCTAGTCTTTTCTGTAGCAGTTTCAAATTTCCAGGCCTTACATTAAAAAGTTTGGTCTACTTTGGATTGTTGTTAGTACAGGATTAAAGACAGGGATCTATTTTCAGTTATCTACATGCAGATGTCTAGTTTTCCCAGCATCTTTTCCCCAACATGTGTTTTGGGCTCCTTTATCAAAAATCAGATGGTTGTAGCTGTGTGGATTTATGTCTGGGCTTTCTATCTTATTCTACTGGTCTTCATGTCTGTGTTTGTGCCAGTACAATGTGCTTTTTATTGTTATGGATATAACATACTTTGAACTCAGGAAGTGTAATATCTCCAGCATTTTTTCTTTCCTCAGTATTGCCTTGGCTATTTGGGGCCTTTTATGCTTCTATATGAACTTTAGGATAGATATTTCTATCTCTGTGAGTAATATCATTGGAATTTTGATGAATATTTCATTGAACGTTTGGCCATTTTTACTGTATTCTGCCAAATCATGAGCATGGAAGCTATTTCCATCTTCTGATGTTTTCAATTTTTTTCTTTAATTGTTTATAGTTATCATTGTAGAAGTCTTCCACTTTCTTTCTTAAATTTATAACTAGTTGGGTTTTTTTTTTGAGTTTATTGTGAATGGTCTTGTTTTCCTTAGCCATTCTCAGTCTATTCATTTTTTGAAAAGCTACTGATTTTGTATGTTGATTGGTATCCTCTTACTTTGCTGAAACTGCTTAAGATCGCTAAGAGTTTGGGGTGGGGTTTTTAGTGTCTTTTATGAATAGGAACATATCATTTGCAAGTAGAGATAATTTGTTTTCTATATTATCTATTTAAATTCCTTTCAGCTCTTCCTCCAATCTTATTGCTCTGTCTAGAAATTCCAAAACTATTTTGAATAAGAGTAAGGAGATTGGATAGCTTTGTCTTATACCTAACTTTAGAGAAAATGGTTTCAAGTTTTCCCATTTAGTATGATGTTGGCTACAGATTTGACAGGTGTAGCCTTTATTATATTGAGGTTGTTTATATTTCTAGTTTTTTCAGAGCTTTTATCAAGAAAGGAGATTGAATTTAAGTTTTTTTAGGATGTTGATTTTTATGACAGGGTTTTCCTGCATCTGTTGAGATGATCTTAAGGTTTTTTTCTTTTCTTTTGTTTCTATGCTGTATTACATTTATTGACTTGTAGTTCCAATTTTTCCCATAAGATAAGCTAGGAAAAAAATGAAATATTTCTACTGTGGTTACCTAGCAACTAGGAATGAAATACTACATTCATTTACACATTGTTTAATTTTCTCACACATTGTTTAATTTTCTGAGTTTAAGTTATCTGCAATTGCTGCTGATAAGAAATGTCAAAGAGAATTTTCCAGAAATAAACAATTCCCAAATTTTAAATTGTGTGCCATTTTGAGTAACATGATGAAATATTAGACTGTTCTACTCTGTTTCAGGTGGGATGTGAATCATTTCTCAGTCTGGCAGTTGATACTCTACTTACCCATTACTTGCTTACAGGTTTCAAATTGACCACTCTAGTGTTCAAATGTTTGTCTTTAAGTTACCTTTATGTTACTTAATAACATAACCAAAGCAGAAGAGTAGCAATGTTGGCAATTACAGCATGACAAAGACAAGCCAAAAAGTATTTTATTTATACAAGAATGTGAAGACCTTTACTTAATGAGAAAAAAAGTATAGGCAGCAGAAACTAAGATCTACAGTAAGAACAAATATCTACAATATCAATTAATTTATAAGTTTTCTTCTTTATTTTTTGTCTGGATGACATATCTATTATTGAGAGTGGATTATTAAAGTAATTTATTATTATTGGCTTTGAGTCTACTGAGATTTTATGTTCAGTACTGTTTTCTTTGTGAAATTTAGTCCACCAATGTTTGATGGATATATATTGTACTTAAATCGTCCTGATGAAATATTTCTTTTACCAATATGTAGTAACCTTCTTTATTCTTCAGACTAATTTTGGCTTGAATCTGCTGTGTCAGTGTGCATATGGATACTCCTATTTGATTTTGAGTTACATTTACTTGGAAAACAGTTTTCCATTGTTTTCCTTTGAGCTGTTTGTCTTTGTCAGTAAGTTGTGTTTCCTGTAGGCAACAAATGGCTGGGTCTTGTTTTTTATTTTTATTTTTAAATCCAGGCTGTGTCTTTTGATTGGAGAATTGAGGCCATTAACATTATTATTGAAAGATATTTTCTGATTCCAACTATTTTTGTTTTTTATTTTTCTGTACACTTATTTTCTTATCTACTTGTATTATGAAATTTATTTTTCTCATACTTTCATGGCTATATTTCTCTGTGTGGGATACCTTTGAGTTTCTTTTATATTACCTGTTTAGTGATCATTAATTCTTTTAAGTTTTGTTTATCATAAGAAGTTTGAATTTGTTTCCAATTATGAAGAATAGATTTGTTGGGAAGAATAATCTAGGATGCATTTTCAAATGCATTCTTCCATGTCCTCCTTTCTAATACAGTTTCTGTTGACAAATATGAAGTTATTCTGATGGGTTTGCCTTACAGGTGACCCAGTGCTTCTTCCCTGTGCTGTCAGTATTCTTTCCTTGTTCTCTATACTTTATTGCTTAAGTATAGCATCATGGGGAGAGGTTCTGTTTTGTTCTTTTATGTTTGGAATCCTAAGGGCCTCCTCTCTATAACTGGAAGGCCATTTCTTTCTCAAGAGCTGGGAAGTTTTTTGCTATTACTTTATTAAATATTTAATATTTGTTATATTTCTGTGCTGCTGGTTTGCACTTCACATTCTATGCTTGTGAGTCAAAGGTTTGGTTTTTTTTAAATCGTGTATAAAATTTCTTTCATATTCTATTTATACTGTCTCATTCTATTTTTTTAACTTCATCAAAATTTTCCATTACATCTACCTTGTGTGCTAGTCCTGATGTTCTGTCTTCCACTTGATCCAGTCTATTGGAGACACTTTCAAATGATTTTGTTATTTGATTTACAGAGATTTCATTTCCAGAATTTCAGTTTGATATTTTTCAAGATTTTTATATCTTTACTGACTTCACCTTTAATGTCTTTTATTGTCTTCCTTGTTTCACTTCTCTGTTCATTTGTATTCTCTTTGAATTTATTTAGCCATTTATTTGTATTCAATTTCAATACACTGAATTGTTTATTAAGGTCCCCTTTAATTTCATATATCATTCTTATCATCTATTTGAATTTAATATAATTTAATATTTTATATATCATACACTCCACTATCACTCAGATCCTTTATTGTTTGGTTCTTGACTTTTATAGTTGACATATTGTCTTTCACATTTATTAAGTTTATCCATTGACAATTGTTCACCTGAAGTCAAAAAACTGGTTGGAGGTTTTAATCATCTAAAGTCTTTCAGCTGAATTATGCTCATGTTCTGGCAGGACTGGGTAGTTGCAGGATTGATGGGATATATTTCACTACTGGCCTGATTCACCAATTTGATACCAATCCAGGTATTCACATGAAGTAAATCACAAATGACAACATCAACTACACCACCAACAATGTTACATATGAAAGAGACTAGGATTCTTATATGGTAAACTATGGTAGAGAAAATTATTTGTGTAGGATTCAAAAACTAGGTATAAAAATAAGAGGGGATGGATGAAGAAATAAAGAAGAAAAGCATAGGAAAAAGGGAGTGGAGTGTATGGGTTAAAGGTAAATAAAATAATAGCATGTAGGAATATGTTTTAGTTATTGTGGAGAAAGATGTTATAGTTAGGAATAGCAAAAGGATAGAAAAATTTAAAACAATAACAGAAGAGGTAGAATAAACTACCAGCAGAAAAAATTGTAAATGAGAAATAGAAAAATGAAGTCAGTATTTCTTTCTTGTTAATTAAAGTGTATGTCTGCTGGGTTCTATTAGTACAGTGATTGTTCTCCTCAAACCTATAGTCTTCAACATTCTGTCTGTGGTTATCCTTCTCTGTTTACTCTCATATCCACTCTATGTCCCAGATTGCTTGATATTTCCCTCTGGGTACAGCCTGTTTGCAGAATTCTATGAACATTTAAAGCTCAGGAACAAGGACAGCAACTGGAATGATGCGGGGCAAGTCCTGTGGAGTAGCAACAAGTTCCCAGGTTTGGAGTGCTCTGCCCAGGTTCTACTAAGGTTGGACTGGATCCAGGCATCTGAGGTAGCAATTGGGGTACATAGAGGTGCCTCAGCACACCTAGCTAGTTAAGCACAGAGCACTCTGATAGCTGTGCCAACTCTCCAAGCCCATGATTCCCCTGCAAATTTGATTCAGTGGAAGTCTGGCCTATCCACAGAAAGCTTTTCTCTTTTCCACTTTGGCTTCCATTTTGATGTTTTGTTTGAGATTTGACCAGTGATTAGCTCTGTCACTTGTGTTACATTCACTGCTGAGTTGGTCAGTGGATTTAGGAATATAGACAGTTGATTAACTTATTCTTATGCCCACCCTATGCCCTCAGCAGGCCATCTAGTTGGTGGGAGTGCTTTCAAGCCAACCACCTGACCCTGAAGCACTGGGATGGCTAGTGAACCTAGGGATATAGCTAGTTAGAGGGAATCCCACTGGTCTTGTTTGCTCCCATGCCCTGCCAATGCACTGGGTGGGGAGCCACAGTTGCTGGTTGGCTTCTGTTCAGTGAATGGACAAGTTTTGCCAGCCTACGCTTAGCCATCCATACAATGGTACAGTTTGCACTGTGGCATATAATGTACCAGTAGCAAAACAAAGCAAAAGAAAAAAAACTGGGGCATATCCAGTCCCTCTTACGTGGGGAGACTCTGGACTTCACTTAAGGAATGTTTCTATTTGTTGTTTCTTTTATATGAAATCCATCATCCTCTTTTTTAGTGTGTTTTTGAGAAGGCATTACACTGTGTCCAGCTCTATTTGCTTAAGAGTTAATTGGTCACAGTGGCCTTTTGTGGTTCAACACTAATTTTAGGATTGTTTATACTTATTTCTTTGAAGCATGTCAGTAATAATTTGATAAGGATTGCAATCTGTAGACAACTTTGAGTACTGTGGTCATTTTTAAACATTTATAATTATTCCAATTTATGGACATGAGACTTCTGTCCTTTTCTGTGTGTGGGTCCTCCTAAATTTCTTTTGTAAATGTTTTATAGTTTTAGATGTAGATTACTTCCCTCTCCTTAGTTAAGTTTATATATGTTTTAAACATATTGTTATTATATGTTAGTTGTAGAGGGGAACTCATTGTGACATTTTCATATACGCTTTAATGTACTGTTGTTAATCTCATCTCCATCATTCTCCCTTATCTAAATGTCCCCTCCTTAAAATGATTTTGACAAGCTTCAATGTTCTATTTTCATAAGGTATACAAAGCACATCAACGGTATTCATCCTCCTTTACCCTCTCCATTCACCCTCTCCTCCTTCCCCAATACCCTTGCCCTTATCCACCTAACAGGATCTGTTTTATATTGCTGTTCTTCATTTCTTAAGTGTGTATTCATTATTCAAATGATTTAGCTATGGTATTTTACCTATGACTATATTGTACTTTAATAATTCTAACTGCTCTATTACTCTTCCTTACCCTTTTAGCCCTACTTCCCATTATCAAACTACTTTCAGTGCATTGTGTTATGCCTTCTTCCTGCACAAATGCAGTGTATTCCAGTATTATCCACTCTCTTTCATTCCCTTTTACTCTCCCTTTTTTGCCTAGTCCCATCAAACAGTCCCACAATTGCAAGCATTATACAGGTTTACATATGTATATGTATATACATAATTTGTATATTTACCTATGTATGTAAGAATGTATGTGTGATCAAGGTTTTATATATAAGTTTATCCTTTGGATTTATCTTCCACATATGACTACATCTCCCACTGTTTCCTTATTCTCTTCTGTAGTCATCTCAACGTTACAAGTCTTACATTGAGATGTTTGACACACTTTGAATTGTTATTAGTATAGGGTGAAAGACAGGGATCTAGTATCAGTTTTTCTACATGCAAATGTCCAGTTTTGGCAATCTCATTTATGTTTTCTCCAACATATGTTTTGGGTTCCTTTGTCAAAAGTCAGATGACTATACCTGCATGGATTTGTATCTCAGTCTTCAATCCTGTTCCATTGGTTTTCATTTCTTTGTTTGCCAATATCATACTGTTTTTATACCTATTGCTCTGTAGTACAGTTTAAACTCAGGTACTCTGATACCTCCAGGTTGTTAGTTTTACTTAGAATTGTCATATATATCCTTTATTGTGTTGAATTATATTCCTCCTATTCCTACTTTCTTCAAAGCTTTTTTCATAAAAATGTGATGAATTTTCTCAATGTGTTTTTCTGCATCTATTGAGATGATCCCAATAATTTTGTCCTTGCTTCTGTTCATATGTTGTGTTACATTGATCAATTCGTGTATGTTGAACCATCCCTGCATCCCTAGAATGAAACAGACCTGATCATCATGTATGATCTTTTTGACATGTTGTTGAATTCAGTTCACCAGCATTTTATTTAGAATTTTTCATCTATGTTCATTAAAGAGATTGGAGTAATAAATATATGAAGAAATTCTCAATATCCTTGGCCATAAAGAAAATTCAGATCAAAATGATATTTAGATTCTACCTCACTCTAGTCAAAATGGCTATCATCAATAACACAAACAACAACAAATGCTCTTGAGGATGTAGGGGAAAAATGAACACTTCTACACTGTTGGTGGGAATGTAAATTAGTGGAATTGCTATGGAAAGCATTGTGGAAGTTCCCCAAAACTCTAAAAATAGAACTTCCATATCATCCAGGGATACTAGTCTGGGCATATACTTGAAAGAATGTGGTCGTGGATAAGACAGAGCCACTTGCACATGTATGTTTATTGCAGCACTATTCACAAGAACCAAGTTTTAGAAATAGCCGAGATGCCCCACAACTGATGAATGGATGATGAAAATGTGGAATATATACACAATGGAGTAATATTCAGCCATAAAGAAGAATGAAATTAAGTTGTTTGCAGATAAATGGAAGGAAACAGAGAACATCATATTAAGTGAAGTAAGACAGGCTCAAAAAGACAAAGGTCACAAGTTTTCTTTCATATGTGGAAGCTAGACATACACACACACACACACACACACACACACACACACACACAGTGAGAGAGATAAAGATAGTATTAGTGGATCTTTCTGAGAGAGGGAAAGAAATTGTTAGAGAATGAATGATATTGAAACATCCTAACTATGTATGAACACAATATAATGTAATGCCCCATAAGCTGTTGGATAATACAGAAGATGGGTGAAAGAGAAAGAGTAAATAATTGAGGCTTAATCTAATTTAAACACCATGTATACATGGCTGAAATTCCAAGTTGAAACTCACTTGGACTACCAATATGCACTTTAGAAAAATTGTTGGATAAGAGGCTAAAACAGGTCTTTATGGGAGTATGTACCACTGGAAGAGGGGGACAATAAGGCAAGGGTGAATGTGGGCAAATATTGTGGATGTATTTTGTATTCATGCATAAAAATATAATCTTAAAACCTGTTGAAATTATTGTAAGAAAAGGGGAGGAGGGAGAAATATAGAGGTGTGAACCGAAGATATATTATAAGCACATGTGTAAATATCACAATGTATTCTCCTGTACAACTGTTATATACTACTAATAAAATTTTTATGAAGTTATTGAGCTATAATTTCTTTTTTGTTGCATCCTTGTAGAGTTTTGGAATGATGTAATATGGCTTTGTATAATGAGTTTGGTAGTGTTCCTTCCTTTTCTATTTCCTGTAAAAGAAATAGAAAATATATTTGCATTATTTTTCATTTAAAAGTCTCAGCCTGTGCACCAGTGGCTCACACCTATAATCCTAGCTACTCAGTAGGCAGAGATCAGTAGGATGACAGTTCAAAGTCATCCTGGGAAAACAGTTTATGAGACCCTATCTTGAAAAGTTCAATAACAAAAAGTAGGGCTGATGGAGTGGCTCAAGGTGAAGACCCCGAGTTTAAACCTCAATATCACAAAAAAAGGTCTGGTAGAATTTGGCCATGGATACATTGGATCCTGGGCTTTAGTTTGTTGGGAAACAACTACTGCTTCAATTTCATTGCTTATTGTATATATACATATATATATACATTGCTTATTGTATATACACATATATATATATATTAAGGTAATTTATATCCTCTTGGTTCAATTTTGATTGGTACAATCAGTGTACCTAGAAAATTATCCATTTCTTCTAGATTTTCCAGTGTATTTGACCATAGGTTTTCAAAGTATTCCCCAATGATTAATGAATTCATTGGTATTTGTTGTGATATCACCTTTTGACCTCTAATATTATTAGTCTGGATCATTTTTCTCCTCCTTCTAGTCAGACTGGCTAAGGATTTATTCATCTTATTTATCTTTTTGAAGAGCCAACTTTTTCTTTCATTGTTTCTTTGTAGGATTTTTGTGGGTCTCTATTTCATTGATTTCAAGTGATATTATTATTATTATTATTATTGTTACTACTATTCTTTTCCTTCTGCCAATTTAGGTTTAGCTTTTTCTGATTTTTCTAGGAGTATGAGATGCAACATTAAGTCATTTATTTGGGATCCTGTTGTGTGTTTTTTGTGGCACTGGAGTTTGAACTGAGGGCCTTCACCTTGAGTCACTCCACCAGCCCTATTCTTTGTGGTGGGTTTTTTCAAAGGTAGGATCTCATGAACTATTTGCCAAGGCTGGCTTTGAAGTGTGATCCTCGTAATCTCTCCCTCCTGAGTAGTTAATATCATAAGCATGAGCCATCAGTGCCCAGCCTCTCTGTGTTTTTAGGCACTGACAGCTATAAACTCTGCCCTTAGCACTGCATTTTCTGTATCCCATAGTTTCTGGTAGGTTGTGTTTTCTTTTTTTGTTTTTTTTTTGCTTGTTTAAAAATTTTAAGGTGCACTTCTTACTGGTTCATGCTAATCTTTTTTTTCATTATTCTTTTATTATTCATATGTGCATAGAAGGCTTGGTTGATTTCTCCCCCCTGCCCCCACCCCCTCCCTTACCACCCACTCTGCCCCCTCCCTCTACCCCCCTAATACCCAGCAGAAACTATTTTGCCCTTATTTCTAATTTTGTTGTAGAGAGAGTATAAGCAATAATAGGAAGGAACAAGGGTTTTTGCTGGTTGAGATAAGGATAGCTATACAGGGCATTGACTCACATTGATTTCCTGCGCGTGGGTGTTACCTTCTAGGTTAATTCTTTTTGATCTAACCTTTTCTCTAGTACCTGTTCCCCTTTTCCTATTGGCCTCAGTTGCTTTTAAGGTATCTGCTTTAGTTTCTCTGCGTTAAGGGCAACAAATGCTAGCAAGTTTTTTAGGTGTCTTACCTATCCTCACCCCTCCCTTGTGTGCTCTCGCTTTTATCATGTGCTCATAGTCCAATCCCCTTGTTGTGTTTGCCCTTGATCTAATGTCCACATATGAGGGAGAACATACGATTTTTGGTCTTTTGGGCCAGGCTAACCTCACTCAGAATGATGTTCTCCAATTCCATCCATTTACCAGCGAATGATAACATTTCGTTCTTCTTCATGGCTGCATAAAATTCTATTGTGTACAGATACCACATTTTCTTAATCCATTCATCAGTGCTGGGACATCTTGGCTGTTTCCATAACTTGGCTATTGTGAATAGTGCCGCAATAAACATGGATGTGCAGGTGCCTCTGGAGTAACAGTCTTTTGGGTATATCCCCAAGAGTGGTATTGCTGGATCAAATGGTAGATCGATGTCCAGCTTTTTAAGTAGCCTCCAAATTTTTTTCCAGAGTGGTTGTACTAGTCTACATTCCCACCAACAGTGTAAGAGGGTTCCTTTTTCCCTGCATCCTCGCCAACACCTGTTGTTGGTGGTGTTGCTGATGATGGCTATTCTAACAGGGGTGAGGTGGAATCTTAGCGTGGTTTTAATTTGCATTTCCTTTATTGCTAGAGATGGTGAGCATTTTTTCATGTGTTTTCTGGCCAGTTGAATTTCTTCTTTTGAGAAAGTTCTGTTTAGTTCACGTGCCCATTTCTTTATTGGTTCATTAGTTTTGGGAGAATTTAGTTTTTTAAGTTCCCTGTATATTCTGGTTATCAGTCCTTTGTCTGATGTATAGTTGGCAAATATTTTCTCCCACTCTGTGGGTGTTCTCTTCAGTTTAGAGACCATTTCTTTTGATGAACAGAAGCTTTTTAGTTTTATGAGGTTCCATTTATCTATGCTATCTCTTAGTTGCTGTGCTGCTGGGGTTTCATTGAGAAAGTTCTTACCTATACCTACTAACTCCAGAGTATTTCCTACTCTTTCTTGTATCAACTTAAGAGTTTGGGGTCTGATATTAAGATCCTTGATCCATTTTGAGTTAATCTTGGTATAGGGTGATATACATGGATCTAGTTTCAGTTTTTTGCAGACTGCTAACCAGTTTTCCCAGCAGTTTTTGTTGAAGAGGCTGCTATTTCTCCATCATATATTTTTAGCTCCTTTGTCAAAGATAAGTTGCTTATAGTTGTGTGGCTTCATATCTGGGTCCTCTATTCTGTTCCACTGGTCTTCATGTCTGTTTTTGTCCCAGTACCATGCTGTTTTTATTGTTATTGCTTTGTAATATAGTTTGAAGTCAGGTATTGTGATACCTCCTGCATTGTTCTTTTGACTGAGTATTGCCTTGGCTATTTGTGGCCTCTTGTGTTTCCATATAAATTTCATGGTAGATTTTTCAATCTCTTTAATGAATGTCATTGGAATTTTGATGGGAATTGCATTAAACATGTAGATTACTTTTGGGAGTATCAACATTTTTACTATGTTGATTCTACCAATCCATGAGCATGTGAGATCTCTCCACTTTCTATAGTCTTCCTCAATCTCTTTCTTCAGAAGTGTATAGTTTTCCTTGTAGAGGTCTTTCACATCTTTTGTTAGGTTTACACCTAGGTATTTGATTTTGTTTGAGGCTATTGTAAATGGAATTGTTTTCACACATTCTTTTTCAGTTTGCTCATTGTTAGTGTATAGAAATGCTAATGATTTTTCTATGTTGATTTTATATCCTGCTACCTTGCTATAACTATTGATGATGTCTAGAAGCTTCTGAGTAGAGTTTTTTGGATCTTTAAGGTATAGGATCATGTCATCTGCAAATAGGGATATTTTGACAGTTTCTTTACCTATTTGTATTCCTTTTATTCCTTCTTCTTGCCTAATTGCTCTGGCTAGGAATTCCAGTACTATGTTGAATAGGAGTGGAGATAGTGGGCATCCTTGTCTGTTTCCTGATTTTAGAGGGAATGGTTTTAGTTTTTCTCCATTAAGTATAATGCTGCCTGTAGGTTTGTCATATATAGCTTTTATAATGTTGAGGAACTTTCCTTCTATTCCTAGTTTTCTTAGAGCTTTTATCATGAAATGATGTTGGATCTTATCAAAGGCTTTTTCTGCATCTATTGAGATGATCAAGTGGTTTTTGTCTTTGCTTCTGTTAATGTGGTTTATTACGTTTATTGATTTTCGTATGTTGAACCACCCCTGCATCCCTGGGATGAAGCCTACTTGGTCGTGGTGAATAATCTTTTTGATGTGTTGCTGAATTCTGTTTGCCATTATTTTGTTGAGGATTTTTGCATCAATGTTCATTAAGGAGATTGGCCTATAGTTCTCCTTTTTGGAGGTGTCTTTGCCTGGTTTTGGGTTATGTGTAATGCGGCTTCATAAAATGTATTTGGCAGTTTTTCTTCCCTTTCTATTTCGTGGAACAGTTTAAGGAGGGTTGGTATCAGTTCTTCTTTAAAGGTCTGATAGAATTCAGCAGAGAATCCATCAGGTCCTGGACTTTTCTTTTTGAGGAGACTCTTGATTGCTGCTTCAATTTCATTTTGTGTTATAGGTCTATTCAGGTGATTAATTTCCTCTTGGTTCAGTTTTGGATGACCATATGTATCTAGAACTCTGTCCATTTCTTTTAGATTTTCAAATTTATTTGAATATAGATTCTCAAAGTAGTCTCTGATGATTTCCTGGACTTCCATGGTGTTTGTTGTTATCTCCCCTTTGCATTCCTAATTCTACTAATCTGGGTTTTTTCTCTCCTCATTTTAGTCAGGTTTGCCAGGGGTCTATCGATCTTGTTTATTTTTTCAAAGAACCAACTTTTTGTTTCATTAATTCTTTGTATGGTTTTTTTGGTTTCTATTTCATTGATTTCAGCTCTTATTTTTATTATTTCTCTCCTATTTGTTTTGGGATTTGCTTGTTCTTGTTTTTCTAGGAGTTTGAGATGTATCATTAGGTCATTGATTTGAGATCTTTCAGTCTTTTTAATATATGCACTCATGGCTATAAACTTTCCTCTCAAGACTGCCTTAGCTGTGTCCCATAGGTTCCGGTAGGTTGTGTTTTCATTTTCATTGACTTCCAGGAACTTTTCAATTTCCTCTTTTATTGCATCAATGATCCATTCTTCATTAAGTAATGAGTTATTTAGTTTCCAGCTGTTTGCATGTTTTTTGTCTTTACTTTTGTTGTTGAGTTCTACTTTTACTGCATTGTGGTCAGATAGTATGCACGGTATTATTTCTATTTTCTTATATTTGCTGAGGCTTGCTTTGTGCCCTAGGATACGATCTATTTTGGAGAAGGTTCCATGGGCTGCTGAGAAGAATGTATATTGTGTAGAGGTTGGATGAAATGCTCTGTAGACATCTACTAGGTCCATTTGGTCTATTGCATATTTTAGATCTTGGATTTCTTTATTGATTTTTTGTTTGGATGAGCTATCTATTGATGATAATGGGGTGTTAAAGTCTCCCACAACCACTGTGTTGGCGTTTATATATGCTTTTAGTTCTTTCAGGGTATGTTTGATGAAATTGGGTGCGTTGACCTTGGGTGTGTACAGATTGATGATTATTATTTCCTTTTGGTCTTTTTCCCCTTTTATTAGTATGGAATGTCCTTCTTTATCTCGTTTGATCAATGTATGTTTGAAGTCTACTTTGTCAGAGATAAGTATTGCTACTCCTGCCTGTTTTCGGGGGCCATTGGCTTGGTAAATCTTCTTCCAGCCTTTCATCCTAAGCATATGCTTATTTCTGTCGGTGAGATGAGTCTCCTGTAAGCAACAAATTGTTGGATCTTCTTTTTTAATCCATTTTGTCAAACGGTGTCTTTTGATGGGTGAATTAAGTCCTTTAACATTAAGCATTAGTGCTGATAGGTATGTGGTGATTCCTGCCATTTAGTTGTCTTAGTTGTTTGAAAGTTTGATTGTGTGTACCTAACTTGATGTCACTCTCTACTGTCTTGCTTTTTCTTATCCTGTGGTTTGGTGCTGCCTGCCTTTTCATGGTTAAGTTGGGTGTCACTTTCTGTGTGCAGGATCCCTTGCAGAATCTTTTGTAATGGTGGCTTTGTGGTCACATATTGTTTTAGTTTCTGCTTATCATGGAAGACTTTTATTGCTCCATCTATTTTGAATGATAACTTTGCTGGGTAGAGTATCCTGGGGTTGAAGTTATTTTCATTCAGTGCCTGGAAGATCTCACCCCACGCTCTTCTTGCTTTTAATGTTTCTGTTGAGAAGTCTGCTGTGATTTTGATGGGTTTACCTTTGTATGTTACTTGTTTTTTCTCTCTTGCAGCCTTCAATATTCTTTCCTTAGTTTCTGAACTTGTTGTTTTAATGATGATATGTCACGGAGTAGTTCTATTTTGACCTGGTCTGTTTGGTGTCCTGGAGGGCTCTTGCATCTGTATGGGAATATCTTTCTCTAGATTTGGGAAAGTTTCCATTATTATTTTGTTGAATATATTACGCCTTCCCTTCGCTTGCACCTCTTCTCCTTCTTCGATGCCCATGATTCTCAAGTTTGGTCTTTTGATGGAGTCGGTGAGTTCTTGCATTTTCTTTTCACAGGTCTTGAGTTGTTTAATTAATAGTTCTTCGGTTTTTCCTTTAATTGCCATTTCATCTTCAAGTTCTGAGATTCTGTCTTCTGTTTGTTCTATTCTGCTTGATTGGCCTTCTGTTTTGTTTTGCAGTTCTGTTTCATTCTTTTTTCTGAGGTTTTCCATATCCTGGCAGTTTTCTCCTTTAATGTTGTCTATTTTTGTCCTGAGTTCGTTTATCCGTTTATTCATTGTGTTCTCTCTTTCACTTTGGTGTTTATACAGTGCTTCTATGGTTTCCTTTATTTCTTTTTTTGCTTGTTCAAATTCTCTATTTTTGTTGTCTTGGAATTTCTTGAGTGTCTCCTGTACATTTTGGTTGACCCTATCCAGTATCATCTCTATAAAATTCTCATTGAGTACTTGTAGTATGTCTTCTTTTAAATTATTCTTGTGGGCTTCATTGGGTCCTTTGGCATAGTTTATCTTCATTTTATTGGAGTCTGGATCTGAATTTCTGTTCTCTTCATTCCCCTCTGGTTCCTGTACTAATTTTTTGCTGTGGGGAAACTGGTTTCCCTGTTTTTTTCTGTCTTCCCGTCATTGTCCTTGGTGTTGTTACTGTCCCTGTACTGTGTGCAATTAAGTATTTTCTAGCTTGTAATAATAACAATGGTAATATTTAGAATGGAAGGGTGAGCTGAGATGGAAAGTAAGAAGTTAAAGAAAAGGGGAAAACAAATATACAGACAAGAGGGAGAAAGCAGAACAAGGTATCAGACAAGAGAGTTTCAAAGGTATAAACAGGGAGTGTTAGTGTACTAATCGACAGTAAGCTGAACAGATATTAGAGAGACAGAGAGAGGATTGAAAATCAAAGATAAAAAAATAAAAAATAAGTAAATGAAAGAAATATCTATATATAAAAATGAATTAAAATAAAATGGAAAATAGAAAATTAAAAAAAAAAAACCAAAAATTTTCCAAGTTTATATGCAATGCAGTTTCAGTCTTAATAATTTGGGTGTACGTCTCAATCTCCTGTCCTGGAGTTGGTGCCTCAGATGTTGTTCTGTAGTTGTCTCATCAAAGGGGATGCATAAAGTAGAACAAAACTACACACTCTCACACACACACACACACACACACACACACACACACACACACAAAGCCCCACCAAGTGTCCCAAGTTCAAATGCAATACAGTTTCAGTAAGTTTTTTGGCTTGCAGGTGTAATTCGGATGATCTCTCATCAAAGGTAGGGAGAAAAAGAAAAAAAAGTGTCTGGAGACAGTTCTGAGAGTGGTATCTGCAACTGTGGCTTGCCTGCCTGCTGCTCTCAGCCTGTAGCTGGCGGCATTATTTATGCAGATCTCTGGGGTGAGCTAGCACTCACCTGGTCCCACAGGCTTTGTTTGCTCAGAGTTCTCCTGTGTGGGAGCCTCTGCTACAGGCTTTCCCCTTTCCAAGCACTGGGAAAGGTGACACTGCCCTCGCGTTGTCAGGCCTGCGTGTTTATTTACAGTTCATGTGGGAGGTGGGTCTTCCCCCCTCTCCTCTGAAGTTTTCCTCCCACTGCCACTTTCAGAAGCTTTCCTGCTCCTGCTTACTGGGTGGTGCTGCTGCTCCTGCCAGCCACCATGTTTATTTACAGTTCATGTGGGAAGTGGGTCTTCCCTCCTCTCCTGTTTAGTTTTCCTCCCTCAGCCACTCTCACAAGCTTCCCCGCTCCTGGTTGCTTGGTGCGTGTCCTGCTCCCACCAGAGGCTCTCCGGCCTGCCTGGCTTGTTTGTTTACAGTCCCGGGAAGGATTCCCTTCCCCCAATCTTCAGCGCTCAGGGCACCCCACCCTCTTTCCAGCATGTCTTAACTGTTCTTATTGCTTATTACTCAGTTTCTCTTTTTTCCCCAGGTGGAGGTCAGTCTGTCCAGGGGGTTATGCTGCTCTGGCCCAGGCTTGTCTGTGGGAGTACCACGGTACTGCGAAGCTCACCTGGTCCGTGTCTTCCCACGCCATATGGGCACCGGCCACTGGCGGCCCCGGGGGCCCTCCTCGTTTCTCCATTTAACGTGAAGTGGAGATTCTCTGCACCGGCTGGAGATGTGGAGGGGTCAAAGTTATGCCTTTTCTCAGTGATTATGCCTGCAAAGTGTGTCTCCAGCATCTCTCCAAGATTTCACTATAGGAGGGTCGCTTTCTGCTTCCTACCTCTAGCTGCCATCTTGGAATCTCTCGTGTTTTCATACTTACTAGAATCCAACATGTTGTTCAGTGCCTATGTGTTAGAATATTTACTGTGGTTTCATTGGCTGTTTTTAAAGTTTTATTCTGTTGAGTCCTGATAGAATATAAAGAGCAATTTCAATTTTCTTGTATTTGTTTACATACATTTTTTATATTTGTTAAGATTTGCTTTGTGAACTAAAATATGATCCATTTTGGAGAACATTCTATGGGCTGCTGAGAAAATATGTATTGTTTTCTTGATGGATGAAAGACTTTGTATCTGCCTGTTAAGCCTATTTTGTCTATGGTATCATTTAATTCTGAGGTTTCTTTGTTGAATTTTGTGGATGACCCATCTATTGCTGACAGTGGGCTATTGAAATATCCCACATTTAATGTGTTGGGGTTTGAAATCACCTTATTAAATGTAAGTAGAGCTGTTTCTGCTTATTTTCAGGATTGATTTGCTTTGAAATCTTTTTCCACCCTTTCACCCTATGCCAAAGTTTGTCAGTGAGATGTTTTTCTTATAGGCAACAAATTGTCAAGTTTTCTTTTGTAACAATAAAAGTGAGACAAATAATATTAGTATTCATATTGAAAGATATTTGTTAATTCCTGCCATTTTCTTCAGTGTATGTGTGTATGTTTGAATTTTCATTCACTTATCTACACATCTGGTGATATTTTTCATAGCAGTTTTATTATCTTCATCTTTTGTGTATAGGATTCCTTTATGTATCTTCTGGAGTGGGGTCATTAATTGCTTTAGTTTCTGTTTGTCATGTACAGTTTTTATTTCTTCAATTTTGAAGAATACCTAGCTTCTTTGGGTACAGTAATCTACATTTGAAATTATTTTCTTTCAGTGCTTTAAATACCTCATTCCATGCTCTTCTTGCAGTTTTTAACTGCTAAGATTATCAGTGATTTCAGAGTAAAACATTTTCCTTCACACTTTTCTGCATTTTCCAATATTACATTGATTATTGACTTTACTGTGAGAAAAAATTATCTTCAAAAATAAATGTCTAAGAATAATTTCATGCAAAAATTAACATTTAAAATAGGGCTTTCTAAAGTCTCTTTATGATGTACCCCTCCTCTTATGAATGTTCTAACAAAATGGTTATACTCTGTTCTACAACAGGCCTTGGCCTGATGGTTCTTGTTCCTAGCACACTTTCTCCTAAATGCAGGTGAATAAGGAACAAGTAAATCTGCAACATTTAAGGGATATACACAGGTACAAAAGACTGAAATGAAAGTTTTCATTATGTATCATTTCTCATTGGCACTTCAGAGTTCCAAATGGAATCTTCATTTATATATCCCTAGTCACTTCAAGTACAAGATATCCAAAATCAACATTACATTTTCATCAAAATAGTTCTCTTTGCAAACTCCTGTTAACAATGTTCCTATCCTCTAAGTTTGAAGTCATCCAAGGGTTTCCACTCTTTGTATGATTTTCTAATTAAAACTCATTTATTTAGTGATTGGTAATGGGTTCTTGAAAAATCCACCAATTTTAGAAGATTCTTCTCCTTTTCTTAGTTTAAAAAATTGACAAGTAAAGTGAATGTTCAGGAAGATTTGGGGGAATTGCATGCATCTTGACAGGTGATTTAACACCTCATGAATTCAAGGGCAATCTGAGAGCTAAAGAATTTTAATTACAGAGGTTGCATGATAAAATGATTTCTCAGAGTAAATGAAAGGAATATGCTGTTATTCTGATGCATTTGCCAATGTAGGTGATTTGAAATTTCTCCCTTAAAGATTTAAATATTTTTCCTTCAATTCTGTACTTAATGTTTTAAATATAATATATAATGGAGAGGTTCTTTCGGTCATCTCTGTTTAGCACCCTTTATCTAGTTTGGCATCTCTTTCTCAAGATTTGGGAAGTTTTCTGCTTTTTTTGTTGAATATTTCCTATGCCTTTGGTTTGTACCTCTTTTCCTCTTCAATGCCCATGATTCATATTTTAATAGTCACAGAGATCTTGCCTATTTTAATATATATTCATTTTTCTATGTACTCTTGTGGTTTTTAAAATTTTTATCTACTTTGTCTCTAAGTCCTGAAATTCTGTCTTCTACTTGTTTCAATCTGCTGGAGAGGCTTTCAACTGAAGTTTTCAGTTGACATAAAACACGTTTTATTTCCAAAGCTTCAATTTGTTTTCTTTTAGGTATTCTATATCTTCATTAAATTCTCCTTTCATGTCTTATATTGTCTAACTTATACCATTAATTTGTTTATCTGTATATTTCTTGAATTCATTCAGATGTTTGCTTGTATCCTTTTTGTTCATTTAGGTGGGTTTTTTTTTTGCATTCTCATTGGATTAATTTAGTCTTTTATTCATGTTCTCTTTGATTTTATTGACTTGTCATTGCATGTCTTTTTTCATCTCATTAATTGCTTTTGTCATTATTCTATTGTGCTTGGAAATTGAGGTTTCATCTACCTCACTATACATCAGATCCTTTGTGTGATTCTTGACATTTTGAGGAGTCATATTTTCCTACTCTTTCATATTTCTTATGCCTCTATTTTGAGATTTGCTATCTGTATTCAATTAGTGGGTTGGGGGCTTTAGTTACCTCTTGAAGTAATTTCTATGTTCTGGCAGGATTGGTTATTGACTAAGTTACTGTGTCATTTCTGACCATTCACTGGGCTATAACTTAGCAAAACAAATGTACCTATTCAAAAGCAAACCAGGTATTTACATGAAGTTTAATACCTTTGACATTATGATGTAATGTCTGCCAAAGAGAAAAAAAAGAAAATTTTAGTATAACTCAACATTGAAGCCAAATGCTCCAGGAATTTTCTTTCTTTTTAGTACTCAATTTTATTCCTCATCATTGAGGTTTAGTTTATCTACTTATTTATGATTCATACTACATTGTATCTGTCTGGGAATTTTTCCATTTATTCTAAGTTTTTCATTTATTGCTATGTAGTTGTTCATATCACTCCCTAACAATTTTTGCATATCTGTCTCATCAGTTGTTATGCCTTCATTATTTGTCTCTGATACCATAGCTAGGATGACCAGCTTTTGTCCCTTGATATGGGGGTTTCACAACCTTATTTTCCAAAACTGGCAGAGAATCATTATCCTCCAAATCTCAGCCTCCCATGAAGCTTGGGGTGACAGGTGTGTGTTATCACACACAGCTTTGGTTGAGATGAGGTTTCTTGAGCTTTTTGCCTGATATGGCCTTGAACCATGATCCTCCTGTTCTCAGCCTCTAAATTAGCTAGTATTACAAGCATGAGCTACCAGTACATGGCTCTATATTTCCTTTTTTAAAATAACTATGTCATTAGTTCACAGTAGGGAAAAATGCAGGATGAAGTGTACTGGGGGACACAGTTGATTCTGAAGTTATTGAGACTGAATGATTTACCTAGAGACTCAGAGATTTTCAAAAAATCATATGCTAAGAAGTCCAAACATGGCAGAGATCCAAGATGATGCATAGAAGAGGGAGTCAGAATTCTTGAGCTTTGTGATTTCAGAACTCACACAGAATTGTGGTAACTATATTTGAGTAACTGTTACTTTTCAGACAATTAAGTAACTGCCAACACATAGTGTACACATAAAATTCAAAGACTGACCCTTAACACAGCTTTTGATTACACCTAACAGCAGGGAAATCCCAGCACTGACAGCACAGCTACTAGGGTCTCTCTTCTTTGGGAAAAACCTTTGACTGTTTCTCCCTTTTTATTCTTTCTTTGCAAAAAGCAGAAGAATGAGGATCAATTAAAACTGTACTCTGCAATGTACTGGACTCCTAACCCAAGGACAGCCTACATACACCCTGCTGGCCTGGACCCAGTCCCAGTGAGTGTCTGCCTTGGGAAAAATCACCCACCATTTCTCCCCACTGGCCACCTGTGTGAATCTGTAAACCCATATTCACTACACATCACATGCCCCAAGGAAAATTATCCAGTGCAGCCTGTGGGCAGATTGCATCATCCCTCTTGAACAAAACTGAACAACCTAGACAGTGAATATAATTCACCACTGTCAGTGGGTGTAGGATGGAATGCTGAACCAACCTTAGAGAGTAGAGGTGGGGAAAGGAACCAAACTGTGAGAGTGAGGGCGTGGTGAGAAAGTAGCATTGACAGAAGCAGTGGAGTGAGACGCCAACATCCCAGAGTGGAAGCATGGTGTATCACTGAGCTTATAGATGGGACTGTGGATGGCACACAAAAGTGAGTTGCCCCACTTTGTTTGGGAAAGAGCTGACTAGCTAGAGTTGTAGCTGTGGAGTGACTTAGTTGCTGCCTGGCAAAACAGTAACATATCTGACAACTTTGTACAATCTGGTGAGCAACCATATACCTCAATTACAAACTGCTTTGTGGGTGGACAGATACAATAACTGCTCAAAACCCAGCCTTCTGGTGAGACCACTTCAAAGATACTGCCCACACCAGGTGGTCCATCAGACCAAGGAAAACAGAACTCAAAAAACCCCATTTGACTCCCCCAAGCTGTTCAACAAAGTGGAGCAGCACCCATTACCACACAGCCCAGCATATCAACCTTAGGAAGAGACAAAGACACTGAGAAAGCCCCAATCATAAGCGAAAATACTGGGATTTGATGCCAAAGGAATAAGTCCAGAGCTTTCACCAAACTGACTTTTTGTTTGTTTGCTTTTACTTTATTCTATTTTAATCCTCTTTAATTTATTTTATTAAATTAAAAATATATTTAATTTTATTGCTACTATTTTCTTATCTGTATTCTTGCTCCAATAACTTTCTCTTCTTTTCTTGGGCTACAATCCATTTTTCTCCCCCATCTATTTTTCTGCCCCTTTTCTTCCTTTCTCTCCCTTTTCTTCACCTCCCCACCCTCACTTTCTCCTGCCTTTCATGGCACTATCCCTCTCTCCTCCACACTTACCACTCAATGATTAGCCTGCTGTACCAACCCTACACATTTTTATACCTCTGCAATCCCTGACACAAGCACCCTCCTCTACAACAACTGAACTACACCTTTTTAAAAATTGTTTTATTATTCATATGTGCATACAAGACTTGGGTCATTTCTCCCCCCTGCCCCCACCCCGTCCCTTACCACCCACTGAACAACACCTTAACAGACATAAGTGCCCTGAAACTCTATAGCCTCCATAACTTTTTCCCCACCACCCCACCTCCTCTTTTCTGTCCCCTCTCAGTGCCAACTTTTAAAATCACATGAGTATCTATCTCTACCCAAACAAGAGTTACCCCCCTCAATTCACATGCTTATAGATAATATCACCAAGTGGTTCTCTACATATTATGTAAACAACTGGTCTAGCATTGATCTGTGAATTTGTTATTGCTACTTTACATGTCCAGGTCAGGGATAGAAATAGCATATCAACCTAGCTAATGATTAAGTAAGCAACAATGCAGTAATTAAGTCAAGGGAAAGGTAACAGGTGATTGAAAACTCCAACTAGCCAATGAATAACATAGAAGCATAGCACAAAATAGAAGTATGGAGAGAAGAAGAAGGCAAGGGAATTCCATCCCTCAAAAGAATAATAATTCAAAAGAGGTTTTAGTGGGAAATGAAGAAAATGAGTACCTAGTTCCTAACCCCAACATAATGATGATAAATATGAACAATGAATTCAATGACTTCCATAAAAAATTTCTTGAAGAAGAAATCAAGAATGAGCTCATTGAGATACTCATGGAGAAGCTTCAAGAGAAGTTAAAACAGAACATACAAAGGGAACTCAATATCAAGACAACACAAATAAAAAAACTTGAGAAAACACACAAACAACTAAATGAACTTACAAAGGACTGCAACAAATCTCAAAGTGAAACAAAAGAGAATATTAAAAAAGGATATATGAAATAAGACAGCACAAGATATGAAAGAAGAGATTAACAATGGTATTGTAAACTGAAGAAAACTGATCAAATAGAAATCCTGGAAATAAAAATTTCCTTAAATCAAATAAAAAATACACTTGAAAACCCTTCTAGCAGGCTAGAACAAGTAGAGGACAGAATCCCAGGGCTCAAAGACAAAATAGATATTAAAGAAAAAAACTGAAGAATTCTTTGAAAAGTGACTCAAGAGCTGACAAAGGAATACACAAAAACTCAATGATTCCATGAACAGAGCAAACCTGCATAGGCATTGAAGAAGGAGAAGAAGTTCAAGCCAAAGGGATACATAATATATTCAACAAAATTATAGCAAGAATTTTCCCAAATCTTGAGAAAGAGATGGCCATTCGGGTACAGGAAACCTCCAGGGCACCAAGCAGACATGACCAAAACAGACTCGCTCCATGGCATATTGTCATTAAAACAACTAGCACAGAGAACAAAGAAAGAATATTGAAGTCTGTAATAGAGGAAAAACAAATAACATATAAAGGTAAACACATAAAAATAACAGCAGATTTCTTAACAAAAAACTTAAAGGCAAGAAGAGCATGTAGTGAGGTATTTAGAGCATGGAAGGAGAATAATTTTGGTCCTAGGATATTCTACCTAGCAAAACTATCAATCAAAATTGATGGGGGAATAAAAGTCTTCTATGATAAAAAGAAACTAAAACAATATATGACCATCAAACCACCAATACAGAAGATTCTGAAAGGAATCTTACACACAGATGATGAAAACAAACATAACCACAAAAGACAGGAAATTTTAAACCTTATGAGAATGACATACAAGTACTCAGATAGTAGCATTGGATTAACTGCACACACTCACATCCATAAACAACAAGAACAACTAAATGGCAGGAATCACCACATAATTTTCAATATTATCAGTCAACATTAATTGACTCAATTCCTCCATCAAAAGACACCATTTGGCAAACTGGATTAAAAAGGAAGACCTGACAACTGTTTGCTTATAAGAAACAGAATTTATTTGAGAATAATAAGATTTTGTTCATCTTCATGGTTGATAAAACTCCATTGTGTATAAGTACCACATTTTCTTAATCCAGTCTGTAGTGGGGTATCTTGGCTGTTTCCATAACTTGGCCATTGTTAATAGTGCTGCAATAAACATGGGTGTGCAGGTGTCTCTGGAGTAACCTGCACCACATTCCTTTGGGTATATCCCCAGGAGTAGGATTGCTGGATCATATGGCAGATCTATGTTTAGATTTTAAAGAAGCCTCCATATTTTTTCCAGAGTGGTTAAAACAATGGGAAGGGGATCAGGAAATATTTAAAAGTTCAGGTAAAGGTGAATCAACTTGGGTTGTAACACACGTGTGCATGGAAGCAATGGTAGGAATCTCTCTGTATAGTTATCTTTATGTCAACTAGCAAAAACACTTTGTCTTTCTTATTATTGTTTATGTTTTCTCTTCAACAAAATTGGAGAAAATGGCAGAATAGGTTCTGCCTGGAAGCAAGGAGGGATGGGGGGAGAGGCAGGGGGCAGGGGGCAAGGGTGAGAAATGGCCCAAACAATGTATGCACATGTGAATAAATGAATAAAAATTTTATAAAAAAGAAGAAACCCAATTTATTGACAGAAATAAGCACTCTTAAGGTGAAAAGTAGAAGGAAATTTATCAACCTAATGGCCTCCCAAAACAGACAGGAGTAGCAATACTTGTATGAGATAAGTGGACTTAAAAACTATATTAGAGGAGACAAAGAGGCCATTTCATACTAATAAAAGGAGCAATACATCATGCAGAAATAGCAATTATTAATTTATATGCACCCAATGTTGGTGCATCAAACTCATTAAATATACACTAAAGGACTTAAAATCACAGACAAACCCTGGCACATTGGTAGTGGGAAACTTTAATACACCTCTATCACCAACACATAGGTCATCCAAAGAAAAAATCAACAATGAAATTCTATGACTAAATGACAACATAGATCAAATGGAACTGACCAATATTTACAGAGTATTCCATCCTGTAACATCATAATATACTTTCTTCTCAGCAGCCCATGGAACATTCTCTAAAATATACCATATCTTATGGCACAAAGCAAGTCTCAACAAATACAAGAAAAGTGAAATAACCCCCTACATAATATCTGATCACAATGCAATAAAACTATAACTCAAAAACAAAAGAAGAAGCATAAAATATGCAAACAACTGAAGGCTGAACAACACACTCATCAATGAGCAATAGATTATAGAAGAACTAAGAGAGAAAAATCAAAAAGTTTCTGCAAAGCAATGACGATGAAAACACAACCTTTCAAAACCAATGAGACACAGCAAAGGTAGTCATAAGAGGAAAATTTAGAGCCATGAGTGCATATATTTAAAAACAGAGATCTCAAATGAATGACCAAATGCTGCATCTTGAACTCCTAGAAATAAAAGAATAAACAAAATCCAAAATAAGCAGAAAGAGAAAATAAAAATAAGGGCTGAAATCAATGTCACAGGGATCAAAAAACAATACAAATTGAGAGGGTGAGGGGGGAGAGGGAGGGGGCAGAGTATGTGGTAAGGGAGGGGGTGGGGGCAGGGGGGAGAAATGACCCGAGCCTTGTATGCACATATGAATAATAAAATTAAAAAAAATTCATAAGAAAGATACGGATTTTTGTGGGTTTTTTTTTTTCTGGGACTGGGATAACAACAACAACAACAACAAAAACAATACAAAGAACCAATGAAACAAAAAGCTGGTTCATTCAAAAATTAAACAAGATTGGCAAACCCCTGGAAAATCTGACTAAAATGAAGAGGGAAAAGACACAAATTAATAAAATCAGAAATGAAAAAGGGGAGATAACAAGGAAATCCAGGGAATCATTGGCGACTACTTTGAAAACCTATATTCAAATAAATTAGAAAATCTAGAAGAAATAGGCAAATTTCTAGATACATACGACCATCCAAAACTGAACCAAAAGCATATTAATCACCTAAACAGATTTATAACATGAAATGAAATTGAAGCAGCAATAAAGGGTCTCCCAAAAAAAGAAAAGTCCAGGACCTGATGGATTCTCCACTGAATTCTACCAGGCCATTAAATGAGTAATAACAACACACTTGAAACTTTTCCACAAAATAGAAAGGGAAGGAACACTGCCTATCTCATTTTATGAAGTCAGTATTATACTTATTCCAAAAACCAGACAAGGGCATAACAAAAAAGAGAACTATGGGCCAATCTTCTTAATGAACATACATACAAAATCCTCAATAAAATAATGGCAAACTGAATTCAACAACATATCAGAAAGATCACACACTATGACAAGTTGGCTTCATCCCAGGGATATGGTCAACATATACAAATCATTAAGTGTAATACAACATATTAACAAAAGCAGAGACAAAAACCACTTGACCATCTCAATAGAGGCAGAAAAAGCCTTTGATAAAATTCAACACCATTTCATGATTAAAAACTCTAATGGAACTAGGAATGGAAGGAATGTAACTCAACATAATAAAGGCTATATAGGACAAACCTATAGCAAACCATCAAACTTAATGGGGAAAAACTGAAAACATTTCCTGTAAAGTCAGGAACAAGACAAAAGTGCCCACTATCCCCACTCTTGAAATTCCTAGCAAAAGCAATAAGGCAGGAAGAAGAAATAAAAGGAATACAAATAGGTAAGGAAGAAATAAAACTATCCCTATTCACAGATGATATGATCTTATACCTAAAGGAATAGAAAAACTCAACAACAAAAAAAGAAACCCCATTCCAAACACCATACATAAACATCTTCAGGAAAGTAGCAAGGCACAAAATCAACTTAACAGAAATCAGTAGCATTTGTACATATCAACAATGAACACATTGAGGAATAATATAGGGAAACAGTTCCATTTCCAATGACCTTAAAAAAATCAAATACCTAGGAATAAACTCAACAAAAGATGTGAGTGACTCTACAAGGAAAACTACAAATGATTGAAGAAAGAAATCAAAGAAGACTATAGAAGATGGAAAGAGCTCCCATGCTCATGGATTGGTAGAATCAACATAATAAAAAAGGGTATGCTACCAAAAGAAATCTACATGTTCAACACAGTTCCCATCAAAATCACAATGACATTCATCACAGAGATTGAAAAAATTCAACCCTAAATTTCATCTGAAATCACAAAAGATCATGAATAGCCAAGGCAGTACTGAGCAAACAGAACAATGCTGGAGGTATCACAGTACCCGACTTCAAAATACACTACCAAGCCATAGCGATAAAACAGCATAGTACTGGTACAACAACAGATATGAAGACCAGTGGAACAGAATAGAAGACCCGGATATAAATTGACACAGCTATTCACACCTAATTTTTGACAAAAGTGCCAAAAACACAAAGGGGAAAAGACAGCCTTTTCAACAAATGTTGCAGGGAAAAGTGGTTATCTGCCTGCAGAAAACTGAAACTAGATCCATGCCTGTCACTCTGTACTAGTATCAACTCAAAGTGGATTAAGGACTTTAATATCAGACCTGAAACCTTGAGGTTAGTACAGTAAAGAGCAGAGAATGCATTGGAAGCAATAGATATAGGCAATGAATTCCTCAGGAGAACTTAAATGGCTCAGCAACTAAGAGAAAAGATGAGCAAATGGGACTACATGAAATTTAAAACTTCTGCACAACAAAAGAAATGGTATCTAAATTGAAGAGG
The DNA here is from genome assembly GCF_047511655.1 of Castor canadensis. NCBI lineage: Eukaryota > Metazoa > Chordata > Mammalia > Rodentia > Castoridae > Castor > Castor canadensis. Next base: position 161,806,700 of record NC_133387.1, read on the forward strand.
GCATCCAAAGAATTGAAGAAAACTTCTGCCAGCTATACATCTGACAAGGGGTTGATAGCCAGAATGTACTGGGAGCTCAAAAACCCACACTTCCAAAAAAAATCAATGAACCAATGAAGAAATGGTCAAATGAACTGAACAGAGTATTTTCAAAGGAAGAAGTCCAAATGGCCAAAAAGCATATGAAAAAATGCTCACCATCCCTGACCATAAAGAAAATACAAATCAAAATCACATTGTATTTCCACCTTACTCCTGTTGGCATAGCTACCATCAAGAATGCAAACAATAACAAATGCTCACGAATATGTGGGGAAAAATGAACCCTCATACAGTGCTGCTGATGTGAATGTAAGCTACTACAATCATTATGGAAAGCAGTTTGAAGGTTCCTTAAAAAACTAAAAATACACCTTCCATATGATCCATCAATACCATCCTAGGGATATACCCAATTTGTGAGTCAGCTTACAACAAAAACATCTGTACACCCATGTTTATTTCTGCACTATTCACAATAGCTAAATTATGGAAACAGCAAGATGCCACACTACTGGCTAATGGATTAAGAAAATGTGGTATTTATATACAGTGGAATTGTACTCAGCCACAAAGAAGAATGAAATTTTGTCATTCACAGGTAAATGGATGGAACTGAAATGCATTGTAAGTGAAATTAGCCAGACTTAGACAGCCAAAAGGCACATGTTCTCTCTAATACGTGGAATATAGAACTAACACAAATGTAGCAATATTACAAAACACTAGTCACTCTAAGTAATAGGTTCCCATGGGAGGGGTAGGGAAACTAAGAAATTGAATAGGGTTGATATACTCTCTGTACAAAAATGAATATAGAATTCTTAAACCAACTTTCTTACCATAAGAAAGGGGAATAAGGTACAATTAAGAAAATTAGAGAAGGTAAACCAATTTGGGTTATAATGCATATATACATGGAAATATCACAAGGAAACTCAAACAAGCTAAAATGTCATGCTTTCATTTTATTTTTCTTCTACAAAATCGGAGAATAGGAGGGCAGAGTGAGTCCTGCCAGGGAGGAAGGCTGGCACTAGTGGGAGGTGGGAGGTATTTGGGAAAGGGTGTAGGAGTGTGAATACAATGCAAAAATGTGTACACATGTATGTAAATGCAAAAATGATACTTGTCCAAACTACTCCAGGAATTGGGGGAGGGGGATTAAGGAGAATGGTAGAGGGATATATTTGATACATTGTAAGAACCTATGTAAATACCACAATATATCCCCACCCATTACAACAACAAAGGAAAAAAAGAATTGCAAACATATAGTTATGTTTTCTGGAAAGGAATAATAATCATGATGTTTATGTGTAAGGTTACAGAAGCTTGAAGAAAAGGATGGAAGTTTGTGGGTCTTGTAGAGAAGGCAAGTAGGAAGATAAAATGGGAAGTGTACTAGGAAATCCTGCTGTAATATCTTTTTCATATAAAATTGTGAATGTTATGTGGATTTGGATTTATTTTTCAAAGTGTCAACGTAAAGAAACATATTTTCCATGCTCAAAAACCTGGGTTTGATTTCCGTCACTGAAAAAAAAGGAAGAAACATCTTTGGAACGGTATTTTTATTAATGCAGCATCAACAGTAATTTTGCTAACAGTTATTCATTTGTACTCCTGTGGAAAGCATTTTCTACATTATAACAGTTGCCAATATCCTGTGCTTCCTATTGTCTAATTGAAAAAAGACACAATTTGTCAAGATCACACTGCCTAGCAGAGCTGAAATTCATACCCAGGTGATCTAGATTCATTTGCGTTAGATATATTTGATGTTTAGGGGGATTTATTATAACAATTGAAATAGGCTTCTATTGGTTAGGTTACCACTACCATCTCCCACTACCAACCTCCTCCTCATCCTACTTAAAGCATTTGCAAGAGGCTTCATTGTTCCATTTTATATATGTATAGGAAGCCCATCAACCATATTCCTTCACCTTCATCTCTTCCATTCACCCTCCTCCCTCCCAAAAGCACCCCCCACATGCTCTATCTATTTTAATGTTCTGTTTTTCCTTATTAATTCCAAAGTCAATGTTAAAAGGGGTTTCTGGATGTATCCCCACTGTGAGTATACTTTACTTTGTTCAGTTCAACCCTTTCCATTACTCTTACTTACCCGTTCTCTCCCAATGCTCATTAGTCAATAGCTTTCAATAGATATTATATCCTCTACCTGCACAAATGTAATATATTTCAATATTGCTGACTGTAACTCTCCTTTCCTTCCTACCATAAGTTCCATAGAATAGTTCTACTCGTACAAACACATTCTACATATAAATTTGTATATGATCATGTTTGTTTTGTGTATATGTTTATCTTTGGAACTGTCTTCCATATACAAGAGAAACTGTTGTCATTCTGAACCTGGCTTACTTCACTTAAAATGATGTCCTCAAATTGCATTCATTTACCTTCAAAGCATATGGCTTCATTCTTACTTATGGCTGAATAAAGCTCCAGTTTCACTGTATGTTTGTTTGTGTGTGTGTGTGTGTGTGTGTGTGTGTGTGTGTGTGTGTGTATCACATTTTCTTGATCCGTTCATCAGCTGTAGGGTATCTGAGTTGCTTCCATATCTTGGCTATTGTGGACAGTGCTGTAATAAACATTGGTGTACAAGTGTCTGTATTGTATTCTGAGTTATATTCCTTAGGATATAAGCCTTGGAGTGGTATCACTGGATCTTATGTCAGTTCTATTTTTAGCTTTTTAAGGAATCTCCATAGTGTTTTCCATAATGGTGGTAGTAATTTGGATTCTTACCAACAGTGCATTAAGGTTCCTCTTTCATTGCATCCTTGCCAGCATTCATCATTGTTTTTGCTATTGAAGATGACCATTTCATATGGTAGTTTTGATTTGTATTTCTTTTATAGCCAGGTAAGTTGATCACTTCTTCATGTATTTATTGGCCATTTGTACCGCTTCCTTTGGAAATTTCCTATTCAATTCATATGCTCTTTTCTTCACTGGGAAGTTGATTATTTTGGGGTTGAGTTGTTTGAGTTCCCTGTAGATCCTGGATATTAGTCTCTTATAAGATGAATAACTGGCAAAGATTTTTGTCCCATTCTATGGGCAGTCTCTTATGGCCAGTGACTAATTTCTTTTGCTGTGCAGAAGTTTTTAGTTTCAAGAAGTCCCATTTGTTTGTTCTTTCTCTTAGTGGCTGAGCCATTGGAGTTCCATTTAGGAAACCTATATGTGCCACTGTATTTAAACTATTTCCTGTAGTTGCTTCAATGTTTCAAGCCTTATATTAAGGAGTTTGATCCACTTTGAGTTGATATTGTTGCAGGATGAAAGATGGGGATCTAGTTTCAGTCTTCTACATGTAGGTATTCAGTTTTCACAACATTTTTGTCTTTTCTCCATTATGTGTTTTGGACTCCTTCATGAAAGATCAGTTAACTGTAGGTGCATGGGTTTATAGCTGAGTCTTATATTCTATTCCATTGGGGTACATATCTGGTTTTGTTCCTATATCATGCTGTTTTTATTCTAATGGCTCTGTAGTATACTTTGAAGTTAGAAATTTTGATAACTCCAGCATTTGACTTTTTATTCAGAATTCCTTTTGTGTTTCCATAGGAATTTTAGGATTGATTTCTCTGTCTGTATGAAGAATGTCATTGAAATTTTGTTATTTGAGGGTTCAATTGTGTGTAACTAAATCAATGTTACTCTCTACTTTCTTGTTTTTTCTTTTCCTGTAGTTTGGTACTGCCTGCCCTTTCAGGGCTATGTTGAGTTTCACCTTCTGTGTAAAGAATCCCTTGAAGGATCTTTTGTAGTGGTGGCTTGGTGGTCATACATTGTTTTAATTTCTGCATATCATGAAAGACTTTTATTGTTCCATCTATTTTTAGTGACAGTTTTGCTGGGTAGAGTATTCTAGGGTTGAAGTTATTTTTATTCAGTACCCGGAAGACCTCACCCCAAGCTCTTCTTGCTTTTAATGTTTCTGTTGAAAACTCTGCTGTGATTTTGATGGGTTTACCTTTGTATGTTACTTGTTTTTTCTGTCTTTCAGCCTTCAATATTCTTTCTCTAGTCTTTGTACTTGTTGTTTTAATGATAATATGCTGTGGGGTAGTTGTATTTGGTCAGGTCTGTTTGGAGTTCTGGAGGCTTCTTGCACCTGTATGGGAATGGATTTCTCTAGATTTGGGGAATTTCTTTTATTATTTTGTTGAATATATCATGCATTCCTTTTGTTTGCACTTCTCCTTCTTCAATGCCCATGATTCTTAGATTTGGTCTTTTGATGGAGTCAGTAAGTTCTTGCATTTTCTTTTCATAGGTCTTGAGTTGTTTAACTAATAGTTCTTTGGTTTTTCCTTTAATTACCATTTCATCTTTGAATTCTGAGATTCTGTCTTCTGCTTGTTCTAGTCTGCCGGATTGGCCTTCCATTTTGTTTTGCATTTCTGTTTCATTCTTTTTTCTGAGGTTTTCTATATCCTGAGTCACTTCTTCTTGAATATTGTCTATTTTCATTCTGAGTTCATTTATCTCTTATTAATTGTGTTCTTTGTTTCACTTTGGTGTTTATACAGTGCTTCTATAGTTTCTTTTATTTTTTCTTGTGCTTTCTTGAATTCTCTATTTTTGTTGTCTTGGAATTTCTTGAGTTTCTCCAGTACATTTTGATTGACCATATCTAGTACCATCTCTATAAAATTCTCATTGATTACTTGCAGGATTTCTTCTTTCAGGTTGTTCTTGTGAGCTTCATTGGGTTCTTTGGCATAGTTTATCTTCGTTTTGTTGGAGTCTGAATCTGGGTATCTGTTTTCTTCATTTACCTCTGGTTCCTGTACTAATTTATTATTGAGGAGAAGTGGTTTCCCTCTTTTTTCTGTCTTCCCATCATTTCCCTTGCTATTGTTTTTGTCCCTGTACTGTGTGTAATTCAGTATTGTCTAGCTTGTAATAATAACAATGGTGATATATAGAATGGAAGGGTAAGAGGGGAGGGAAAGCAAAGAAGGTAAAGAAAAAGGGAAAAAAATCAATACACACACACACACACACACACACACACACACTCAAAGCCAAAGAAATAAACAGGGAGAGATAGTGTAGTAATCAACAGTGAGCTAAACAGGCATTAGAGAGATGGAGAGAGGATAATAAAACAGAAAAAAAAAGAAAAAAAATCCTCAAGTTCAACTGCAATGAAGTTTCAGTCTTAATAATTTTGGTGTTAGTCCTTCAGCCTCAGGTCCTGGTGTTGGTGTCTGCAATGAAGTTCTGTCATTGTCTCACCAAAGAGGAAAAAACAAAAAAAACCCAAAAAACAAATGAAAACAAAACCAATAAATCCCAAGTTTAAATGCAATACAGTTTCAGTTAGTCTTTCAGCATCCAATCCTATTTCTGTCATTGTCTCATTAAAGGAGGAGAGAAACAAAGAAACAAAAAAAAAAAGAGTCTGGAGACAGCTTTGTGAACGTCTATCTGAGGCTGCGGCTCACCTGCAGCCAGCTGCTGCTGCAGGTTTTATTTATGCAGATCTCAGGAGTGAGGTTTACACTCACCTTGCCCTGCAGGCTATGTTTGTTCAGAGTTCTCCTGGCCACATGCCCTTTTCTTTTCTCCAGTATACAGCCCTACCTGCCTGTTGCAATTGCAGTCTGTTTTTTTATTATTTAGAGTTCACCTGGGGATGTGTCTCTCTTCCACTCTCCAGCGAAGCGAGCCACACTTTAGCTGCTATTACAGGCCTTACCCTCTCCAAGCATACTGGGGGAGGTGCTGCCACTCCTGCCTTCTCCCACCAGCTTGTTTATTTACAGTTTGTGTGAAAGAGTGGCCCTCCCTGACTCTCCAGAGGAGAGTGCTACAGTTTAGCTTGCTGTTACAAGCCTTTCCCTCTCCAAGCACACTGGGGGAGGGGATGCTGCTCCTGCCTTCTCCAGCCAGCTTATTTATTTACAGCTAAAGTAGGGTGTGCCCCTCCCCGACTCTCTGGAGCTCAGGGTGCTCTGCCCTCTTTGCTAGGTGTCTTTCTTATTTTATTTTTTTGTTCAGCTGCTTGTTTATTATTCAGTTTGGTTTTTTTCTCTTTTTTCCTTGGGTGGGGGTCAGTCTGACCTGGGGGCTATGCTGATTTACAGGGTGCTGCTTAGCTCACCTGATAGTCTGTGTTTCCCAAGCAGTCTAGGAGCTGGCATCTGGCAGTGCAGGAGCCCTCCTGGTTTCTCCATTTAATGTGGAGTGGGGATGCTATGTGCAAGCTGGAGATGTGGAGGAGTAGGAGTTTTACCTCTTCTTGGTGGTTTTTCCTGCCAGGCGTATCTCCAGCATCTCTCCAAGATTTTACTTTAGGAAGCACGCTTTCTGCTTCCTCCCACTAGTCACCATCTTGGAAAAATCTGTCATTGAAATTTTGAAAGGGATTGCATTGAATATGTAGATTGTTTTGATAGGATAGTGATTCTCACAATGTTGATTCTGCTGATATATGAGAATGGGAGATCTTCCCATCTTCTGATTTCTTTGATTTTTCATTCAATGATTAACAGTTTACATTGAAAAGGTTTTGATTTTCTTTGTAAAATTTTTCCTAGATATTGGGATTCCTAGGTAAATGGAATTGTTTCTCTGATTTCATTTTCAGTCTGTTCATTGTCCATATGTACAAAGGCTACTGATTTCTTTACATTAATTTTGTATCCTGCTACTTTGTCAAAAATAGCATATCATATACAACGTAGTTTTGCTGGATAGACTAGTCTAGGTTGACAGTTGTTTTCTTTCAAGGCCTGAAATATATCTTTTCATGACCTTTTTCATATAGAGGTGTGTTGAAAAATCTGCTGTTATTCTAATGGATTTGCCTTTTGTGTGACCTGTCTTTTCTTTTTTGCACCTTTTAGCATTCTTTCTTTGTTCTGTATATTGACTCTTGTAATTGTGATATGTCCGAGGGTATTTCTTCTCTGGTCCAGATGGTTTAGTGTTTTGTAAACCTCCTGAACCTGGATATCCATCCCTTTCTCAAGGCTTGGAAAGTTTTCAGCTATTATGTTATTGAAAAAGTTATATATGCCTTTAGTTTCTATCTCTTATCCTTCTTCTATACCCATGATTCATAGATCCAGTCTTTTGATGATTCAAATGTCTTGGATATTCCATTCATATTTTCTTAGCATTTTTTCATGGTCTTTCACTGTTTGATCTAATTCCTCTACTTTGTCTTTGGTTCCTAACACTCTATTTTCAGTTTACTTCACTCTGTTAGCCAAACTTTCAAGTGAGGTTTTCAATTGGGATATTGAGCTGTTCATTTCAAATTGACTATTTTTCAGGGTTTCTATATCTTTATTGATTCTGTCTTTCATATCCTGGGTGGTCATATTAATTTCATTCATTTGTTTGAATTCTCTTTGATCTCTTTTAGTTGTTCATTCATATCCTCTTTGAGTTTAGTCACTAGCTTATGCGTCTCCTCTTTGAGCTCATTGATCATTCTTACTATTATTTTTGGGAAATTCAACATTTGATATTTCCTCCTCTTCACTGTTATTTAGATCCTTAGTGGTGGAGTTAATTTTGGAGGTAAAGCTGTTGTCTTGTTGCTTCAGGTTTCTACATTGAGATTTTTGCATCTGGGGTCATTTTTTGGTTGGCAGTTCCAATCCCTTGTGCCTCTTTGGGTGTTGTTTCAGTTCTAGTGTTTTTCTCTTATCTCTAGATGGGGGATAGGAACACAATACTAAATCCTTCAGCTTCTTTTCCTCAAGATACTGGATTCTACTCCCTGTTCCACATAGGACAAAAAGGCTTAGCTACTAAAGCAAACACAGTTGTTAAACTGATCCTGATGAGCATCAGTTACTGCTACTGCTGCAGTATCTTTAGCTATCTATTGTGACAAAGATAGGTCCTGGAAGACTAAAGATACTAAGGGTTGTGATGAGAGGGAGAGAGGGGAATGGCTGTAATAGATTATATTAGGTGAGAAGCTGATGTAGTAGAAAGGGGTGGTACTTGAGCTAATAGAAGGAGTTAAGAAACAGATTGGGATAGTTAGAAAATATCAAGTATGTATTAAGATAGGGGAGAGAGGGAGATGGAATGGAGAAAATTGAACAGAGAAACAAATATAAACACCACAGAACTGAAAAAATCTTGGGATCTATTGAAAGTGTTGGTAGTGAAGGAGGATTGTGGGTGTGTAAATAGAGAGAAGGGAAATTGAAGACTAGGATGCTCTTCTAGTGGTTTACTAGAACAACCACTATAAATTGGGAATGGTGGTAGAGAGAGGGTGGGGAATAAATGTTTAAAATTGCAAACTTAAATTTGGGTTATAGGGCTCTTATGTGATGGCTGCAGTGATGGGGAAGAGAGGAATTTAGTATTAAACAGAAAGTTGGAGAGCAAAATGCAAAACTACAGTTAGAGTGTACAGGGGAAAAAGCTACAAACAAATGAGTAAAAACCTAAATCCCAGATTTCTCAGAAATGAAGACAAATTTTACATAAAAAATGTGAATTTTCTATTGCTCCTCTGAGCAGTTGATCTGCTGCCACCCCCTGTGTCTGAGTTTTTCAGTCCAGTAGATGGCAAGTGAATTGGATACCTGCCTCTGGAATGGTGCCTGATGCTAGGGAGAGGAGGGTGTTTGGAGATCTAAGTAGGATCTCTGCAGTTTTGTACTGTCCACTTGCCAGCCTCATCCCAACCACACTTGCAAATTTCCCCACTCTCAGGCTCCCTAGAACCTACAGACTGTAGTGATACACAAATGCAGGGTTTTGTCCAGATGTCTTCACTGGTGGAGGTCTCAAGCAGGGTTGGATTTGCAGCTTGCTCTTAGTAGTGCCATCCCTGCTTCTGCTGCATGTTCAACATCTTCTTAGGCCACACAGTGACATGTTCCCTGGGAACTCTGTGTGCTACTGCCAGGTCCCAGTAAGTTTTCCCTGGTGGTTACCTGTTTTGTGTTGGCCTTCACTGCCGATGCTGATGAACGTGGAGGCTCCAGTGAGGGTTATGAGGGTTCCAGAGAGGGTTGCATGGGATCCAGGGAGGGTCTTTGTTTTAAAGGCAAACCATATGGTGCATCTTCACTTCTGCTCACTGAGTCCCAGCATCTTTTGTCAGCAGGTCACACACTAGATACCTTTCTTGTTTGGGCATCAACCTTCTCTATGTGGAACTTGTGGATGAAGATGTGAGCTTCCCCCACCCTGCTGTAGGATCTGGCACTCAGCTCAGATGCTGGGGGGAATGCAAATCTGCAAACAATTTCTTCACATATTCTGTTGCTTTATTCTTTTTGTGTTCAAGAAGTTCTGCTACTTGCTGACTGTGTGACCTGGCACACCTTCCAGGACCCTCAGTTTCCACATTTATTCAGGTTTGTGAGAGCAAGAGCTCCAGGGTTTGGGGCTGTCACTAATCTACCTCCTTGCCTCCATCCTTTAGCTGCATTCTTTAACATTACCTTGCACTGATCTAACATGTTCATGAACAAAATGACTGCTTTTGGGAGACTAATAACCTGCTCAAGTTGGCAAGAATTAGGCTAGAAGGTCCAAATCATGTCACTTTAGGATGCCAAGGAGCCTTGACTAGGAAGCCAGTGAAAACCTTGTGATAAAAACCAACGTAAGTGCATGCAATGTAAAATGGGTCCACTTTCTTGTGCATGGCAAGAAGAGCATGGACAGGTAGAACTCTAAAGACATTAGAGTGCTTTTCTCAGTGTGCAGGGATGGATGGGCACCTGCTGCACCTTCTCGGCAGTGTGCAGTGTTATGAGAATGCAGCCCTCATCAGGGCACATATGATTCTTGACCTTATAAGATGGACTTCGGAGCTGCCATGAGATTTTAGGCATAACCCTTTGATTCCTGAGGCCCAGGTTTCCCTGTCTGCAAAGTGTAGATGGTCATAGCTCTCCTAGGGTAATCAAGGAGCATGTGTTATAGCCCAAAGAAAGAGCCCAGCACACACCTAGCAGAGGCCAGACTCACAGGTGCACCTGTCCTCTATGCCTAGTCCTAAGGAGAGACGGAGACCTTCAGCTTCACAGTGCTGTGTGGATTTGGAGATTTATTTTTGTTATCTGGCCAGATGAGAATCTGGCAACTTCTCCTTTGCCTTGGAGTCTGACGCAAGCTGTGTCTTCCACCTGCGATTCTTCCCCAGGTTGCCTCTGACAGAAGATCCTCTGATTCTGGGATAGGTGAGGCAAAGCTATTTCAGCACTGGGGTCACTGATGGCTGGTGGAAGAAGGTGACCACTGGCCACCAGGATCTGGAATTGTTCTTTCTTCCTGCTGGGGAATGCGGACAGCTTCTACAATGAGCTTCTGTCAGGAAGAGTAAGGCCAAGACCAAAGTAGGGTGTGGATAGTAGGTGCTTTCATTGACTAATTTTCTTATTCATTCAATTGGTGGACATGAGAGAGATATGTATGCAGAGGTCATGATGCGGAACTGAGATCAGAGGACCAGCTAGAGGCTAGGAGAGCTGGAAGGGAGATTACAGGAGGTGAGATCAGTAATGGTTGGCAAGAACCAGGCCTCATGGTGAGCACTTTCAGCTGATTCTTAGTAGTGTTGAGGAGCCTTGGGGGCAGGAGTAGAGTTCAGCAAGGATGTAGCATAATCCAGCTGATGACCTGACCACTAGCCCTTTACAGTGGCCTTACCACATATCTGAAGCCACCTCCTCCCTCTGGTCAGGTCATCCATCCAGGAGGGAAGGACCACACAATTGTCTCTTCCAGGCACATCTCCTGTCTGTTCACAGGCTGCTGTGTGACATGGGCTGCTTCTGTCCACCGTTTGAATCTCAGCTTCCCTTTGGGTGTCTGTCATCAAGTGATTAATACAGCAGCCCCTGAGGAAGCTAGCTGTGGAGAGAGTCACTCAGGATATTTGTGTCTGTGGATAGCATATGGAAAAGATGTGAGGGCAGCACCTCTGTCCCATGAGGCTGTGTTGTGCAATAGGCCTCAGCTTCCTGTGACAAATGAAGGCACTACTTGTTTTCTACTCAAGAAGCTAATTTGCCTGAGTAACAACTGTTTGACAATACCTTGGACTCCACCCTCCACCCACATTCACATCACATGACATTCACTCTCATTTCTGTGCAGGGGTGGCTGTTCAGACCCACCAGGATGAGAGCTGGAAGAAGACAGAATGAGTTGCCTGCCATGAACAGGCAGCCAGGAGATGGCCAGGACACACAGATGGATACTTTGCCCTCCCCAAGTCCCAATGTCTTGTTCTCCATACACTGCCAAAGAGTACAGTTAGACTACAAGTCAGTGACACATCAGCATGAAATCTGTGTGTCTACAATGGCCAGCAATGTACTAAAAGATCTGTTCTGTTATGTCTTCCATTTCCTCTCTGTCTACTGATTATTTTTCTCCATGTAGTTTTTTAAACTTGAAGTATAATTCACATATCACCAACCTCAGCCTTTCCAAGTATGGGATTCTGAGGTTTTAAGTTTATTCATAAAGTTCTGCAACTCCTATCTAATTCCAGGATTTCTTTTACTCTTACCCATTCAGTTGTCTCTCTGTAGTCATATTTGCTCTTTTGTAAATGCCCTAAACACGAACATGCCTCAAGGCCTCTTTTCACCTTCTCTGTCTGCAATGTTCTTGCCCTATACACCTGTGGCGTCTTCAACTCATTTAGGCTTTTATTTCACCATCATATTCAGGTCTTCTCTGACACCTCACTGCCTCACCTCATCATTCACTCTCTCCTATGCCTACATATTTTCCCCACTAGCTGACACCTGGGCATTTTATCTATTCATTCCATATTATATGTCTGTTTCCCTGGGATGTCAGCTTTTGTTTCATTCATTATGTCTTTCTGGCAATAAAATGATTCCTGGCATAGTATAGATACTCATTAGATATTTGCTGAATGAAAAACATGCTTCTGCTTGTCCACTGTCTACATGATTGTTTTGAATTGTGCAACTGCTAGGTAAGTATTTTTGTGTGCTTTGAGGACCAGGAATGTGACAGTCTAGTGCTTTCTTAATGTAAACAAAGATGTGAGTGGGAACTGGGCTGAAAGGAGTTGACTCAGGAGAATTTTCTACAGTGTGGCATCCTGCTTAAGGGCCCAAGATCTATACCAGTCTGTTAGAATCAGACTATCAGGATAGGACATTTGTCTCTGACCCTCAGTGTCTGTGTCACCTGGGGTAAGAATGTATCCCTCTCTGGGTCTTCATTTCTGTAGAGAGAAGTCTTTCTTTAAAAAGGCATGGGAGGAACAAAATACCAATAGCCAGGCAGGATGAAGAATTAAGGGCTTAGTAAATGTGTGAAATGCTGAAGTAAGGAAGGACTGAGCCGCAAAATGTTTCTACACATGTTTAATGTTCTGTTAGATTGAAAGCATTTTCCAAGAAACAACCAATCAGCAAGGCTCATGAGAAAGAAAAAAAACAATCAGTGAAATCCAAAGTATCCGCATAAAAGTCTGTCCCTAATCCCTTATGACTGTAGCAGCAACATCCTCTTTTTGCTGGACTGCCTGCAGTTGTCCTTGGCAGTGTTATAAGAAAACTTTGCTTTTCCTCTTCTCTCAACTTGGTAACTTCTTTTACCAACTTGTGACTCTGAAATACAGCAGTTTTCTCATTGTTAAATGGGTTGGGACACTTGGCTAAGTGCCTGGCACATGGTTAGGTATCAGTGATATTAGTGGTTCTTTTCTTTAGATTATGTTTTGTTCTTTGTGTTTTCCTACTTTTTGCACAAGGACAGTCACAGTCAGCATGTCACCTTGACCTCAGTGCCTGTGCTTTTTCCCAGACTTGAAACAAACAGCTGAGTTCATCTTGACCAAGTGGCTCCTTGTACCAGGCATTTCATGTCTGCAAGCTAATGGTAGTAGGAAGCAGGCATGTCTCTGGAATGACTGTTGTTGGAACTAGAACTTGTCCTTCACTCTCTGCTCCTAGGGATCCACCCAAGTTGGAAACACAGGGTCAGTTTCTCCAAAACAAGGTAAGGCTCCTCCCAACTCCAAGGTGAAGTCCCTCCCTGAAGCTGAAGATTGGGGAATGCTGTGGTTTTGAACTGTGAGTTAAGGCTGTTATATATTCTGCCATGATATGTTCCAGCCTGGGAGCCCTTGCAAGATTACCATGCACCATGCTCTTGAATTTCCTGTGCTCCAGAACTGTGAGCCCAAATAAATCTCTATTCTTTACAAATTACCCTGCCTCTTGTATTTTGTTATAGTAACAGAAAACAGATACACACAGGCCTAAGATCAGGTTATTCTCCCAGCAAGGTAGACTAACACTTGGCTTCTGAGCTTTGGGCATACGGCTCAGGAGCACTTTCCATATCAAAGTCAGATGGAAACTATAGGTATTCCTGACTCCCACACATGAGATCCAGGTCCCACAGTTTACCAAATTGAGTGAACTCACTATAACTACAGTCAGTACATGACCTCTAACATTCTGTTGTGTTTTGTTTCAACTTTTTCTTCTTTGTTTTCCTTGAGCCTCTTAGCCCTGTCCCCAAATTACCACATGTTAATTCCTATTGAAAGATAGCTTCAGAAAACTACACATTTGAACCACCTCTTTTGAGGTGCTTATAAAATTGTTTCTTCTGACAGAATCCCCTGAGAACTATTCTAGAAATACACCAGTTACACCTGTTTCTGTGTTTGCCCTGAGGTGTTAATTGGGAGCACACAATATTATCCTTATGTGTGGCCTTCAGTAACCACCCTCTCCAAGTCCTTTCTTCTTCCTATCTCTTCTGCTCCCCTGCCATGAAGCATGTGGTTTTGCCATATGTTGCCTCCATGATGTGCTACATGTCCATAGGCTTAAAAGCAACAAGACTGATCAATCATATACTGAAACCTTTAAAAATTGAGCCAAAATAAACCTTTTTTTCTTTATAATTAGATTATCTTGGATATTTGTTACAGTAATGGAAAACTGACTAACATATGCATACTTACAAAGATGTGGTCTAGAATAAGGAGGGCCAAGAAGGTTGGGGAAGAGTTACTCATTATTATTTATGTATTATTTATTATTATTATTTATGTTATTTATCAAAGTGTGACCCAGTATGATGCCCAGACTCCAGATGGCCCCCAGTGTTTACCCTCTCTTAGTATTTACACCTTGTATAACCCCTTCCCACACTGTATTGGAACTTGTCTGTATGACCAGTAGGGAAGAACAAATAGCACATGACTTCCAACAGTATGGCTTATACCTCTCTTGCTCTTGTGTACAGTCTTCCAATTTCCCCCTGCTTTCTTTATTTGTCCTAACCAAGAATTGCAGAGATTCTAGGCCACTGTGATCTGACTAGCTGCCAGCATGTCTGAACCTAAGCAAGAGAACTAGAACATTTTGAGGCACTGCCAAAGATGTTGCATTGCTGCTCATAACACTGAGGATCAACCATGTTGCTAAATGCATAAAAACTAATGCTGACTCTAAGCCAAATTCCTTAAACTCTCCTGAAAACTACATATCTCAACAACCTTGTGGCAAACATGTAGTTAGAGCATCTCTTGCCTAACTGACTTTTATGAGGAATTGCAGCCTTCTATATGTAAGATCCTACAACAAGTGCTCTGGACTAATAATACTGGGGTTTAATGCCTCTTTGCTTGGAATCCCAATAAACTCTATCTCAACATCCTGAGATAAGCAGATAGGATAGGAGGACTTGGGGTAATCCATAGTACAAACACCTCTGCTACTGCTTTTGGGGAAACTCCAGATATGGATTCAGGTGGACAGAATTCTCTTTTGGGCGGAAATGAGCTACGATATCTTGTCATGTATGGTCCTGTGAGGAGACAAGGATCTGAGGCCTCCAATCAATAACCATATGAGGAACATTTGGATTCTGTGTGCCCAGCCAATCCCGTGGCTGTAGTCCTGGCCCATAACATGGCTACAATCTCATGAAAAACTCCAAACTCCAAACTAGAACCATCTAGTTAAACTCTTCCTAGATTATAGACACTAAGAAATTAGGTGGATATAAACACTTGTTGTTCTAAGCCACTAAATTTGGGGACTATTTGTTATACAGCAAAAGATAAGTATTATAGGCTCTGGACTCTTTCTTCACATCTGTGGAATCATCAGAAAAATCCATTCTATATAACTGGTATTTCTAGCAAATCATGTACAAGTAGACCAGATAGCTTTCAGTAGATAAAAATATAAAAAATGAGGTGACACACTGAGGCATGAAGATCCACTGAAAATTAATACTTTGGCACATGAGGATCAATGGTACTGAACCAGTTGCCTGTTCATGGACAGATCTTTACTGAATTGGTTCTGCTTTTTGTGCACTTGGGTCTGTTAGTGACAAGGCAGAACTATTTTCCAGGGAAATGCAGGAGTTAAGAGACCTAACTTTACTATACCAATGTGTCACAGGTCCTCATGGGACAGAAAAGTTAATTATATTCTGATCATCTAGAAATGGGCCAAGCAACATGCTAGATTCTTTTTATACTCTTAGCTAGATCAGGTGCTCAGGGTGGAGGGGAGCTACAGAGCAGTATTCAGACAATTATTTCAGGAGGACAGGGATCTGGGATGGAGGTTGAGGGTTCCCCTGCTCTGGACAGATTAAGAGTTCAGAAATAATAATAATATTCACTAGAGATAGCTGAAAACAGGATAGAAAGAAGGGAGAGGGGATTGTAGAAAATAGAGGAGATAAGAGAAAGTAGAGAAAGAGAGAGAGGAGACAGAGAGAGAGAGAGAGAGAGAGAGAGACAGAAACAGAGAGAAAGGGAGACTGAGTGGGATTATGTGAATACGTTTGTGTTTAGGTATGTTTGAGCTTGTGTGTGAACTGAACTTGTGTGTGTGTGTGTGTGTGTGTGTGTGTGTGTGTGTGTGTGTATTTGGGAAGCAAAGAGAGAAGGGAACTTGCTCAGATCAGAATCTTGTGATGGTTAAGTCTAGTTCTCTCAATATTCATCCTTAGGATGGCCTGCCACCATCTTGGGTAAGCATCACGCTCTGCTCTGCATGTGGATCTTGTTTGTCATTATGGAGCTTGATCAAGCCACAGCAGAGAAATAAATGAGCCATTTACCTGGTTCAGAATGACTATTTTCCACCTTAAGGCTGTCCTTCAACAATTGATGTGTGAGGGTCATTTGATGACCATGTGAAGGTTGTTTGAGAATTATGTGGGGTGATATGGGGGTCATCTGAGCATTGCTTGAGAATTATGAGGTTAGGGATTATGAGGGCCATTGGGTTTGTAGGGGGGTTGAATAAGGATTTGTGTCATATTAAGGTCATGTAATGGTCATGTGAGGGTCATGTACCTTGACAGCGATGAAGTTGGAGTCTACACTGAGTCTGTGAGCAATCCAGGTGCCCTGTGCCTAAAGCCAAATCTGAAACCACTTGTTAAGGTCAGAGTGTGTTGAGAGAGAGAGCCTTGTGCAAGGTTTCCAACTGAGTTCTTAGGAAATGAGTGATCACAGAGGTGGCTCACTGTGAATCAATTTTAACAGCCCAGAAGAGCCTGTATTCTGCTTAGCCTCTGATCATTTAGACTGAGAAGGAAATGACCACATCTGAGAGTCAGAGGCTGGGTCTGAAGCCTTTGGGGTGTTTCAGTTTGCAGATGAGGATGAAGGCTGTGACCCCAAGAGCTACTGGTCATATGATGGGGGCTCTGCTTTGGGCAGCTCAGAGCTAGCTTTAAGGAAAGCTTTGTACCTGAATGTTTTTGAGGAAGAAAGTGAACCATAGGAGAATCAGGTGATGGCCAGTAGCAGAGTTAGCTTTGGGACCATGCTTATGGCTAACTATCAGGTATAGAGGAAAACACTGACTTCTCTTGCCAACTGAAAATTCAGAGGCTTCCAACCTATGCTCACACCTGTGAGTCACTGTAAAAATTTACAGAGTCCACTGAAAGCTGCTGAACTGATGCTTACAGTTTGCTACAGGGAAAGGATACAGTTCAAAATCAGATGGGGGAAGAAGGTATAGGCAGAGTATAGAAGAGTCTCAACTTCAGATATTCTCTTGTCCTCTAATTACAGTCAGGATGCATTATACTCCCAGTGTCTATGTGTTGCAATATACAGGTAATGTTGCCAAACAGATGCTCATCTGGGGGTCAGTGCTCAGACATCTAATTGGAGCTTTGTTATGTATGCATGAGCAATTGATCAAGTGATCATAAACATGGCTGAACACAGTCTCCACATCATTTGATACCATGTGACACAGTTGGTATTTCTTGAAATACCAGATCTACCCTAAATAAATATACTGGTAACAAGCATGATGCAGATCATCTCTCAGACGTCAATGGCATAGGCCAGACCTGTATTTGGGCAATCTTGGGTTCTGTATGATTTTAGAGGATGTGGGAGAAAAGGAATTCTTATCCACTGTTGGTAGGAAAGCCAAATTGGTGCAGCCACTGTGGAAAACTGTATGAATTTTCCTCAAAAAACTAAAACTAGAACTACCATATGATCCATGTAATCTACTCCTGGGTATATATCTAAATGAAATGAAATCAGAATCCAAAGAGATGTCTGCAAACCCATGTTTATTACTCCACTGTTCACAATAGCAAAGACATGGAACAGCCTAGGTATCCATTAATGGATGACAGATAAAGAAAATGTTGTATGTGTGCATATGGTTTAATCATAAATAAAAAAATTCATTTGCAGCAAAATGACTGGATTTGGATAACATTATGTTAAGTGAAATACACCAGATGTAGAAAGACAAGGAAACTAAAGAAGTCAACTTGAAAGTAGAATAGTAATTACTAGATTTTGGGAAGGGTGTGTTTCTAGGGGACTGGAGGAGAAAAAGGCAGTTGAATATGATCAATGCCCCTGTATACCTGTATGGAAATATCACACTGAACACCACAAATATGTACAACTAATAAAAACTTTGGACATCCTTAATTTCTATATCTATGAAGTATGAATGACAATTCCTGTTCTGCTGTTCTTGTTGTTGGGAGGAACAAATGTTATAAAAATAGATGAAGTATCACTTGTGAAGAGGAGAAATTATGTTATGCTTAAGAGCACAGAGTTTGTGACTGAATGTGCCTGGGCTGGCACTGATCAGCTATGGGTGCATCAATCATCTCTAAAATGCATATTAGCATAATACTAGTTCTAATACTTGAGATTTAAATGAGTTACTATATATTAAGTACCTAGGACAATGGATAATGCACTATACATGTCTGCTGTTGTTAATATTTGCTATTGATTTTTATCATCATATCCTAAATAGAATAATCCTCATATAGTCCTATTTGGAGCTTCCATGTCTTCAAAGCAATATGAGGTCTGGAAGGTCATGCTTTCATTCCTGGTATATTATTGGAATCATCAGATATGGAAACTGGCAGGGCTATAGCTGCGTCCTCTTTTTGTGCATCTCCTGAGGGCTAGCACCCACTCCAAGCCAGGCCCTACCCAACTAGAACCTCAACCCCCTCTCTGATCCTCACAATGACCCCATGAGGCAAGTATCATTATCCTCCTTTGAATATGAAGAACCCAGGGTTCAGACAAGTTAAGGGGCTTGCTTACTTCCAAATTCTAGTAGAAGCAAAACCAGAAGCCAGTCTCCATCTAATACCATGCAACCTTCTCAGGTACAAATGTTGGAGCTGATCCCCAGAGAGATCACCTGGAGACCAGATGTTGCACTTCTGCCTCCCACCAGCTCTGCTGGCTTTGCACTGCTCCGTGTTGCTTCTTCATGCTCTGGGTTACCGAAATGCTTTTATGAAAGAAAATACAAAATAAATAATCAATTTCTCTTTTCCTTGCAGTTCCTGCCCATCATTCTAAGGTTTTCTTGATCTGTATTTGTAATCATCTCCATCTCTCAAATGTCCTTCGTTGTTTAGGAGGCAGCTGATCAATCTCTTACTAGAACAGGGAGGTGTTGATGGCCAAGTTGAGTGGAGAAGACAGAAGAAGAGGGCAGTGTGGCTGTGTCCGTCTTTGGAGCTGGAAAACTCACCTGAGGATGAGAGGCCTCTTCTAAGTCACATCTCCTAACTCCTGGGGAACCATATTGGAAAAGTTAAATTTGAGCCCGCTGGTGATTTAGCATTTGATTCCTGGTCTTCCAGATAGTAAGAAACTCAATCATGCAGCCTCTACCAAAGGGAAGGTCTGGTCTTCTCCAGGTTCTGCTTTGGATGAGAAAAGTGAATAGAGCACCTGTTAGGAAATGTAATTTTGATAGATATGTGAAGAGTGTGTCTGTAGAGTCCTGCCCACTAGAGTCCAGGAAGAACATATCACATCACCATCAGAGTAATGCTGAATGACTCTTACATTCCTTTGGATGCTATGTCATTATCTCTCCAACGTCTTTTAAATTCATCAATCTATTATGCAGCAACCAGACAAAACATACTGAGAGTTTTGTATTTACTGTGCATTTTTCTCTCTCATATATCTTCAAGGCTCACTCACCCTCTAATTTTTGCCAACTCCTTAGATATTAATTTTTGGTAGAGGTCCATTTGGAATGACTGATATGAAATGGGACTCCCCATCATGCAAGTATCCATATCTTGCTTTATTTTTTCAGCATAATATTTAGTGTATTCTTTTTGTCTCCCCTGATATAATGTAAGATCCAAGAAGGCAGGGAATTGACCTGTTTTGCAGATTGCTCTATCCTGCTCCTAGAACAAGGCCAGGAAAAATAGTAGGTAGACAATCTTTATTTGTTGGATGAATGAATGAATGAATGAATGTATGAGTAAGCACTATATACAAGTACATTCCATTCATTAGAACAATCACCTTGGAAGTTTACATGTTTATTCTAATTTTGTGGCCCTTGTATTTATTTGTTTCTCATTTATTAAGTGTCTATAATGTTCCAGAAATGTAAATATATTGGTCTCTAATCTATCACAAAGCACTGCAAGAAGAGCAGTGTAGTATTGTGCTCTTTTTAATGGTGAGTCACTAGCTTTGAGAAGCTGAGTACACTTAAAGGCACTTTGAGAGTGTGTCTCCCACAAGTGCATACTGCAGAATCTTACCCTTCAGTGTGGCAGGGTTGGGAGGTGGGTCCTAGTGGGAGGTGTTTGAGTCATAGGGGAAGTAATGTCTTTCTCACTTAGAGTTAGGTATCATTAAGTATTTGGCCCCATTTCTTTCTCTTATGTGTGCTCAGTCTCCCTTTCAACTTTCTTCTTGTTCTGAAGCAGCCAGAGGACTTCATCAGTTGTGACTGCCTGACCTTGGAATTCCCAGTATCCAGAACCATGAGCTAAAATAAACCTCTTCCCCTTCTAAATTACCTAGTTACAAGTATTCTGGTGCAGCAACAGAAAGCAGACTTAAAGCAGAAGGGACAGGTCCTAGGTTCTGCAGCCAATGCCCTACTCCTTCCTATCCCAGGCTCTTCTGTTTTTGTGAGACCTATCTTCATGCCAGCCTCCAAAGGGACTTAGGAGGCACACAGAAAACAGCACTATGATTTTAAGGCCACAGTTATGCTTCAAATCACATTGTGGTTAGTTAGCTGAATGACTCACTCTATCTTCCAGATTTGTCCCCAACTGACTTTTGGCAAAATCCTCATTAAAGCAATGCTTTGCCACTGACTAAGGAAAAAAATGTATGTTCTGAAGACCATTGCACAGGGATGGTAATGTATTAGTTTCCTGTGACTTCTATTACAAATCACCTTGTATAACAGAAGCAAATTAGACACCAGACATCAGAAATCTGGCAGGGCTTTGATCCCTCCTGGGGCTCTGGAGCAGTGACCACTCTGCCTGTTCCAACTTCTAATAGCTTCCCTGGCATTCCTGAGCTCATTGCCACATCCCTCCAATTTCAGTCGCCATCTTCACTTGGCCTTCTCCATATATCTGTTCTTTTCTTTTGTGTTTAATCTTCTGCTGTCTCCTGCAAGCATGCATATGATTGCATTTGGGACACACTTCTCCCCTCTAGATCTTTAACTTTAATCATACCTTTTGCCATGAAAATCACATTTATGATTGCAAGCATTAAGCAGTTAATATACTTTTGAGGTCACTGTATAGTTCACTACAAAGAGTCTCTAAATGATTAGTGAGCATATCCCTGGAACAGACATGTGGCCTCAGATAACACTATAGGAGGGAATAAATATACATTGGATCATACAAATTTTATTGTGCTCAGAAAACAACTAATTTCTACTACTTAATACTCTCTGTGTTGGGAGAGGATCTTTAGTTCTGTACAATGAACTTAACCAAAACAATGAAGCATTTCCAAGGAATATAAATAAAAATAAAGTAACTTTAATGTATTATTTACCTTAATTATGAAATCACAGTGTCTACTGTTGTCAGTTCTGGGATTATATAGAAGCTCACTGGTTTGTTTAAAGCATAGAAATAGGCTTTAAATTTTAAACATTAAACTTTATATATTTTTAAATATATAAATTTTAAAGATTAAAATTATTTTTGATATTTGCATAGTAAAAAATTGGAAATTTACTTAGAATATTTGCAAAATTTGCTTTAGAAAAAGTTTAGAACAAGGTGCCAGTTCTGGTACTTCAGGGTGTCTCATTGTAATTTACAAGATAGGCACTAGAGGGCAATCTCATAACACAGAAGAGGAAAGGAAACCTTTAAGGCTGAGAAATCCTGGAGCTCATGCCTGGGCTGAGTCTTCAATAATATTAATAATGGAATTATAGCTAACATTTACTAAGTGCTTATCAGGTACTGTGATGACTGTTTAAACAAGTCATCTTTTTCCTCCTCCTATTTCCTTCTTCCTCCTCCTTTTTCTCCTCCTCCTTCTTTTCCATTTCATCAGCACAATATCCTCCTGTGGTAGTTATCATTAATATCCCCATTTTGAAATGGAAGAAACTGAGTCTTAATAAGGAACTTTCCCATGGTTATAATGGCAATATGTGACAGAACTGAGAATAATTTTCAGGACCATACATTCTCTGGTCTATTCTGAGTGTGGACACTTTACTTAATCCCAAAATAGGTGCTGCAATGAGAGTAAAAATAAGGAGCACTCACTGAGTGTTTGTTGTGCCCAAACCTCCTCCACTTCCTTTACCTGTGTTAACTCAGGTATGTAAGGTAGGACCACAATTAGGATAAGGACTGATGGGTTCCTTGTTTCTTCACTACTTGGGGGAGGGGCATGAAGGGGCATAAGTGTTTTCCCAGCCCTGCTGCACTCCGTATGTCTCCTGAAAAACTATAACCCTGGTTAATAAAGGATTCCTGATCAAGGACCATCAGGATCTTTCAAGACAATGAGTGGAATAAACAGGAGCAGGTAGCTTCAGAGGTATTCTGCTTGGTCTAAGCTCATTCTTATTTTAGCTCTGCACATCCCACAGCCACAGGCTGAAAATGTGCAGCTGGGAAGACATGGGAGCACAGGGTTGGGGTTTCTCTAACATGGGGCTCACAGTTGCCAATCTTCCAGGACTGTTCAGAGGACTGTGAGGCATTGAAGAAATGCATGACAGATGGTGAACAATTGGTGGATGTGTTTATTACTTGGTCACACTGCCTACTTCATCACATATGAAGAATTTGATGGCACCAGGAAATGACATAGCTGCCCTCTTCGCCACAGAGCATCCACTAGTGAGACTTCCCACAGCTAATCTGAATCCTACATACATTTTTTCAGGGCTATTTTCTCTGGCTTCTTTTCTGGAAAATGGAGCACAGCTGGCCTCTTGTACCATACATATGGATCTTGCCAGTGTGAGAGCTGCCTCTAGCGATTATAAACATCTGTTCAAATTTCAGGTCAGTGATCTGTCTCAGTAGTATTTTAAACAGAAGTTAGAGTTGACCCTGTCCCTGCAAATGCGCCTGTACTACTGGATCTTGTAGGTTATTTGCACTCCCATTTTTGAAGGATTTATGCGCTCATTTCCTCATCCTCACTCTCTGAAGTGCATTGTTGAAAGGAACACAGCCCCAACTCCCCCCTAGATGAAGGTACTCCAAGTTTATAGAGGAAGGTACAAGAATGAAACTTTCTTGACCTGCAAACCAATGTTGTTTCCACCACAAGGAGGCTTATAACTAGGTCCCCAGAAGGGAAAAAGTGGAGAGAGAAAGGAAAGACATCCCTGGCCAGCAGGGAGGTCTCAATGACTTTCTATCATCCTCGGCTATACAAGCAGCGCTTAGAACAAGGCGCACAGGGCATTGAAGAAGGATGGAGATGCTGGCTGGCCTGGACAGCATGCAAGTCTAGAAGAGACTGAGGTGACCCTCTTGAGTTTCTAGCTCTCCCTTGAATCCAGTCAATAAAGGCTGACTCCCTTTCTCTTCATGAGCCTTCCCAAGGCAGTTGGAAACTGATGTCATATTATTGGTCTCATTTTAATTTCTGAAGTGTTTCCAAAATCTGTTGTGAATTGTGGGCTTTTCCTAGCCTTGTTTTGATCCTGTTTTAGCAGGTTTTTTCTAATCAGTGTTTCTCTTTTTGTTGCTGTTGTTGGAGCTGAGAATGAAACTCAGGGCTTTGCACATACTAGGCAAGTGGCCTATTGCTGAGCTACATGTCCTCCCCTCTTTTAAGTTTTAAGGGAAATGAAGCAGAAGTCTATATCAGAATACCTAAAAGCTCTTAATCCCTCCAAGTCTATTTTACCTCTGAGCATCATATGCTAAGACTGCTGATCCTTGCAAATAGTTTAGAATTGCAGAAATAGCTGACATCTGGTCAGAATTAAGATGTCCTCCAAGATGGAAGAGGTATTGACTCATACTCCCTTCTCTTTCCTTTAGTTCTGATTTGCATCAACTGTATTACCAGTGTTGTAGTCATTGATATAAGCTGCCTCAACCATTTTTAGGGAGGACAGAAAATGGGACATAAATCTTTAAATTAATAAAATAACCAAAAGTAAATATTCAATCTGGATGAGTACCAGGTACACTTTCTTTAAACAGCCCAAATTCATGTGCAAGATTCTACAACTTCATCCAGACTTTCTGTTGTTATTTTTTCAGAGTCCTGTTTACTGTGGACAGACAAGATGCTGATTTCCATACAGTTGTCAGGATTCTTCACAAGATGAAGCTGTTCATACTATAAAGCTGTTATGATAACATGGTAGCCACAAAAAATGATTTTACATCAAGTTAAATGCAGTCTGAGAAAGGAGCCCAATGCAGAAGCTATCTCAATGAGAACTGAATTTGGACAGTGTCAAACAGAGAGCAATGGAGACAATGAGCAATATGTCCACCTCCCCACCACCCTATCTGCTCTCTGAGCCCAAGATAAGCATTCAGATGACATAGGAGAGGGAAGGGGAGCGTTTGACACCTACAAGACAAGTTTGGAACTATAAGCTCCCAGAAAAATAGAACCAGTTGAGTGTGTGTGTGTGTGTGTGTGTGTGTGTGTGTATGTGTGCATGTGTGTATACAAAAAGAATATAAACACCATAGTGATTTTTAAGTTGATTCCCTGTTGGAATAATAATTTGGATATATTGGGTTAAATATAGCATGTTAAAATCAGTTTCAACTATTACTTTTTGAAGGGTAGCTTATAGAATATTTAAAGTTATGTATATGTTTCATATAATATGTCTGTATTTCTGTTGGACATTATTGCTCTACAAAATAGGACCCCAAGAAAAATGTCACCTGTTTCAACTGTTTTTTGTACCCATAGAAACCTATCCATTCATCTACTCATCCAGTTGTCCTTCTACCCACTCACCCAGCCACTCATCTATACATTTACCCATTCATCCACCCAAGTCCAACCCCAACCCACCCATTCTCCCATTTTTGTACCTACCTATCTACTTGCCTATCAATCCATTCATCCAAGTTTGTACTTCACTTTGTAATATACCAGAGAAGAATGTTGTACTGAATTTAGAACTCAAGAAAGAGAAGGAGAAAAATGAAGTTACCAGAGGAAGTAATAAGGTAAGATGATAATGAAGATAAGGTCCATTAAGAGCCTCTTGGTGGGAATATGGTTGATGGACTTCATATACTGATATAAAATAGAACAAAGAAACCTCTTGCAATTGCTTTAAGACAGGAGGGAGTCAAGAGGGAGAGATGGTAGGGATGATCTAATCAATGTAAAATACAAGCCTATGTGGAATTGTCACAATGAATTCCACCTGTGCAATGAATATATCCTAATACAAAATTTTTAAAAGAGTCTCTTAGTGTCAGCCTTTGTTACATCCTACAATATTTTCTCAATTATTTTAGCATTTGTATTAGTTGGTCTTTTGTAACATTTCACTAGCCTAGTGATGATTCTTATATAATTTCATATGTCACTGAAGTCTCTAACAATTTTATATATGTACTCAATAGCATGTTAAATAAATTCTTGCTCTGAAGGCTTAAAAAGATACAGTTTCATTTTTCTCAGCAGCTGCTGGTATTGGTTGAAATATCAGGTCCAGTGGCTCTGTGATTTGATTGACCTTTCTCAAGTTATATGGCCTCATATTTATAAGATAGCAGCTATAACTCCAGAGAGCATGCCTATATACACAGAAAGGTTAAGGAAGGATATCTTCCATTATAACTTTTTCTTTTCTTTTTAAAAATTGTATATATTAATTGTACAAAACAGTGGACTTGATTATGAAACTTCCTTATATGTATATAAGATATTTGGATCATATTTATCCTCCTTTTTTGACCCACACTTTCCCCCTACTCTTTCACCTTGGTCCCTTTCTTATTGCCTAATACTACCACTTCAACTTTCAAGCTTTCCTTTTTTTCAGACTGCCACATATCAGAGAAAACATGGCATACTCATCTTTCTGAGTTTGGCTTCTTCCATGAACATCTAATCTCCAGTTCTATCAATTTTCCTGCATTATTTCATTTGTTCTTCTTTATAGTTGAGTAATACTTCATTGAGTATATATACCATATTTTCTTTATTAATCTATGCATTGATAGGCATCTAGACTTGGCTGTTGCGAATAGAGCTGTGATAAACATAGGCGGGTAGGTATATCTCTGTTGTATGCTGATTTTCATTCCTTCAGGTATAAGACCAGGAGTTCTGTTAGTTTTTGAGGAAGCTTCATACTGATTTCCATAGAGACTGGACTAATTTACTTTCCTACCAAAAGTGTATGAGGGTTTGCTTTTCCCCTGTATCCTTGCCAAAGTTTGCTGTCATTTGTCTTCTTGATGATAGTCATTCTCACTGGGGGAGAGATGGAATCTCAGGGTAGTACCCGGTAGCTTATGATATTGTGCATTTCTCTATAAATTTGTTGGTCATTTGTATTTTGTCTTCTGAGAAGTATTTATTCAAATCATTTGTCAATTTTCTAAAATTGAATTTCTTATTTTTATTACATTTTTTAGTTCTTTATTAAGTTTTGAGTTGACCAAATTTTCTCCCATTCTGTGGGCTATGTCTTCTGTTGTTTCCTTTACTGTGCAGAAGCTTTTTGTTTTTTTTCCAAAAACTCAATCCCATTTGTCAATTCTTGATATTTACTGGGCTCTTTGAGTCCTATCAAAAATTGTTTCCTATCCCTATATCTGGAAGAGTTTTCTCTAGTAGTTTCAAAGTTTCAGGTGTCACATGAAAGTATTTGATCCATTTTGAGTTGATTTGCATACAGGGTGAGCGGTAGAGATCTAGTATCAGTCTTCTATGTGTGATATCCAGTTTTCCCAGAACCATTTGTTGAAGAGGTTGTTATTTTTTCAATACATGTATTTGGCATCTTTGTCAAGAATCATGTGGCTATAGCTTTGTTGACTTATTTGTGGATCTTCTGGTTTACTCCAGTGGTCCATGTGTCTTCTTTTTTTTGACAGTATCATGCTGTTTTTGTTACTATAATTTGAGATTGGGTATTGTGATATATCCAGCATTGCTTTTTTATGCCCATAATTGCTTTAGTAACTTGGGGTATCTTATAATTACACATGAATTGTAGGATTTTTTTTCTGTTTCAGTGAAATTTTGATGAGAAGTATATTAAATCCATATATAGTTTTATGTAATATGGTCATTTTCACAATATTGATTCTGCTGATCCATGAACATGTGATGTTTTTCCACCTTTTAATGTCTTCTTCAATTTCTTTTTTTCAAAGTTTTATAATTTTAGTTATAGAGGCCATTCATATCTTTGGCTAGATTTACACTTAGGTATTTTTTTTTTGGAGGGTAGACTATAGTGAATGGGAGTATTTCCTAGTTTCCTTGAATTGAATTTGTTGGTGGTATATAGAACAGCTATTGATTTTTATATGTTGATTTTGTATACTGCTAATTCGCCAAACATATTTATCAGACTTAAAGTCTTCTAGTGGAATCCTTAGGGTATTTTAAATATAGGATTATATCATCTTCAAATAGGGATAATTTGGGAGACTTTATCTTTGTTGTTTGTATCTCTTTTATTTCTTTATCTCGCCTTATTCCTCTGGCTAAGATTTAAAGCACAATATTGAGTAATACTGGTGATAATGAATAACCTTGCCTTATTCATGATTTTGAAGAAATCCTTGCAGATTTTCCCAACTCTGTATAGTGTTGGCTGTAGGTGAGTCATATACAACTATTATTGTCTTGGAATATGATCCCTCTATTTCTAATTTCGTTGGGGATTTTAATCATGTAGCCTTGTTGAATATTTTTCAAGGCTTTTCTGCACCTATTGAGATAATCATGTGATTTTTTTGTCCTTGATTCTGATTATGGGCTTTGTTTCTTGGTCAATTTGACTATATTGAGCCATCCTTAGCATTCCTAGGATGAATCCAGCTTGATTATGGTATATAATCTTAATAGGTGGTTGAAGTTGGTTTATAAGTATTTTATTGAAGACTTTTTTTAGCCTATATTCAATTGGAAAAACGTTTTGTTGCTGCTGATGTTGAACTCTTATCCATTTTTGGCATTAAGGTAATTCTGGCTTCCAGAATGAGCTTGGAAGTGTTCCTACTCTTTCTAATTTATCAGATCATTTGAGGAGCATTGGTTTCAGTTCTTCTAAAAGTCTGGTATAATTCAGCATTGAATCCATCCAGTCCTGTGTTTTGTTGGGAGATACTTTATTACTGCCTCAATCACATCACATTGCTCATTACTTATTTGTTTTGTTTTTGTTTTTTTTTTTTTTGCATCTTCTTGAATAAATATTGGTGGCTCATAGAATCAATAAATTTGCCCATTTCTTTTAGATTTTCTAATTTATTGGAATATAAGTTTTCAAATATTCCTTGTATTCTAGTGGTATCTGTTGTCAAATCAAATTATTCATCTCTAATTTTTATTAACTTGTTCTCTCTCTGTCTCATTAGTAGTTTGACTAAGGGTTTTACAATTTTGTTTATCCTTTCAAAGAACCAACACTATTTCATTGAGCCTTTTATTATTATTTTAATTTTAATTTCATTCTTTTCAGATCCAATATTATTTCTTTCATTTCACTAACTTTGGGATTAATATACTCTTGTTTTTCTAAGATTTTGAGTGGACCATTAGGTTATCTGAGACCTTTATTGTTTATATCCTATAGGTATTTATAAATATAAAATTCCTTCCTAGAACCTCTTCACTGTATTTCGTGGGTCCAATATGTTGTGTTTTCATTTGCATTTGATTCAAGGAATATTTTAATTTCCTCCCTGATTTCTTCAAAAAGTGCATTGTTCAATTTCTATGTGTTTGTATAGTTTCTCTAGGTTCATTTGCTAATCATTTCTAATTTTATTATATTGTGATCTGTTAAGATAAAGAAATTATTTCAGCTACTTGTCAATTTGTTATGACTTGCTTATGGCCTAAAATAATATCTATTTTAGAGAAAGTCCCATGGGCTGCTGAGAAGAAAGCATATTCTACAGCTGTTGGATGGAATATTCAATAGATGTCTGTTAAATCCATTTACTTTTTTTTTCCATTTGGTCATTTCTTTTTTAAAAAATTGTTATTTTATTCATATGTGCATACAATGTTTGGGTCATTTCTCCTCCTTCCCCCCTGTGCCCTCTCTTACCTACTCCACTCCCACCCTCACCCCTCCTATCCCCTTGCTACCAGGCAGAAACTACTTTGCCCTTATCTCTAATTTTGTTGAAGAGAGCATATAAGCAATAATAGGAATGACCAAGGGTTTTTGCTAGTTGAGATAAGGATAGCTATACAGGGAGTTGACGCGCATTGCTTTCCTGTGCATGTGTGTTACCTTCTAAATTAATTTTTCTCGAACTAGCCTTTTCCTAGTTCCTGCTACCCTTCTCCTATTGGCCTCTGTTGCTTTAAAGTATCTACGTTAGTTTCTCTGCATTGAGGGCAACAAATGCTATCTAGTTTTTTGGGTGTCTTACCTATCTTCATACCTTCCTTGGGTGCTCTCACTTTATCATGTGATCAAAGTCCAATCCCCTTGTTGTGTTTATCTTTGATCTAATATCCTCATATAAGGGACAACATATGATTTTTGGTTTTTTGGGCCAGGCTAACTTCACTCAGAATGATGTTCTCCAGTTCCATCCATTTACTTGTGAATGACAAGATTTCATTTTTCATGGCTGAGTAAAATTCCATTGTGTATAAATACCACACTTTCTTAATCCATTGGTCAGTAGTAGGGGGTCTTGGCTGTTTCCATAACTTGGCTATTGTGAATAGTGCTGCAATAAACATGTGTGTGCAAGTAACTCTGGAGTAACCTGTGTCACAATCTTTTGGGTATATCCCCAATAGTGGTATTGCTGAATCATATGGTAGATCAATGTTTAGACTTTTAAGAAGCCTCCAAATTTTTTTCCAGAGTGGCTGTACTAGTTTGCATTTCTACCAGCAGTGTAAAAGGGTTCCTTTTCCCCCACATCCTTGCCAACAACTGTTGTTAGTGGTGTTGCTACTGATGGCTATTCTAACAGGGGTGAGGTGGAATCTTAGTGTGGTTTCAATTTGCATTTCCTTTATGGCTAGAGATGGTGAGCATTTTTTCATGTGTTTTTTGGCCATTTGAATTTCTTCTTTTGAGAAGTTCTGTTTAGTTCACTTGCCCATTTCTTTATTGGTTCATTAATTTTGGGAGAATTTAGGTTTTTGAGTTCCCTATATATTCTGGTTATCAGTCTTTTGTCCGATGTGTAGCGGGCAAATATTTTCTCCCACTCTGTGGGTGTTCTCTTCAGTTTAGAGACCATTTCTTTTGTTGAGCAGAAGTTTTTTAGTTTAATGAAGACCTATTTATCTATGCTATTTCTTAGTTGCTGAGCTGCTGGGTTCCATTGAGAATCCTTGCCTATACCTATTAGTTCCAAAGTATTTCCTACTCTTTCCTGTACCAACTTTAGAGTTTGGTGTCTGTTATTAAGGTCCTTGATCCATTTTGAGTTAATATTGGTATGGGGTTTCAGTTTTTTGCAGACTGTTAACCAGTTTTCCCACCAGTTTTTGTTGAAGAGGCTGTGTTTTCTTCATCATATATTTTTAGCGCCTTTGTTAAAGATAAGTTGGTTATAGTTGTGTGGCTTCATATCCAGGTCCTCTATTCTGTTCCACTTTCCTTCATGTCTGTTTTTTGCCACTACCATGCTATTTTTATTGCTATTGCTTTGTAATATAGCTTGAAGTCGGGTATTGTGATACCTCCAGCATTGTTCTTTTTACTGAGTATTGCCTTGGCTATTCATGGCCTCTTGCATTTCCAAATAAACTTAACAGTTGATTTTTCAATCTCTTTAATGAATGTCATTGGAACTTTGTTGGGAATTGCTTTAAACATGTAGATTACTTTTGGGAGTATAGACATTTTTGCTATGTTGATTCTACCAATCCATGAGCATGGGAGATCTCTTCACTTTCTACAGTCTTCCTCAGTTTATCTCTTCAGAATTTTAGTTTTCCTTGTAGAGGTCATTCACATCCTTTGTTAAGTTTACACCTAGGTATTTGATTTTTTTGAGGCTATTGTAAATGGGATTGTTTTCATATATTCTTTCTCATTTTGTTCATTGTTAGTGTATAGAAAAGCTATTGATTTTTCTATGTTGATTTTATATCCTGCTACCTTGCTATAACTGTTGATGGTGTCTAGGAGCTTTTGAGTTTTTTGGGTCTTTATGGTATAGGATCATATCATCTGCAAATAAGGATATTTTGCTGTTTCTTTACCTATTTGTATTCCTTTTATTCCTTCTTCTTGCCTAATTGCTCTGGCTAGGAATTCCAGTACTATGTTGAATAGTAGTAGAGATAGTGGGCATCCTTGACTCGTTCTTGATTTTAGAGGGAACGGTTTCAGTTTTTCACTGTTAAGGATAATGCTGGATGTAGGTTTGTCATATGTATCTTTTATAATGTTGAGGTACTTTCCTTCTATTCCTAGTTTTCTTAGAGCTTTTATCATGAAATGGTGTTGGATCTTATCAAAGGCTTTTTCTGCATCTATTGAGATGATCAAGTGGTTTTTGTCTTTGCTTCTGTTAATGTGGTTTATTACGTTTATTGATTTTCATATGTTGAACCACCCCTGCATTCCTGGGATGAAGTCTACTTAGTCATGGTGAATGATCTTTTCGATGTATTGTTGAATTCAGTTTGCCATTATTTTATTGAGGATTTTTGCATCAATGTTCATTAAGGAGATTGACCTATAGTTCTCCTTTCTGGAGGTGTCTTTGCCTGTTTTGGGGATATGTGTAATATTGGCTTCATAAAATGTGTTAGGCGGTTTTCTTTCCCTTTCTATTTCGTGGAACAGTTTAAGGCAGGTTGGTATCAGTTCTTCTTTAAAGGTCTGGTAGAATTCAACGGAGAATCCATCAGGTCCTGGACTTTTCTTTTTTGGGAGACTCTTGATTGTTGCTTCAATTTTATTTTGTGTTA
The DNA here is from genome assembly GCF_047511655.1 of Castor canadensis. Taxonomy (NCBI): domain Eukaryota; kingdom Metazoa; phylum Chordata; class Mammalia; order Rodentia; family Castoridae; genus Castor; species Castor canadensis. Next base: position 161,838,687 of record NC_133387.1, read on the forward strand.
TAGATCTATTTAGGAGCTTAATGTCCTCTCAGTTCAGTTTTGGGTGATCATAAGTGTCTGGAAATCTGTCCATTTCTTCAAGATTTTCAAATTTATTTGAATATAAGTTCTCAAAGTAGTCTCTGATGATTTCCTGGACTTCCATAGAGTTTGTTGTTATCTCCCCTTTTGCATTCCTGATTTTACTGATTTGGGTTTTTTCTCTCCTCATTTTAGTCAGGTTTCCTAGGTTCTATCGATCTTGTTTATTTTTCAAAGAACCAACTTTTTGTTTCATTAATTCTTTATATAGTTTTTTTTTGTTTCTATTTCATTGATTTCAGCTCCTATTTTTATTATTTCTCTCTTTCTATTTGTTTTGGGATTTGCTTGTTCTTGTTTTTCTAGGAGTTTGAGATGTATAATTACGTCATTGATTTAAGATTTTGCAGTCTATTTTATATATGCACTCATGGCTATAAACTTTCCTCTTACTACTGCCTTTGCTGTGTCCCATAGGTTCTGGTAGGTTGTGTTTTCATTTTCATTGACTTCCAGGAACCTTTTAATTTCCTCTTTTATTTCATCAATGACCCATTCATTGTTCATTAAGCAATGAGTTATTCAGTTTCCAGCTGTTTGCATGTTTTTTGTCTTTACTTTTGTTGTTGAGTTCTAGTTTTATTGCATTGTGATCAGATAGAATGCATGGTATAATTTCTATTTTCTCATATTTGTTGAGGCTTGCTTTGTGCCCTAGGATATGATCTATTTTGGAGAAGGTTCCTCGGGCTGCTGAGAAGAATGTATATTGTGTAGAAGTTGGATGAGATGTTCTGGAGACGTCAACTAGGTCCATTATCAAATGGTATATGGTATGTTTTAGATCTAGGATTTCTTTATTGTAAAACCATTTACTTAATAGTGATATTAAGCACTGAAATTTGTTGATTTTTTTGTCCAAATGATCTATATATTAATGACGGTTGATTATTGAATTCACATATTCTGCTTTATCTTCACCTATCTGTCCTTTTATGTCCAATAGTCTTTGCTTTATGAAATTGGGTTCTTCAACATTTGGTGTCTATATGTTTACAGTTGTTGCATCTTCTTGATAGATTATTCCCTTTTTCCTTTCTTACTAAGTAGTGACCTTCTACTAATTTTGTCTTGAAATAATCTTTATTGGAGATGAATATAGCTAGTCCTGATTGCTTTCAGATTTCAATGGCTTGGAATATCATTTTATATCCTATCACTCTAATTCTGGGTCTGTTTTAACCAGTGAGATGTGTTTCTTACAGACAATAAGCAGTTGAATCTTTTTTTTAAAAAAAAAATCCATTCTGCCTGTTTGTGTCTTTTAACTAGAGAGTTAAGATAATATACATTTAGGGTTATTATTGAGAGGTGTTTTCTGATTCCTGTTTTTTCCTGGTTGATTCAAGTCCTGTTTTTTATCTTTATCCCTTGTTCATATTAGGAATTTGCTGGTTTACTGATTTAATTCTTTCCTAATTCCTTATTTTCATCTATTTCCTCTTGTGATATTTACTCTTTCCTGAGTTCTCATGTTTACTTACTTCCTCAACCTCATTCAAGATTCTGTTAAGTTCTTCAATACTGCTTTAGTGGTCATGAACTTATTTAGTTTTTGCTTATCTTGAAAGTTCTTTTTTCTCCACCAACTTTAAGGATAACTTTGGTTTATAAAGTAATCTGGAGTGGCAGTTATTTACTGTCAGGGCTTGAAAGGTATCATTCCATGCTTTCCTGGCTTTTAGGGTTTCTGCTGAGGGGTCTGAATGTAATTCTGATGAGTATGCCTTTTTAAATAAATTGGTATTTTTCTCTTGCAGTTTGTGAAAATCTTTCTTTGCTTCATATTCCTGACATTGTAACACTAATATAATCAAATGTTGAGGTTCCTTTCTGATCAAGTCTATTTTGGATTCTGAGTATGATGTGTTCTTGGATGACCATATCTTGGACTAGATTTGGGGAATTTTATAGTATTTTTAATATATAGGTTTTCTATGCCTTTAGTTTTTATCTCAGCATCTTTTTCTATGTCATGGGTCCTTAGGCTTGGTATCTTGATCATGTTCCAGAGTTCATGAAAGTTGTAGTCTGTATCATTTTTTTCTTTATTGCTATGTAGATATAATATTTCCTTAACCTTGTCTTAATTCCTAATATTCCTTTCTTCTTCTGCTTTACCTATCATATTGGTAATACTTTCCACTGTGTTCTTTATTTGATTTATTTAGTTTTTCATTTACATTTTCTTTTCATAATCTCCATTTCCTTACTGAATTTCTAATCCATGTTTCTGCCTTTCTTCTCCACCTCTTGAATTAACTTCCTTATCTTATTCCTCTGTTTGTTTGAATCCTTTTTTATTCCTTTGTCATTTTCAAAACTAGACTTCTGAATTGTTTTTCCAACACTGCAGTCATTTCAATATCTTTGGATTCAGTTATTCAGGAGTTACGAGTTTTTGGAACAGTCCTATTGTATTGCTTTTTCATATGAATCATGTTTCTTAATTTGTGTTGTGATTCATGTATCTGTTGAGATTGATGCCTCTTTTTCTGTTTCATTTTCTTATTGGGAAGCCTTCTCTTCAGCTCATAACACCCACTGCTACTCAGAGAAGAGATAGTACACAGTAGTAATAAAATCAATTCAAAACCAAACCAGATATTAAAATATAGGAAAATCTATACCTCCAATATGGTCAGAAAAGAAAGGAAATAAGATGCTTATCAGATAAATTAAGAGTTTAAAAATTATTAAAGTTGTAGATGTTAAAAATTAAAAAGATGGAGATGGGTTAAAGAAAATGTTAGAAGAAGCAAGATAGGTAAGAGAGGAAAACTAGATGGGTTGAAGTTATAAACATTAACAACAATGAAGAAACAAATACAGAGACAAAGAATTAAAAAAAAAAAGAAAAAAAGAGAGAGATTAAACCAAATGGCAGATTGTTGATATCACTAAACCCCAGCAGGGACTTTACCCTGAAGAAGGAAGATCAGGTGACCCTTAAAGATACCCATGGGGTCCCTAAACCCCGTGAGAGAGAGAAGCAAAGCCCTCTCTGAATCTACAAATAGAGAAGCAACTAACCATGGGAAGAACGACTATCAGATCAACACTCCAGATCCTCTGTCCCTGAAATTTCTGCATGGCTCCAGGCTCCATTACTTTGTACTCAGCAGTAAATCCTGCTTCCTGGCACACACAGGAACTCAGAGCTCCATGCTCCCCCCTGCTACATGCTCCTCCTTGCTACATGACCTATTACCCTTCACTCTGAAATGCCAGGGAATCCTGGATCCCTGCATAAGCAGGACCCACAGCTCCCACTGATCCATGGGTAACAGAAGGCACAAGCCATCAGGATTGGTTCTCCTGTGCCTGCAGATATACTGTACTCTACTCCTGGAAGTTTATGCCTGGCAAGCAAGCCCCAGAACTCCTGCTACCCACAGGCTTTGTTCCCCATGATTTCAGCAGCTGATAGGGCTCTTAGAAGTCCATGGTCTGCCACAAGTTAGACCCAAGGGCCTCTACTGCCTTGTGAGCACCAGAAGATTCAAGCCTTCTGGCTTTATTGCCCCACAAGCCCACTCAACTTGCTATTCAGTGCAAGGAGCCTCCAACACACATGCGAGTGAACCTCAGGTTCATGCTTTGCTATTCTGCTGGTGCTAGGAGGCTTTCCTCCCTCAAAACCAAGGAAGCCCATCACTCACCACCAAGCTTTCCCATGGGAGAATGCTGCAGCCCTGTCAAAGAATAGGAACCTAGTTCCTCCACTGAGTGGTAATCTGCCATTCTGTGGGTGCCAGAAGACTTGCATTCCTAAGGTCAAAAAGGTCCAGCACATCCCACTGAGCTCAACCTAGGGAGAGCCTCTAATTCTCTGTTAAATTGTGAAAATGCAAGATTCCCTACTGAGGGGAGGAAACTGTAATCTACTACTCAGTGAACAGCACTAGAAGGCCTGCCTTCTGAGTTGCACAGAGGCTCAGCACTCCTCACTGAGCCTGAAAACTGGAGAGCCCCAACTCCTCCATCAAAGAATGAGAATGTCAGGTTGCTCACTTTGGGGAGGAAAGCTGTAACCTGCTGCTCTGTGGACAGTATCAGAAAGCCTGCTTCCTCAAGATGAACAGAGCCCATCAATTCCTACCTTATCTGCCTACAGGAGAGTCCACTCTTCCCTGTCTAAGAGCTGGAACCCCAGCTCCTCCACTGAGTGACAATCCGCTATGCTGCAGCTTCCAGGAGGCTTGCCTTCCAAGGTTGACAGAGGCGCAGCCCACCCCACAATGTCTGACAGCTGGAGAGCCCTCCACTCCTCCATTAAAGACCAAGAATACCAGATTCCCCACTGAGGGGAGGAAAGCTGTAACATCCTATTCTTCAGGTGGCAACAGAAGGCCTGCTTACCCAAGCATTTCACACTGTACCTCCCTGCATGGGAGCTTTTTTCCATCCTGTCCAAAAGCTGGTATCCCAGCTCCTCCACTGAGTAACCACTGTTACTCTTCAGGCACTAGGAGGCCTGCCTCCTACAATGCACAGAGACCCAGTGATCCCCACTGTGACTGTGGGAGAGTCCATTCACTCCCATCAAAGAGCAAGAATGCCAGATTCCTTACTAAAGGAAAAAAAGAAGTGATCTGCACCACAACAAGAACCCTGCAAGGGGTAATATTTCCAGCATAACCTTCTCTGAGGAAAACTGCTGGAGCTCCAGGAGAAAAACTCAAAACTGGGTTAAAAAACAAGACCCAGCCATATGTTGCATACAAAACATTCATCTCACCAAAAACAAAACAAAACAAAATAAAAAACACTGGCTTAGAGTCAAAGGGTGGAAAGAGGTTTTGCAAGCAAAATGGACCCAATAAATGGGCAGGAGTAGCTATACTAATATCTAGAAAAGTAGACTTCAGACTAAAATCAGTCAGAAGATACAATGAAGGTTACTTCATATTAATTACAGGAACAATTCATCACAAGGAAATATCAGTCCTTAACATATGTGCACCAAACATAGGGGCACCCATCTACAATTTAAAAACTCTAATGGATCTAAGAGCACAGATATACCCTAACACAGTGATAGTGGAAGACCTGAATACCTCACTGTCACCAGTAGATAGGTCATCCAGGCAAAAGATCAACAAAGAAACTTCAGAGCTACTACACATATTAGAGCAAATAGACATGGTTGATATTTACAGATTATGTCACCCAACAACCTGGCAAAACACATCCCTTTCTGCAGCTCATGGAACTTTCTCCAAAATAGATAATATGTCATGACACAAAGCAAGTCTCAACAAATTCAAGAAAACTGATACAACCCCCTGTATCTTATCAGGTCACAAGAGAAAAAACCAGACCTCAGCAAGAAAAGAAACCAGAGAACATATTTAAACACACGGAGACTGAACAACACACTGCTGGAAAACCACTGAGTGATGGAAGAAATAAGAGAAGCTATCAAAAAGTTCCCAGAATCCAAGGAAATTGAAAATACAACCTACCAGAATCTGTGGGACACAGCAAAGGCTGTGCTAAAGGGAAAGTTTATAGCTTTAAGTGCCTACATTAATAAAAGACCTCTCAAATAAACAACCTGATGACCTTAAGCTCCTAGAAAAACAAGATGAAAACAAACTCAAAACCAGCAAATGGAGAGAAATAATAAGATCAGAGGCAAGATCAATGAGATTGGAACAAAAAAAAAACTATACAAAGAATCAGTGAAATAACAAGTTGGTTCTTTGAAAACACAAGACTGACAAATGCTTAGCCAGCATGACAAAATGGACAAGGGAAATTCCAAAATTAATAAAATCAGAAATGAAAAAGGGAACATAAACACAAATACTAACAAAATCCAGAGAATCATTAGAGAGAACTTTGAAAACTGATATTCAGGTAAACTGGAAAATCTAGATTAAATGGATAAATTTCCAGATGCATATAACAAGCCAAAATTGAATCAAGAGGATACTAAACACCTAAATAGTCCTAATACATGCAAGACTCTACAAAGTCTCGCTACAAAGAAGAGCCCAGGACCTGATGTATTCACAGATGAATTTTACCAAACCTTTAAAGAAGAACTAACACCAATACCCCTCAAACTTTTCCAGGAAATAGAAAGGGAAAGAATACTACCAAACTCATTCTATGAAGCCAGCATTATACTCATTTCAAAACCCAATAAAGATGTAACTGGAAAAGAGAATTATAGACCAATATCTTTAATGAATACAGATGCAAAGATTCTCAACAAAATGCTGGCAAACAATTCAACATATCAAAAAGATCATACACCCTGATGAATTTGTTTTATTCCAGGGATGAAAGATGGTTCAATATATGTAAATCCAGGAAAGTAATACAGCATATAAACAGAAACAAGATGAAAACCACATGATCCTCCTAACAGAAACAGAGAAACCCTTTAACAAAATCCAACACCCTTTCATGATGAAATGTCTGAAGAAACTAGGAATAAAAGGAATGTTATTCATCATAATAAAGGCTATATATGATAAACCTAGAGCAACATCATACTAAATAGAGAACAACTGAAACCATTCCCATTAAAGTCAGGAATGAGACAGGGTTGTCTGCTTTCTCTAATCCTATTCAATACAGCCAAAGCAATAAGAAAAGAGCAAGAAATTAAAAGGATTGAAATAGGGGAGGAAGAAGTCAAACAATCCATACTTGTAGATGACATGATTCTATACTTAAGAGAGCCCAAAAACTGTACTAAAAAACTATTAGAAAGCCTAAACTTTTTTGGCAAAGTAGGAGGATACAAAATTAACATACAGAAACAAATAACCTTTCTAAATACCACAACAAACAGACTGTGAAAGAAATCAGGGAAACAATCCCATTTACAATAGCCTCAAAAACAACAAAGGACCTTGGAATAAATTTAATGAAAGAAACCAAAGACATTTTTTATTTAAACTATAAACTACTGAAGAACAATTGAAGAAGATATCAGAAGATGGAAAGACCTTCCTTGTGCGTGGATTGGTAGAATACACATTGAGAAAATGCAATTTACATATTCAACACAATCCCTATCAAAATTCCAATGACTTTGTACACAGAAATAGGAAAATCAATCTTGAAATACATATGGAAACACAAAAAAACTCAAATAGCCACATCAATTCTGAGCAAAAAAATCCAATGCAGGAGGTGTCACAAACCTGACTTCAAAATATACTACAGAGCCATAACAAAAAAACAGCATGGTATTGGCACAAAAACAGACAGGAAGACAAATGGATCAGAATAGAAGATTCAGACATAAACCCAAGCATCTATAGAAAACTGATCTTTGATAAATGAGCCCATAACATACAATGAAGAAAACACAGCTTCTTCAACAAATGCTGCTGGGAAAACTGGATATCCACAAATAGAAGACTGAAACTAGATCCCTGTCTTTCACCCTGTACCAAAATCAACTCAAAGTAGATCAAAAACCTTAATATAAGACCTTAAATTACTGAGGTTGAAACACTTTTAGTAGGCAGTAGGAAATATAATGGAACAGATAGGTATAGGGAATGACTTCCTAAACAGAACTCAAAAGGCTCAGCATCTAAGAGAAACAATGAACAAACGTGACTGCATCAAACTAAAGAGCCTCTGCACAGCAAAGGAAATAGTCACAAGACTCAAGAGATATCCAATAGAATGGGAGAAAATTTTTGCCAGCTACTCAAAAACCTCAGTCCCCAATGAATCAACACCCCAAATAAAGAAATGGGAAACATGAATTAAATAGGGAATTCTCAAAGGAAGAGGTATAAATAGCCAGTAAATACATGAAGAAATGTTCAACTTCCCTGGTTAGAAAATGTATGCAAATCAAAACAACATTAGAGTTCATCTCACCCTAGTTAGAATGGCCATAATCAAGGGTAATAACAACAACAAATGCTGGTAAGGGTGTGGTGAAAAGGAACCCTTATACACTGTTGGTGGGAATGCAAATTAGTACAACCACTGTGGAAAACTAAAGATAGAATTGCCATATAATCCAGTAATACCACTCCTGGGCATCTACCAAACAGAATGTAAGATAGGATACAATAGAAACACCTGTACACCAATGTTCATCACAGCACTATTCATAATAACTAAGCTTTGGAAACAACCCAAGTGCCCTACAACTGATGAATGGATCAAGAAAATGTGGTTTATATACACAAATGGAGTTTTATGCCATACAGCCATAAGAATAATAACATGAGGCTTGAAAATAAATGGATGCAATTGGATGACATCATGTTAAGTGAAGCAAACAAGGGTCAGAAACACAAAAGCTGCATATTTTCTCTCATACGTGGAAGACAGAGCAAAAGATAAACATATACATAAAAACAAGCATGATCATATACAAAGTCAGACATCGAACATGTTTGTAACAGTGCAAACATTAGAACATCAGTAATGTCACATTACATAAGATTTGAATACGGAGGATATAAGGATGTGTATTGAAAGCTGTTTAAAATGGGGGTGGTGGGAGGTAAAGGGGTAAAGGAGACTAATGGAAGGGTTTGAGCAGACCACAGTAAAGTATACCCATAGTGAGCATACATTGAGATACCCCTTTGAACATCATATTAAATATTAATAATGAAAACCAGTACAGTAAAATAGGTACAATGTGTGTGTGGGGGCTACTAATGAGAGAGAGAAGGGTGAAGGAAGAAGATTAAGGTGATGGTATATAGTAGATGGATCATATACGTATATGAAACAGAACTAAGAAACCTCTTGCAATTGTTTTAAGGGGAGTAAGGAGGGGGTTGAGGAGGAGAAATGAGGGGTGGAATGTAAATAATGTTCAATATAAGTCTAATCAGAATTGTCACTATGAATCCTTCCTGTGTTATGAATATATCCTAATAAAATTATTAAAAAATAGAAAAAGACCAACTCCCCTCCAGCAGTCAATATTTCTTCCTTACTGAAGAGACAGAGTGTATTCCCCCCGCCCCAATCCCAACCCAGGCTTGTCTTTTGTAGTTTACTCTGTGTGCAGGACAGATGTACTTTCTCTCTAAAGTCTAGACAGGTTAGACCAGAAAGGGAAGTTTGCAGGTTGAACCCCATAGTGCAGTAGGTGTTTTCCACCGAACTCTGGTCCTCTGGGAGTAAACAAAACAGTCAAACCAAGTCAGTCTGCACTGGCTGAGCAAGGAGCTGGGTTCTAGGGATCCTGTATTCTGGCCTCACAGTTCTCTGTCCTAGCACCCATGCTCATATGCACACAAAGCTGGTCTCAGTCCTCTTACAGAGTTTGGACTGCACCTCCTCTAATGTGTCCACACATAGCTTTCCTCATGGCCCAGGGCTTTCACTTTCCTCTGAAGTAGATCTATATCAATGAACCTGAGTCACAACCAGTTTCTTGCATACACACTGATTTTTTGGGGGGTGCTCACACTTGGGTTTGAAAATAAACAAATGTTGGGTATTTTGCTCTCCCCAGCTGAGACTTTTGACTGAAAATCCTTTCCTAAAGTAATTCTCCTCCATGGCACCAGTGAGTCAGTTATGAAATGCAGGGGCCCTCTTCTCTGTTATCTGCTTGTTGTGCAGGGTGAAAAACTGCAGTTTTAAACTTCAGTTTTTCCAAGTGCCAGTTTATGCATCTGTGGGGGTTCCTGAAACTTTCCTTTTCTCTTTTGCTTGCCCCTCCATTGTGGGGAATTTACCCCTTCCCTGCCACTTTGCTTAGTGCCCTTTATTTCTGTTAGAAGTAGTTCAATATTTCTTGATTTCAGTTTCTTACTGTATACTGTTTACTGTTGCCATCCCTTGTGTTTCGACACCACCAACGTCTCCCTAAAACCATGCACCTGATGTTTTGTTTCAGATTTGTGGAGATATGGTTAAGTGCTGAGTATTTCTAATCCACCATCTTCCCTCAGAGGAAAAAAACCACAATTCTTGATATTTTCCATGGTTAAAATTTCATAAAAAATAAATTCAAGTAAAGAATTAGCTTGAAATATTTGTGATGATCTCTAACATAATTTTCTACTTGTTTTTTTGCAATTTGTAAAATATGAAACAATGTGCTTAATCCAGGAATGTAAATGTAACAGAGTACCCTTGAATTTCTGATAAAGCTAAGCTTGTTTTCGAAATAAATTGACTTTAACTTTGTAACTATAACCTGTGAAAATTCTGTATGAGTGCAACTTCTGTTTTAATAATCACTTCTAGTATATTGCAGGTAAACTTAGCTCATTTGTTGCTCAAATTCAGCAAAAAAAAAATAAAGACAAGAAAATTTTCTTTATTTTGCTTTTCCATTTTGTGTGGGATCAGCCTGACAATGGGGCACACACTCCCACCTCTGTGACCAGGCACTAAGGCATGAAGAAAAATTGACATGCTCAGGATGCCCTACCAAAGCAGGAACCAGAGCAAAAGGGATCACAGAAAAATGTTCTTATGCATGTTACCTATCCTTCACTAAAGGAGAGATTAGATATATTCTGACCTTAGCTACTATTTCTATTTTATTTGTTGTATTTCTTTTAGGCACAGGCATATGTTTCCATTTTTTTCCATTTATATGTTTCAGATGCCCTGAATGGAATCCACACAGCAATCTGGTAATAGATGACCACACATCCCAAATCCTCAAGATTAAGGAATGAACAAAAAAAAAGGGAAAATTGTAATGGGGGTTGTAGGAATTAAGATCCCTGCAGGAAAAACTAAGTAAAAGTTGCCCACCTTAACAGCACCAAAAAAAAAGATTCATCTTCCAGAAGAAAGATCATGCTCGAGTTCCCATACTTGGGCACACAGCTAAATCTACATGTGAATATTTCTTGGCTTTTGACATATATACATACACATGTACATATATGTAAATATGAATTTGTATATATATAAATATTTGTGTATATATTTATATTATACATAATGTTATTTCCTCTTAATGTGAGCTAGTGTTTGTACCCAAAGTCAGGATTTATGGCTAAGAGTTCCAATAACAGTTGT